>NC_082639.1:5401562-5719375 GCF_028023285.1 Balaenoptera ricei
CTAATTTAGCACACAGGCACTATTCATCACCGTCCACTATTTTAGCATCTGCATAACTTTTGTAGACCTACCTGTTGCCTGGCCTGCACTCCTGAATTAGGGACTCACCTTTACCTGCCCCTTACCTGGGATGCAGCTCTGGGTGCAGGAGAAGAGGCAGAGCAGAGCCAAGAGCCCAAGGACAGTGCAGGGCTGGTCCCTTCCCACCCCGGCTCCTCACATGCCCACGTGCACTCTGAGGCCTCCGGAGGTGGGCCCCCCAGCTCCGCACTCCACACCAGCCTCCTCCCCGCGTTCCATCTGCACCCACGCGGTGGGCGCCACTGCTTGTATGACACACACTGTGGCTGTCCACGGAGCCAGCTGCAGTGCAAGTGCCAGCTTTGGAAAGCAGACAGACCGAGGCTGCAAGAATGACCCTGCTCCTTACCAGCCCTGGGACCCTGCAGTTGATGTCTCCTCTCTGGGCCCCAGTTTCCCTCTGTGTACAATGGAGGTGATAATAATGCCTGTGTCAGCAGATTACTCTTCAGACGTTGTTTTAATGTGTTCCCGGGATCTGTTTTAATCAGGCATGGTAGGTCACACAGTCCCAGAAGTGACTCTGGTAGAGAAGCTTCTACTCACAGATCCCTAGAATCAGGATGCCAGACAGGGCCACATGGGGAAGCACCAGGATTGGTCAGGAGGAAGGAGCAGGAGGAAAGTGTGGGCAAGAGCCTTTATCGTGGTTTCCACAGGAAGGAATCGTCAAGGCAGGGTAGGCAGGCTTAAGATCGGCCAGTTTGAGTGATTTCAGTGGACTCTGGGATGGAGGAACCATCCAAGCTGTCTGATACTGGCCCTGGGATGATTAGGGCAGAGAAATATTGCTCCCTGGAGACAGAGAGAGGAGGTGGTTCTAAGGATGGGCTCTGGATTGGTTGGTTTGCATGTGAAAGGCACACTCTTGTGCTATAGGAGAGTCAGCTAGGCCTGGAGGGGGTGGTCCCTCGCAGGTCAGGTCAGCAAGGACCCAGAGGCCAGAGCCTCAGGGATACAGAAAATAAGAAAGCATAGTTAACATAGACACCTGTCTATGACAAGTTCCTGGCAGGACCCCCACCCTATGGTGAATACTTGGTACCAAAGAAAGAATGAGGGATGCCAATGAATCCCCCCAAGTCTATAAAGAAAAAGAGCGATGGGTAGCCTGCAGTCTGGTGGCGTCATACACTGCCGTTGAGAACCTCTGCCTGGGCCTGGGCCAGGCATCTTGACACTGCCCGAGGTGCCAGGAAGGAGTAGCCATTTCTCCCAAGATGGTCATTTCTGTGCTCACTCCTGAGAAGGACCTGGGTGGCATGTCCAGCTGGTACCCTGGTGCTGGGGTCAGTTTCCTGCATCCAAGTATCTGGGTGTTTCATGTGACCCTTTACACGGAGCACATAGGCACACCTTTCACTGATCCTTGAAAGCCCCTAGATTTTTTTTATTATCCCCTTTTGACAGATAAAGAAATTACTGCTCAGAGAGACTTGAGTTACTTGCCCCAGGTCACATGGCCTGGAAGGGCTTGGTCTCCTGCCCTTCTCAAGGTGCAATGAATGTACAGTAAAATCCCCCTTTCTGTGTCCAGTCCTGAGAGCTTTGGCAAATGCATGCAGCCGTATCATCACCACCACAATCAAGACACAGAGCTTTTTCATTGGCTCAAAAAATGTCCCTGTGTCTCAAGCCCTCCCCACATCCCAACCCCTGACGTGTTTCCAGAACTTTGCCTTTTCCAGAGTGCCATATAAATGGAACCATACAGTACGTAGCCTTCTGAGTCTGGCTTCTTTCACTGAGCATAATGATTGTGAAGTTCCTGCACGTGATTGCGTGTATCAACAGTTGATTCCTTTGTATTGGTAAGCAGTGTTCTGTGGTACAGATACACGGCAGTTCATTGAACCATTTGCCTGTTGAAGGACATCTGGGCTGTTTCCAGTTTGGGGCATTACAAGTAAAGGGCTATAAACATCCACATACATTTTTGTGTAAACGTAAGTTTTTATTTCTCTTGGGTAAATTCCTAGGAGTGAAATTGCTGGCTCATCTGGTAAATTTGTTTAACTTTCTAAGAAACAGCCAAACTGCTTTCCAAAAAAACTACCATTTCATGTTTCCATCAGCAGCTGATTGCTCCATAACCTTGCCAGCATTTGGTATTGTCATTTTTTTAACTCATTCTAATAGATGTTTAGTAGTATTTCATTGTGATTTTAATTTGCAGTTCCCTAATGACTAATGATGTTGAGCATTTTTCTTGTGCTTATCGGCCATACTCATACCTACTTTGGGGGAATGGCTGTTCAAATTTTTATTGCCTATTTTTCCTTGGGTTGTTTGTTTTCTTATTATTTTTTTACTATTGAGTTTTGAGAGTTCTTTATACTTTCTAGATACAAGTCCTTTATCACATATGTGATTTGCAAATATTTTCTCCCAGTCTGTGGCTTATCATTTTATCCTTTTAACAAAGTGTCTTCCAAAGAACAGATGTTCATTCTTATTTTTGATGAAGTCAAATTTATTGATTTGTTCTTTTATGAATCATGCTTTTGAAATCTTATTGAAGTGGTCTTTGCCTGACTCAAGATCACGAGGATTTTCTATGATTTTTCTAGCTTTAGGTTTTACATTTATGTCTATGATCCATATTGCATTAATATTTGTATATGGTATGATGTATGGATCAAAGTTCTTTTTTTTTTTTTTTTTTTTGCTTATAGATATCCAGTTTTTCCAGCACCATTTATTGGAATGATTATCCTTTCCCCATTGAATTGCTACTGCACTCCTGTTGAAAATCAATTGACCATGTATGGATGGTCCTATTTCTGGACTCTATTTATTGATATCTATACTTTTGCCAATCCCATGCTGTCTTGATTACTGTAGCTTTATAGTTAGTTTTGAAATCAGGTAGTGTGTGTCTTCCAACTTCGTTCTTCTTTTTCAAAATTGTTTCAGCACTTCCACTCCCTTAGTCTTTCCACAGAAATTTTAGAATTAGTTTGTTGACTTCTCCAAAATAAAAATCCTGCTGGGATCTTGACTGAAACTGCATTGAATCTATAGATTCGTTTGGGGAGAATTAACATCTTAACATTATTGAGTCTTCCAATTCATCAACATGGACTACGTCTCCAATTATTTAGGTCTTCTCTGATTTCTTTGACCAGTATTTTGTAGTTTTCAGCATATAGATCTTACACATATATTGTTAGATTTATTCCTAACTTTTTTTGGTATTTTTTTGTTGCTATCATAAATGATACTGGTGTTTGTTTTTTTCCATTTCTAGTTGTGCACTGCGGTCGTATAGCCATGCGATTAATTTCTGGTTGTTGTGTATTGAGCTGAGTCCAGGTCTTTGGGGCTCCACGTGCAGCCCTCCCCACCCCCTCCCAGGCTGTCTCCTCGGCACCAGGGGCAGAGCCTGGGAGCTGGGTCACTAGGGTATCATCCTGGCGCCTGACTCTGAGTCACCAGCCTCTGGCTGTAGTTTTCCTCCCTCTAGAACCAAGATCGAGCCCCCTGCCCTCCCATCGCTCCCAGGACTATCAAAGATGAGGGACTAAGGCAGCAGGAGCCTCAGGGCTCGGGCATGAGTGGTCTGACATCGTTGAGAGCCAGTCATTTTTATATTTTTCACTAACCCAGGCATTAGCATTTGCATCTTGGGGAGAGTGGGTGTGTGTGGGGGGGGTGGACTGATGGTGGCAGGAGACAGCTGCCTCCTGCCACTTTTTCACTGGGCTCAGCAGACCCCGGGGACCTCCCTTGTTTGTGCCCCGCCCCCACCTAAGAGCACCCTCTTCCCTCACCTTTCCCTCCTGCCCACCTGGGAGACCCTGGGAGCCCTCCCTCCTCACTTTCTGCCACAGCAGCACGACGTCGCCTGGCACCTGCCAGCTGCCCGGCGGCAGTGACCGCTGGTACTCTGTCCTCACCGGGGTTGGTGACCTGCCCCATCCTCCAAACCACGGGCATGAGGAGGGTGTCGAATTCCTTCCTGTGGTCACAGGCCCATCAGATGCCCTGGTCAAGGCAGGGGCTCAACCGTCCAGAGTGATGCCCTGCCTCTCTCGGGGTCCCCAGCTTCTCCTTCCTCTCCTTTCTTTGAGGTTCACAGTCAGTTTGGGAGGAGCTTTTGCTGGGTTGGCAGTGAGCACCAGTGGGTAAAGCCGGCAGGGAAATGGGGAGCAGGAGCTGGGGGAAGTTGGGGCATCACACTTGACGTCACTGTTGAAATTGGAAGAGAAGTGAAGTCCAGAATCCATCACACCAGCCTCGTGAGTGGTCCCTCGCTCAGACAGCACCCTGACCCAGGCCCTGTCAGTAGGAAATGTTCTCAAAGCGTCCACCGTGGGGATGGGGCAGGTGAACTGGCATCCGTTCATGATTCTTTCATTCACAAAATAGTCCCCGGCACAGAGTAAGTGCTTAAAGAATATTTGTGGAATAAGTGAATGAATGAGTGACCATGTGTTATGTGCCAGGTACTACGCTAGGTATTGGGGATACTAAGATGAATGGGAAGTAGTACGAACCCTGCAGAAGCTCATGACCTAGTGAAAGAGGCAGACGCAAAAATAAGAATAACAAGGTGGATAAGTCTAATGATAGAGATCTCTCCAGGTGCATTTAGGGAGAGGAGAGTTCCCCAGGAAGGCTTCCTGGAAGAGATGACGCTAGGCCTTTAAGGATGAGTAGGAGCTGGTCATGACCCCAAAGCCCTGGTCCTTAAGTCATCTGGCCAGACCCTTATGCTCCCAGAGAGGCCTCTGGGTGAAGGCGACAAGCAGCCTGTGACCTCTAGATGATCACACGAGGGCAGCGGGGCCAGGGCTCCCTGTCCTGGTGTTTATGCCAGAGCTACCACATGGGCCGCACCTCAGCCCTGACGATGATTGTGTTTGCTTCTCTGGTTTAGGGAACTAAAGCTTCACCCAGGAAGTCCAAGCGGCTCCTCCTCCCCTGCTGCCATGGCCTGGGCACTCTGGGTTCCCTCCCCAGCCCTGGGCCATTGCACCAATGACCCCTCCACCTGGACCTGTTGCCATCCTGCCATAACCATGGACCCGCCTCTGGACGCTGTGCTGACCAGGGCTGTCCCCCGCCCCCCTGGGGTCCCAGCCTCCCTGGAAGCGCCGGCCACATTGACTGACCCTCCCACTGCAGCTCTGTGGGCTGCACTGGCTTTTCCAAAAAGGGTCTGGTCAGGACTGACCCGTGGGCACCTTCTGGGCTCAGCCAGCAGGGAGTCGCTTACTCCATTCCGTCCCGGCTGTCAGCAGGCCCTCCAGGCAGACTGTCAAAAGCTGTTTGTCTGAACAAAGGACCACTTATAACTCTTCAGCAACAAACTTGTCTCTCCATTAAGTCTGGCCTCACTTGCCAAGTGACCGTAGGGCGTGAGAGTAGTCCATAGGACAAAGTTGTTTCCGAGGACCACACCCCACCCAAAGCAGCTCCTTGCTGGGGTACCCAGACCCGTCGCTCTCACCCTGTCCCCAGGTCCTAAGGTGGACCCACGATGGGCCTTTCTGGATGTCAAGGTGAGGGCACGCCAGTGAGCTGGGCACCTTGACTCAGCCTTGATGGATCTCTTACCATCAGCAATGTCTCAGCCAGACCAGCGGGACAAGCCAAAAATGTCTTCTTGATGTTTCCTATGTAATTAAAAAAAAAATATTTAATTGTATTAGTTTCTTACTGCTGCTGTAACAAGTTACCAAAGATGTAATGGCTTGAAACCACACATACTTATTATCTCAAAGTTCTGGAGGTCAGATGTCTGACACGGGTCTCAGTGGGCTAAAATCAAGGTGTGGGCAGGGCTGGAGGCTCCAGAGAAGAATCCGTTTCCTTACCTTTTCCAGCTTCTAGAGGTGCCCACATTCCTTGGCTTGTGGCCCGTTCCTCCATCTTCAAAGCCAGCAGTGTTGCACTTCTCTGACCCTTCCTCCGTAGTCTCAGCTCCCTCTCACCCCAGCAGAGAAGAGTATCTCCTTTTAAAGATTCATTAGATTATATGGGGCCCACCTGGATGACCCTGGATAACCTTCCCATCTCAAGGTCCTGAATTCTAATCCCACCTGCAAAGACACTTCTGCCAGGAAGTAACATAGTTACAGGTTTCAGGAATTAGGACGTGGGCATCTTTGGATGGTCATTGTTCTGCCGACCACATTAATATATTCAAATGGTTCAAACTTCAAAATGATATTTTATAAAAAATCTGTATGTTGCAACTTGTATTAATTTATATTGCATTATTCCAATATTTCTATGTACAACTGCAAATATATGTTCTTACTTTCCCCCTTTCTTACACTTCTTGCCCATTTCTTTATTCACCATGATGAACCTTTGCTTTGTCATTTAATGGTACATCCCAGAAAATGTTTTCCATAGTACATAGAGAACTTCCCCGTTTTTTCCCCTTTCATTCTTTCTAATACTGCATAATACTCTAGTGTGTGGACGTACCATAATTTATTATTGTTTCTAATATTTTGCTATGAGAAACGTTATTGTGGGGAATAATTCTCTGCATATGTCATTTTGTATTTTGAGTATATCTGGAGGATAAATTCCTGAAGTGGGCTTGCTGGGTCAGAGGGTAATTATGCATTTGTAATTTTTCTATTCAATAATTATGATTTATCTTGCTAAGTCTTCTATATTTCTGTCCTCACATATTTCTGTCTTCTTTATCTATCTTGGACTGAGCAGGGGAATTAAAGTCTTCTATCATTAGCATGTTTCTACTTTTCCAATCTTCTTCTTTAATTTCTGCTTTATTAAGGTTGCAGTTGTATCGTCTCTGGGAATTGCGGCCTTTAACATCATAAAGTATCTACTTGGCCTCATTTTTTACTCGCTGATCTGAAGTCTACCTTATCTGATGTTGCAGTTTTGACCTCTGTCCTCATTTTACTTTTCCCCAACACCCCCCTTCCTCTGGTCCAGCCCTTTGCTTCACTGGTCCATGAGCGTGTCCTGGTCCTGTTTCTGAGCCCATCCTTGGTTTGCTCCCCTATTCCTAAGAATTCCGTTCCCTCTCGCTTTTGCTGTGTGGATCTCACCCTCCTACTTGACCCTCTCCAGAAGCCCCCTGCGATGCCCCCCACCGCACTCTGAACAATTCCACGTGGATTTAGAGACTGGCTTCCAACGTCCCCTGGAGTCGATGACCCTCCAGTTTCCCCAAGACGCTGGTGAACACCCTGAGGCAGCGACGGCCCTCTGTCTGCTCACCCACACGGCCAGCCTGGCGCTGAGCACGAAGCTGATTGAGAACCTGAGCTCTCGGGTCGGAGGGACCACAGCATCCTCCGTGTGGTCTGGTTGGGGGAGACGTCTGTGCCGCAGGGTTTCCAGGGACCCCATCCTTGGATTGAGGGCCCTGGCTCCCCACGGGGTCTCCCAGGAGTCTTGCTAAGGGTTCCCTGTCAGAAGCCAGGCCCTGAGACATCTAGGGCCACCCTCAGTTGCCAGCCCCTTCCTACACAGGCCTCCTTTCCTTTGGAAAACAATTTAAAACATATTCTGAGAAAGTCAATCCCTGCAGAACCAGGAGATTGATATAAGCAATTTCAGGTCTTTCTGTAACCAGGCTGGAGTGTGAGGCTTCCTCATTAATGATCGGCATAAAATAAAGGTCTTTTTAGTACAACGATAAGTTATCTGTTCATTTTACAGCTGAGCTGAGGTAAAAATATCCTGAAGATGGGGCAACATTGAACTTTATGCCTATTCTACCTGATGCTCACTGCAGGTGACAGGTGAGAATTGCTGTTGGGGGGTGGCCTTTGGGGGAGAAGGAGTTCCCGGGTCCCCCTTCCCTCTGACCTGCTGCTGTGGCCTCCACATAGTTTCTGCATCAGCCAGTGCCACCTCCCGACTCCACAGTGGAATCATGTGTCCCCAAAACAGTACCAGACTTGGGGTCCCCAAGATAAGCCTCAAAGCCTGGTGCCTCACTTACAACAAGCTTTGACCTTGGACATGTTCGTTACTTTTGCTGAGCCTCAGTTTCCTAATCTGTAAATGGGGGTAACACCACCGTGGGTGCGTGTGGAGCCTCCATGAATGACAGGAGAGAACTAGCCCCGTGCCGGGACCCCGAGGCGTAACAAACGTGACTTGGGTCGGATAAGAACCTGGGTGCTGGCTGGGACGGTGCCTCCCAGCTGCAGGGGCCGGGAGGGAGCGTCACGCTGCACGCAGCCCCCTGCTGGCGGGAACTTTCTGCAGCTGATGGTGGACACACACCCCTCACCTGAGAACTGCAGTGCGAGGTGTGGAGAGCAGTCAGGACAGAGGTTCAGTTGTAGGGCTCGAGGGTCCTGCCTGAGTGCGGGGCTGGGGCTTCTGTAGCTGCACCGGCTGGGTGGTGCCCATTCCTCCCATGATAAGCAAACCCAGTCCGGTCTCCAGATTCCTCTGGACCAGGAAAATGGGAAGGGGAACCCCCAGGTGGGGGTCTGTGCAGAGACCTGGGGTGTGGAGGGAGTGGCCCCAGGGAGCACGGCCCACCATTCACGGCACCCGGGCACCAGGAGCCCCAAACCCCGGAGTCTGGAGACGAAGGAGGAGGCTGATGGGAGCCAGTTTGCACTGGAGCTAATTAGCACCGAGTGTTCCTGAAAGACGACGGCACGTGAGGCCAGACGCCGTTCTACAGGGCGACTCTCAAAGTCTGAGAACGCAGCCAGGAGCAGGGAGACTTTGAAAGACTCTTTTTAAAATGGGCGCTTGGAAGATGCACTTGTGTCGCCAGCGGTACCCTTGGCTTTGCCTTTTCCCTTCACCTTCCGGTGCTCGCCTGTGCGGCCACCCGTTCATGCTCGCGCACAGGAATGACCAGATAGCCCACTGCTGCCCCAGCAACGGATGCAGGTCTTTGGGCTTTTCGGGCCACCTCGCTTGAGTTTCCGTCGGTTTTATCTCTGAGTTGTTTGTGCAGAAACTACCCCCTGGGCAGGTGCACCCGCCTGAGATGGGGGTGTTTTGGGCGGGGTTAAATGGGAGAGAGGCCCGTGTCACTTCCGAATCTCAGTCCCCAACCGGCCGCTCCTGGGACTCGGTCACACTTTTAACCCAGAGCCCCGGCCCAGGGGGGCACTTAGGGAGACGGTTATGTGGTTGCTAAACATTTGATTCACTGAAGAAAGACTGGTCGAGCAAACCCTTCTGAAATGGATTTTGGTGACTTTGCTGCACAATCCCATGCATAGGGTTTCAATAACGTGTTCCTGCCTAATTACCTTGAGTACCTGTCGGGGGGGGCGGGGCCGCTGGGGTGGGAGCTCAGGGAGAGGGAGCCGACGCCGTCAGAGCTGGACGCTGGGGCCACGTGGGGAGTCTGGTGCAGGTGTGGATCTGGGCCAGCGAGGCCCTTGTAGGGCGCCGGGGGCAGGGCTGAGCCTGGACCTGGTCGTGAAAAACAGCCCAGGAAGCAGCCTCCACCCTGCCCTCGGGAGCTGGGCCGCTGCCTCGGGACAGGAGCTTTGGAGGGGAGGGCGACCAGAAGCTTCTGTTTCAACAAAGGGGGGAGGATGTGGCTGGAGCTTTTTCTCTCACTGCTTTGTCCTCCTTGAAGGAACGTAGAACGATTTGCAAGTGAGCAGGAAATACAGTCAGCTTCTTCCGTAAGGCGGGGTGGGATAAGGATAGGACTGGGATTTTTTTTCAGTGCCGACTGGATGGGATAAACACAGGGACAGCACAAAGAAGAGCCAGAGACCCCAAAAGTGGCCCCTGGAAAAACCCCTGCACGTGTGGCCAGAGAGGTGGTCCCTGACAGCCACTGAGTGAGGGGCCGGGCCACCACAGCACCCCGCCTCGAGCCTCTGGATGGCCAGGAGCCCACGTGGGGTGTGGAGTGGGAGACTGTCAGATGGCTTCGTGTCAGAACACGCTAAACCACAACCCCCGAGTCAGCAACGGCTTCAGAGATTTAAGAACCGTAAAAACGCTCTGCAAATATAAGAAAGAAAACAAGAGGAGAAGGTGATGTCACCCACAGAGGAAGAGGAGGCCCTGGAGAACAGGTGTGACCAGGACACAGGCTCCTGAATGTGCTTGGGCTCGGGTTGAAGAAGAACTCGTGACCTGAGCGCCCTGGAGAGTGGACCCCTTCGGGACGTCCCTACCGCCCACGTGCCAGAGCTGTGACGGTTGCGGGCTCCCTAAAGCATCAGACACAGGTGCCAGGTAAAGCCCAGGGAGGTCCAGACCCAAGCAAGATGCTCTGCTGAGAGTCGTCTGCTAACCGTGTCCCATGCTGGATTCAGAGGAGAATTTCTTCTGGACCCTGTAAAGTCTGGATTCATAATGCACACACAGGGAGGATGGGCATAGGTGCATCTTAGTGTCTTCCTGGAGAAGCAAATAGATCGTGTAACAGGTCCTCACCTCACCTAGTTGTTGCCTGGTGGTCTAGGAAGCAGACCTTGCCTCGGTCCACACGACAAGGAGCCAGCTGGTTCAGAATGAATCTTCCCACGCCTTGCTGCCTCGGGACCAATCAGCGTGTGAGGGGCTGTGTCGGGCCTGGGGACAGCAGTTTCAGTCATGCAAAGCTGCCCTGGTCCTCTGGGTTCTGGCACACAAACCCAAGGTTTCCTGTGTGACGCAGTGGCTTGATCGGGTCTGAGAACTGGTACAGGGACGTTTCCGGATCTTCCCAGCCCCCATTCCGTGCGTCCTGCACTCAGGTGGGCCGTGCATGTCAGCCCCGCTCCTGGGTGGGCCTGCATCCACTGTGCTTGGCGCCCATGCTCCGGTCAATCGAGGCAGCTCACTGACCTTACGAGAAGCACTGGTCTTTAAAGAAACAGAATTAAATTAAATTAAAGACCTAAAGCAAGGTTGACTGGAAGGGAACTTTTCTGATGACAATGACGATTCAGAAGGCTGAGGCCACCCTTGACAGTGGCTGTTCTCGTTGGCCTCTATTTGCGAGGAAGCGCTGGTGAAGAGAGGGAACCTTGGCCCGTGTTAAGATCCAAATAAGGCTGAGTGAAAGGTTGCCACAGCAAAAAGCCAGCTTTCTGCCATGACTCGGGAAACCAAGTCTGAAGACCTAGGCCCTACCTCCTGCCCTCCCCCCGCAGTACCGTTCGTCATTTCTCGGCCTGTCTTGGAGGCTTTGACATAGTCCATTGCCCCCATCTCTTGATGCACTGCCCTGCCTTGGTGACACCCCCTTCTCCTGGCCTTGCTCCGACCTCTCTGGTTGCTCATTTTCAGCATCTGTTCCCCCCGATCTTGATGGCGGGCGGGGGTGCCCACTTCCTGCTCTGCTGACACTCACTTCCTAGTGCCCTCCTCCCGCCCCAAGACTTGAAACGCCATCTCTATGCTACTTCCCCCACGTTTTTATCCCTCGCTCAGACCTTTCTCCGGAATGTCCCATCGACCGTCCAGCTGTCTGCTCCACAGCTGCACTTGGCCGTCTAGTAAATGTCTCAACTGTCGTCTGTCCTGACCCTCCCCTCCCCCGCACCCACTCAGTCTTCGGTCAGTGGTGACTCCGTCCTCCCAGACTCAGGCCAAGCACCTGAGCGCCATCCTTGACTCCCCTCCTCTGCTGCCCTCGTCCCCCCTTGTCAGTGAGTCCTGTTGGTTCTTCACGCCCGGGGTGCCTGGGTCTGGGCCACCGTCCTCCTTTGCCTCTTCCATCAATTCTCAACACCGAAGCCAGACTGATCTTCAGATGTAGGTGGGATCAGGTCACCGTTCTGCTCAAAGCCCTGCAGGGGCTCCCACATCACAGTCACCAGTGGCCTCTGTGACCCACACTCAGCTCAGTCTGCAGCCCTCATCCACATCCCATGGTCTACAAACACTCACTCCACACGACCCTTCATGTCCTCGCTCTTTTTTTTTTTTTTTAAAGATTTATTTATTTCATTTACTTTTTTTTTTTTAATTTACTTATTTATTTGTGGCTGCATTGGGTCTTCGTTGTTATGCGTGGGCTTTCTCTAGTTGCGGCCAGCTGGGGCTACTCTACATTGCGGTGCGTGGGCTTCTCATTGTGGTGGCTTTTCTTGTTGTGGAGCACGGGCTCTAGGCACGCAACCTTCAGTAGTTGTGGCTCACGGGCTCTAGAGCACAGGCTCAGTAGTTGTGGCACACAGGCTTAGTTGCTCCATGGCACGTGGGATCTTCCCGGACCATGGCTCGAACCCGTGTCCCCTGCATTGGCAGGCGGATTCTTAACCACTGCGCCACCAGAGAAGTCCTATTTTATTTACTTTTGGCTGCGTCGGGTCTTAGTTGCGGCACGCGGGATCTTCGCTGAGGCATGAGGATCTTTCGTTGTGGCGCGTGGGCTTCTCTCTAGTTGTGGCGTGCAGGTTTTCTCTTCTCTAGTTGTGACGCGCAGGCTCCAGGGCACATGGGCTCTGTAGTTGTGGCGCGGGGGTTCCGGAGCGCATGGGCTCTGCAGTTTGTGACATGCAGGCTCTCTAGTTGAGGTGCACGAGCTCAGTAGTTGTGGCATGCAGGCTTAGTTGCACTGCGGCATGTGGGATCTTAGTTCCCTGACCAGGGAACGAACCCGCGTCCCCTGCATTGTAAGGCGGATGCTTTACCACTGGACCACCGGGGAAGTCCCTGTTCTTGTTCTTGAAATGCAGTCTTCACTTGTTTCCCAGGACTCCATGACGTCCTGGTTGTCCTCCCACCTTGCTGGTCACCCCTTCTAAGTCTCCTTGGCTTGTTTCACCAAACTGTTCTTGACTCATAAGCATTCAATCCCCAGGGCTCCCTTCTGGACCTCCCGTCTATCTGCACACCCCTCCTAGGCGAGCTCACTCAGTCTCGTGGTTCTAAATGTCACATGTTAGCTGATGACTCCCAAGTCCTTTCCAGGGCTTGGACTTCAGACTCAGAAACTTGAGTGTATAATCAACCTTTCCACTGAGCGCTTAGTATCAAACCTAACCTAGCGCACACGGTCCCCAGCCCTCCCCCCACCATCCAACACACCCCCTTCTGCAGTTTCCCCTGAATCGGGAAATGGCAACTCTAACCGTCCAGGTGTTCGGCCAAAAACCCAGGCACCATATCCTTGACCCCCTCCTTCCTTTCCACTTCCCCTCCAATCCACCAGCAAATCGCACGGGCGCTTCCTTCCAAGTGTCTCACCCCTTCTTGCCACCCCCATGGCTTCTTTCACTCTGGAACCCTCTCCTGTCATGTTTCTCTGGATCATCACAGTAGTTGTGTTTCCACCGCTGGCCCCCCCATGGCCTATTTATAACACGGCAGCTGTCAGCTCATGTCACTTCTCTGCTCAGAAGTCACCAGATGGCTCTGCAGCTCAGAACAAGGGCCCTCCAGCATCTGGTCCCACCTGCCGTCTTGAGTCCATGTTCTCCTCCAGTGAACCGTCCAGGCACGCCCCTCCTTGGGGCTTTCACACTTGCTACTCCGTCCGTCTAGAGCACCCGGCCTGTTTTTCCCCACCCTCTTCTTTCCCGGGGCTGCTCAGAGAGCCCCTCAGTGGAGAGGCCTTCCTGCTTCTGTGCCAAATCATCACGCCGCCCTCCCATCAGCACTGCCCACCCCCTGCCCTGTCTCGATCTGCTCCATGGCCTTCATTACCTTCTGGAATACTCTGCGTCTGTTTGTTTGTTTACTGTCTGCCTTTCCACTAGAGTGGAGCTTCCTGGGGGCTGAGCGTGTTCCCTGCGTATCCCCAGGGCCCGCCACAGCTCCCGGCACTCAGGAGCTACCGTCTAATGAATGGGGGAGTGAGTTCATGGCAGGGAGGGCTTCCCTTTCACACGCCCCCACCCCCTCAGGTGCCCCAAACCCCTGGCCCAGCTTCTCCGCAGAGCTACGAGGTAACAAGCCTCTACTCGCTGCTCAGTCTCCAGGAAATCCATGCACGTAACCTCACAGTCCCAACACCAGCAGTGTCCTGAGCTAAGTCGGCATGTTCTGTGAGCCTCCAAGCTGGTGGTGAAGTGGTCAGGATGTTCAAATACGGGTCGGTCTGGGCCACAGGGCCTCGGGGCAGGCGCTCAGCCAGGCGGGCAGAAGGGCCTCGGCTGGATCCCAGGCGTCATCCTGGACCTGAACCTGGAGAACCCTGGGGACTGGGCACCCAGCTCTCCGGGGCCTCCAGGGACATTCCCCAGGGGAGGACAGGACACCCGTTCACGTGTGCTCCCTGGGGATAAAGTCCCAACTGTCTCTCGCCACCACCTGGGAGAACCATAGGGTTGTTCTTATCCTCTGACCACCTCCTGGCCTTTGTCACGACCTCCAGCACCCCTTAGAATCATGACCGGGCACCTCAAGTGCTCCATATGTATTGGCTGAATAGTTTTAAGCAGAGGCCATGTACAGTGGCTGAGCCCAGGGACGAGAGCTGTGTTGCTCTGTGACTCACCAGTGGGGCCACCTTGGGCAAGTCACGTAATGTCCCTGAGCCTCAGCTTCCCCATCTGTGCACTGGAGACAATGACAGTCCCCCCCACCTTGGGCCACAGTGAGGATTAATTGGCGTGAAGCCACAGGAACAGTGAAGGAGCACTGCAGGGCCCTAGGTGCCCGTGCTCATGGTGATCACCATGTCGGTGGCGTCAGGCAGGGGCCTGGGGTGGAGGATGGGAAGGTAAGGACCAGTGAGGTAGGAGGGCTGCCCTCCCAGGGATGGGTGTTCACGGTCAACTCACACAGTGGACCCCACAGCTCAGGGCAGGTGGGACACGGCCGAGCATGTCTCCCTCTGCGCTGGACACCTCCCGTGACTGTTTACAATGGTACCTCGGCACTTAGACCAGAGCATGGTGCATAGAAGTGCCCTATTGACGCACAGTGTGATGGAGGAACTCATGGCTCTCCAGAGCTTTCCTGATACCCTCCTCAGGCCCTGAAAAGGCCGCAGGCAGCCTAGGGAGCAACGTGCCACAGATCAGAAACCATGACAGCATAAAAATGCCAAAAGCCAGCACCGGCCAACTGGGGGCGAGTGTGTGCAGGGAATGGGAGCTCGACAGGTGTGGATGAGCCCCCGCCCCAACCCGTGCCGGGCTTGTGCTGTGGGTCCTACACTTGGGCATGGGCCCTGCCTTCCAGATGCTCCGTTTCAAAGGGCAGCGGCAGATATGTGTGCCCATAATAGGGGTTCAAAGGCGACAGTGAGCCACTCAAGAAGAGAGGGTCAGAGGGGGGTCAGGGTTGCAAAGAGGGCCTGGTTCATACTTCTGGTAGGGGCAGGTGAGGGCTTCAGGACAGCTGCTTGCAGACAGTTGCCTTCTTGCTGGGTCCTCACGTGGAGGACAGAGGGGGCTCTCTGGTGGTCTCTTTTCCTCTAAGGGCACTAATCCCATCATTAGGGGGCCCCACCCTCATGACCTCATCTAAACCTAATCACTTCCCAAAGACCCCACCTCCTAATTACCATCACATTGAAGTGTATGGCTTTGACCAAGGAATTTTGGGGGCACACAAACATTCAGTCCATAGCAGCCTCTAAGGACAGGTGGGAGGACGTTCCCACCTGGGGGAGGACTGTGGGCAAAGGGGCTGACAGCACGGCCAGCTGACCTCCTCTGCTCTGGGCTGTGCTGCCCCTCCCCACAGCCTGGCAGGGAATAGGTTGCCATGATGAAGATACGTCTTTTACACAATGGACTAAAAATATTAAAAATTTTAAAATAACTGTTTTAATATCCACCTTTTATAGGTAAGGAAAGTTGGGGCTGGATAGGGTAAGACCAAGGCCAGGCAGCTGACAACCAATGGGGCCAGGCTTTCAGCACTGCCTGCAGCCCTCACAGCCAAGCCAGGGCCGCTGTGTCCACAGTGCCAAGCCAGGCACAGACATCCCCTGTGCTCTCAGAGGCTGGGCAGCGGGGGTGAGTGGCCCTTTGCAAGCTCCTCATGGATTTCTGTCTGAAACTGCAATTAACCCTTTTCTCAGGTTGCTCCACAAGATTAATTTTCAGAACATAGGTTAATGGGAGTGCTTGTTTAAGTGTTTTGGAAATATTTTCTCTATTAATCTCGATCAGAAGCCGATTACTGCCAATAAGGCTAATGAAGATATAGCATGAGTTAGGCAGAGTCTTGGGGAGAAAGAACCCCAGAGTCAGGCTTGGCCAGGCACCAAGTCTTCCTAGGTGCTTAGAACCAGTGCACGGATGGTGCCACCTTCACGCCCAGCCTCTGCTGGCTGACATGCTTTGTTGAAATCACCTGGAAGCGTAGCTAAGAAAATCGAAACATCCAAACACACCCTCCAAGAGCTAGCCCACCTGCCTTTACCATATTGAGGTATTTCTCTCATTCTGTACCTACTGTTCTTCTTGTGAGATGATACCGCATATTCAATTTTATACCCTGCTTTTGTCAATTAACATGAATTTCATAGTGGTCAAACTCTTTAATCCCTCTGCCTCGATTTCCTTATCAATAAAATGGGCCGCTATCTTCCTTGCCTACCTATTTGAGTCAATAGTGATAATGGGGGTGGGGCTTTATGTTGCCAGGTGTTTTACGCCTTCAGGATTTTGTGTGCCCTTTTTTTTTTCATTCATTCTCTCATTGGGCAAATCAATATATAACATGGCAGGTGGAGAAAAGTGTTCTGAATAAAAATAGAGTTGGCGTGGGGGGAGAGAGTAATGGGGGTAAGAAAGGAAGGGACTCTGATGCTTTTCATCTGTATCCACCAGGTGAACCCTTATTCATCCTTCAAGACCTTGCCCACCCTTGATGGACCTTGAGGGCATTACGCTAAGTGAAATAAGTCAGAGAAAGACAAATACCATATGATCTGACTTAGATGTGGAATGTAGGGGGGGAGAAAAGAACAAGCTCATAGATACAGAGAACAGATTGGTGGTTGCCAGAGGTAGGGGGTGGGGACAGATGAAATGGGTTGAAGGGGTCAAAAGGTACAAACTTCCCAGTTATAAAATAAATCAGTCCTGGGGATGCAATGTACAGCATGGTGACTATAGTTAACAATACTGCATTGCATATTTGAAAGTTACTAAGAGAGTAGATCTTAAAAGTTCTCACAAGAAAAAAAAGTTGTAACTTGTGTAGTGATGGATGTTAACTACACTTATTGTAGTGGTAATTTTGCAATATATACAAATATTTTATCATTATGTTGTACACCTGAAAATAATATAATGTTTTGTGTCATCTATGCCTCAATAAAGAAAGGTGTCTTATGCAAAAAAAAATTATAAACACATAGAAATTTTTAAATAGTCTCTTAAAGCAATTATTGGTCAAAGAGGAAATTAAAAATATAATTACATACTCTGTAGGAAATAATGAAAATAAAAATATCTCAAAAATTATAATGTAACTACAAACTACATTAAGAGGTAAACTTATAATCCCAAATACTTTCAGTAGATGTAAACATTTAATATAGTGAACAAGTGGTATTGGAACAATGGTTCACTATTTAGAGAAAGTTAATTTAAATCTTTACCATATGCCAAAATAAATTCGGGATGGATTGAAGAGTTAAAACTTAAACCATAAAAATATTAAAAAACTATAAAAGTAGATGTTTCTCAAATTTCCAATGGAGCAGCTTACAAGGAATGGAAATGAAATGTATCTATGGGTTTGACTACTTAGAAGTCTTCAAGTGTATATTAATCAAAAAGTATTCAAATGAAAAGTTAAAGGAAAATAAGATATAATAGAAATTATGTTAAAATACTTACTATATAGAAGACTTTGCAAGTAGACAAGAAAAATTAAAGATAGTAGATGAGTAGATAAAGGAAAATAATTTATTCTTTTTAAAGGGGAACAGAGGGCTGGTTAACAGTCATATGCAAAGATCCAACTTCACTTATAATCAATAAAAGGTAAATTCAAGCAACGAGCAAACAGCATTTTCTCCCCTAGCATCACTTGGAAAAGACAGAAAAATGAAATGAAATGAAAACCCAGTGCTGGTGATTGTGATGGGAAAGTTTCGGCTTATGCGGTACTATTGAATAACAGTATGTGCCGTGCTGTCTGGTTAGCACTTGCTGTCTGCCCCAGCACGGGGCTGTGCCTTTCTGGGGGTGAGGGGACTCTGCCCGCCTCACCTCTGCATCCTCAGTGGGTTTTTGGTTTTTGGTTGGCTCTTGACGAAGGGACCTCTCCTCTGCAGTAGTGGCCACCTTCTCTCGGGTGTTCATTTCCTCCCAGTGACGGGGGCTGGGGGTGAGGGGTTAGGGTGGGGGGGGGGGGTGAAGGGCTGGAGGTGCAGGGGGGCAGCCCCTCGGATACAACCATCCGTGCACAGGCAGCTTCTCTCTTGCATCAACAAGAAACTTTTCAAAGTCATTTATCATATAAGCATTAATAGAAATTTTATGAAGGAAACAAAAGTAAGAGCTCTCCGTCCCCCGTTTCCCCTGCTCTGTAAGTTAAACTACTTTGGTTTGTCTTATTCTCTCTGCCAGATCTTGAAACCATCCTTTTTGCATAGTGGGTCATGGTGAGGGGTCTCCCATGAAGTGACATTCCTCCTTTGGATGAGCTGGGAGGAAAAGTATGGAGGGAAGACAGTGGGGCTCTGCCAGCCTTAGGGGGGCACTGTGTTATCTCACAGCCCACAGCGCCAGGCTGGCAGCCTTGTCCTGGCCTGAAGCTGAGCCTTTAGGTGCAGCTGATGGGGTGGGGATGAGAGCATTGCTGGGACATTGTTGCTTTCTCACGGGCTAAATCCTCCAGATTCATGGCCCAGGCTCCTGGGAGGTGCCAGCTGGCTTCAGGGACCAGGGAAGCATGGCCTGAGGCATCATGCTGCAGCTGGGTGGCAAGGCAGGATGGCCCCATGGTCCAGCTCTATGGCATCAGGGACTGGCCGTGGGAAGCCGGCCCTGCGCCTGATGAACTGCTCTCCCCTGAAGTGAACACAGCACTGTGTCAGTCTGCACACAGAACTAGCATCTTCCCCAGGATGCTGTATTCCAGCCTGGGGAGGGGGTTGTCAGAAGAAGGGGTGCCCCTGCACAGGGAGAGGCAGAGTGGGGCTGGTTTCAAAGTCACTTCCGAGGGAGTTTGAGAAGCAAATCTCAGCCCTGAGACCTTAGGGCATGCTTATTTCTGGGAGAACTTGAACGTATTAGAGAATTGGACTGAAGCTATAAACCTGGACCCCCGGGGGGGGGAAAAAAAGCACATCAGCCCACCACACCCGTGTGTGCAGGGCTTCAGAGGGTCCACAGTCCCCAGGCTGAGATTTTGCTCCCGAGATATGGGTTTTTGCTGCTGCCTTCATTCGAGGAGGAGGATTTCTGCTCGGAGTGGAAACTCCAGAAAGATGGAAGCAAGTGCTGCTTCTTTCAAAGAGGAAAGCAGAAATCCACATAGCCATCCATCCATCCATCCATCCAACCCACTTTTGCTGAACAGATCTCTGGGCGCCCAGCCAGAAGCTAGAGAGGGCAGCAGACAAGAGTCGGGCCTCGAGGGCCCTCAGGCCGGGATGGGCTGGCAGACCCACGGCTCCAGCATCCACAGGGACTGGCCGGAGGCTCCGCTGCCCCGCTGGACGGCACATCTGCTGGGTCTTCCAGGGAACCGTGAGGAAGGACAGCACAGTCTCCCGGGGACTGGACAGGGCCTTTGGCGTTGCAGTCTGGATGCGTAGGTGGTGTCTTGACCAAGGGGAAAGAGGCCCTGGCCTTCCTTGACCCTGAATCACTCGCCTCTGTGAATCCCAGCCGGGGGCCGAAGGACAGACCTTTGAGGGGCTTTTCTGGTGCGGGTGCTTTAAGGCCAGTGTCCTGGGGAGCTGCCCCCGTGGCTGTGTCTTGGTGAAAAGTGACCAGCCATTTGGTTCTTGCAGACCGAGGGAGAGGAGGTAGTGGGGTGATGCTTCTGGGGGCTTATGGGTCAGGGTGTCAAAAGAGCAGAGGCGTGAAAGCACAGGAGGACAGAGCGGGGCTGAGAGCACATCCCCACACCACCCTCCTCCAGGCTCCAGGAGGCCGCCACGTGCCCGAGGGCCTCCCTGGGGCTGGCAGGCCCTGCCCACTTCACCCCGCAGGCAGGACAGGGAGTAGGCGGGTCCCATCCAACCTGCTGGCCTCCTAGGTGAGGGCACCAGGGCCCCCCTGGACTCTAGGGCCCCCGGTCCTTTGCGCTCTGGGGTCTCTGTACAGAAAGAGGTGCCGCCGTGTGGCTGTAGGTTCCCCATTTTCTCTCTGCCCCCCACCCCACCCCAGATGGCCTCTGGGCAGAGCAGGCAACTTCGGGTAATCATCGGTGGCCAAGGTTTGCCCTTCCGGTCGTCCAACAAGCACTTATTTCCTGAGTGCCCTCTGGCCAGGCACAATGCCAGGTGTGGGAAAAGAGGCTGCAGTGAAAACCAAGTAGTTTATGCCCCCAGGAGTGTGGGCGAGCCGTGGCCCTGGGGAAGCATGGCGGGGAGAGGGGGCCCTTAGCATCTGGAAGGTGCTCTTCCTTCCCCTAGCCCTGCGTCCACCCCGTCCCCAAGCAGCCACCACTGGATCACCTTTCTAGCCTTACATTTAAAGGTTTGAAAAGGTGAAGGCACCTCCCACAGGCCTGGCCCTTTAACGGTATCCCCAGGTACCCAGGGGCCAGAGAGGGTTGCTTGGGCATCCTCATCATCCTTTCTCTGTCGCCTCGTAGGTTCCCTGGGTACCCTGCCTGGTCGGGGCATGGGGCCAGGAAGGGGCAGGCTGGCTGGGGGGCGCATCGACCCCCGTCCTCCTGTCCTGGTGCTGATATAAGACACACAGGAGCCATCTCCCCCAAGAACTGCCGACCTAAGGTTTCCAGCTTGCAGCCCATTATTTGCTAAATAACCGCGTCGATTCGATGGATACTATTTGTTAGATAAAGCAGAGCGCCCTGTATGGGGCTGAGCAAGGCCTGATCTGCATGAGACTGTTTAAAAGATTAACTTTAGTGAAAGCGTCAAGGTTTGGCAAATCCATAATTAATCAGCCTGGCTCAGAGCTCCTGTAATTGGGGGCTGCAAAAAAGAAGGGGGTTGGTGAAGAGTAGAGAAAACGCCTTTGCTCACCACATTGGGAAGGAGGAATCTGAGACTTGGAGAAGTGGGAGTTCTGAGTTGGATCATTTTGTGCTTAGTTTCAGCGTATTCACTCGCACGTGACTTATAAATAAGGGCTCTCGTAAAGCTGCAAAACCGGAGTTAGAAAGACCTGGGAATCATCCTTCCCGGAGGCAGGTTGAGCTGAAATTTGGTCCTTAAATCTGGCTTGTGTTTTTGGTAATTTATCAGGGCACCTCTAAGGCCTTTTTGCTCAGCAGTGGCATTTAGAATCGTGTTTTCCTTACTCAACATTCTTAGCTGCTGTCCACTCTTTAGCTGCTCCGGATGAGTCTTCCAGAGGCAGAGCAGCGATTTAGAGATTTGAAGAGGTGGCATCCGCATCCCCAGGGGCCAGGAGGGCGCCAGCAGGTGGGGGACAGAAGGCGTCCAAGCCAAGAGGGGCTATTTATTAAAATCCTGAAAATGAGCTCAGCCATCTTTGATTAAAAAAATTAATACCAGGTTGATGTCAACCTTTTGGCTGCTTCCTAAGTGGCCCACAAATGTCAGCAAATCTCGATCCTATTTGTGTTTTGTGAATTCCAGCACATTGAGTCACTCACTAATCTTAAGAGAGTAATGCTCAGCTGTTTGGGGTTGGGAAACATGAATGCAATATTTATAAGTTGATTGTGAGCAATTCAAACTCAGTGTTTCTACAGCAGTGAGTTGGGAAAGACCTTCTCAAGCCCTCACCGATGGTGGTGCTTGCCCACATAGCTGAGCTCCAGAAAGGTGTGCGGTGTCTAAATTGGGATATGAAGATTGAGTCGTGGGCTACACGATAATTCGCTTTAAGCTGTATAAATAGTATTTTATTTGGGAATTCATCGAAAGGAAGTCTTGAAGGTCAAAGCCTTCCCAACATTGAGTGCATATGTATTTAATGTTCAATCTCAGGTCTCTTTTATAATCCTGAATGGCTTGGCTTCAGATGTATTTTTAGCGATGGGAAATTGAATGTCAATTTGAGAAAGCCTTCCCCCAGGAGGGTCCCTCCCGCCCTCTGCAAGCATTCCTCAGCTTGGAGAAGAGTAATTATCCCAGCAGACCCTCTGGGAGAGAGCACGTTACAGCTGGCCAGCTGGCCCCTCGGACACTGCACGTCCTCTAGGGTCAGCCCTGGGGGACACTCAGCTCTGGGTTCCAGAGTATTCTCCAGGCTCCGTGCTGCCCAGCCCTTCCTTTTGAGGCTGCCCTTCTCGGGCATTCTGGAGATGAGAAAGGACCCAAAGCAGAGGGTGGGAAGGGCCATGCTGCCACGCCTCCCCCAACTCACACACAGCCTCCCCTTCCAACTCACACACAGCCTCCCCTTCCAACTCACACACAGCCTCCCCTTCCAACTCACACACAGCCTCCCCTTCCAACTCGCCAGGGACCCAGGACAGTCAACGTCGGGGTAGTTGGTGTCTGGGGAAAATATCATGTCTCTGGAAGGTTCTGGCTAGCACGCAGGTGTGCTACCTAGGGGGAAGATGGGGACAGTGAGACCACTGGCACCCATCAGACGCTGGGGAGTTGTGGGGACATTGATGTAGGTGGTCAGGGCCCGGGAACGTTATCCCTGTGCAGTGGAAGACGGGTTCCTAGAGAGCAGGACCTTCCCTGGCTTCCTCGCCCCCCAGCCTCAGCACCTAGACCGTGCCCAGCGTGGAGCAGTGGTGCAGAAAGTGTCTGTGATATTCACAGGTTCTTAGGGTGGGACTCGGGAAGTGCGGAGGAGACAGCTCGTTGCCTCTGGCACTTTGCCAAGGACCAGTCTCCAAATCAGGGACTGGGGGCCTCTCATGACCCTGCCCTGCTCGGTCACCTTGGGTGGTTCTCACACAGAGTCATGTCCATACCCCTCCACATATAGCACAGGTCAGGGCTCTCCGCTTTGCTAACCCCCATCCTCCTGAGAATCCTATTCTGAAGACTCTGGGAACTCTTGACTATTTCTCTGCCCTCCCACACTGGGATGACCTTCTCCCTTTTTCATATACACCTGATGAAATTGTCTGGGTCCTTCAAAGCCATGTTCAAGTGCCTCCTTTTCCATAAAGGCTGCCTTACTCCCCCACCCCGTGCTGAATCAGAAGGCTTCCCTTTGTCCGTGTCTCATGGTGCATGGCCTTTGCATTTTGGTTCAGAGCTGGTTGTCTCTGTGTCTGACTCCCTCGGTTGGTTCCCAGTGCCTGGCACATGGCAGGAAGTCATGGGCATTTATTAAATGGACTTTCCTCTGATAGCCGACAGTGATGGCGCAAGTCTTCTCAGCCCGTAGCTTATATACACCCAGCATAGAGGCCTCTGGAGAAGAAGACTCTTCACCATCCTGAGATTGGTTGGGATGCTAGCCCTTTGGTGCCGTGATACCCCCGCCCCAAGCATGGCCCTGCGAAAGGCAGCTGGCAGGTTTCATAAAAGACTCTTCATGAAAGTGTGGTCAGGACTTTGGATCCAGAATGATCTGGGTTCCAAATTGAGCTCCACACTTATAGCTGTGTGAGCTTGAGTAAGTTCTAAACCTCTTTGAACATTGGTTTCTACATTTGGTAAACATGAGAGTAATTCATGTGGTTGTTGTGAGGCTGAAATGTAATAATTTACGTAAGGCCCTTTGCATGGTGCATGGCATATTCTAAGTGTTCAACAAATTGAAACTATTAGCACGGTGATGATGGTGGTGATGGTGATAATGATGAGGATCAGATGATGATGGTGGTGATGGTGATAATGATGAGGATCAGATGATGATGATGGTGATGGTGATAATGATGATTGTCATGGGCATGATGGGGATGGGGATGGGGATGAGGACGGTGATGATGAAGGGGATGATGGTGATGACGGGGATGAGGGGGATGATGGGGATGATGGTGATGATGGGGATGAGGGGGATGGTGATGGGGATGGGGATGGTGATGATGATGGGGATGGTGGTGATGATGGGGATGATGGGGATGATGGGGATAATGGGGATGATGGTGATGATGGGGATGGTGATAATGATGGGGATGGTGAAAATGATGGGGATGGTGATGATGATGCGGATGGTGATGATGATAAGAAGGATGGAAAGGATGGGGGTGAGGAGGAGGAGGAGGGGGATGGTGATGGGGGTGGTGGTGATGTGTCTGCCATTTTGGGGCTCAGTAAGGCTCTGTGTCTTCAGGTCTTTGTAATCCTGTCTGATATTTTATCAGTGCCAGGCCCTGATCAGGCACATAAACCACCCTATCTTCTCCTCTCCCATCCTCTGTGCATCTACCCACAGGAAAAGCTGCTCTAGAAACCTCCATTTCTGCCCTGTGGGCCAGTAAAGGCACCAGGTAAAATCTTTGCTAAATCCCTGCACTTCCAGGGCCCATCAGCTGTTGCCTATTAGAGTTTCATGCATCCCTTTGACATATTTTTATTGTCAGGTTAGAAGGAAATATTCCACTCGTTTGCAACATTCTCATTATATTCCCTTTATAACAGTTTCTAAAAGAGAATAAATATAAAATGTTTCTCTGTATTGTGGCAGTATTTCAGGCTGACTTTAATATGCTGCATGGTTTTCCAACTCACAATTCTGCCAACCTTGTGATGACAGTTAAGAAATCTTTAGGCCTGGGAAAACATGTGGATCAATGAGTTAGTGGAAGCGCAGGACACTTTATGGGGATTCAGAGAGGGCAGCTTTCTACCGACTCAGAGGTACCATCTCAGCCTGTGAGAGTAAACCATCCCAACCGCCCGAGGCCTCCTTCCCCTGGGCCATTTCTGAGAACTCAAGGGATGTCTCTTTCAGGACCAATCAGTAGCCGAGTCCCCGAGGAGCGTGGTCAGGAAGTTTGGTCTGGAGGGGGTAGGTGGGTGTCCTTGGCCATGGCCTATGATGAAGCCTGGCTGCTCCCAGGTGGCCATCACAGCCAACCCCAGAGGACCCGGTCACTTGGGCATCCAGATTTCCAGTTTCCACCTGGAGCCCAGCTCCCACTGTGCTTCAGCCCCAGGCACGTGGCGGGCCTAGATCCTTGCCTGTTCCTGGAGTGGACCTGGCGCCATGCTGGGCAGCCCCACTAGGAAAACAGAGGAAGGGACATTCCCAAGGGCTCTCCCTGGACAGATGACCACTTTGGGAAGGATGCCAGGCAGTTAGGCCTGTTGGTGGCCTCTACTGACCCCGCCGTGGTATCTCTCAGTCTGGTCCCAGCCCATCTGCAGATCAGGACCCCTTGTGAATTCCTGCCCCTGCACCCTTCAGGGTTCCCTCCTGCCCAGAATCCCCCTTCCTCTCCCTTGAGCTGCCCTAGTGCCTCCTGATCTTTGAGACCCAACTCTGTAAGCCTTTTCTGATACCTGAACCCCTGGGGACACCCTCTCCTCACCCACCCCCACCACCAACCTCAGAACCCTGAGTCTTCTGCTCTGAGACCTCAGAGGGCAGCGCCTGTGTGCTGGTTGCCCACCTCCCTCCAATGGAGGGGTGGATGGTAGAAAGCACCCAGCATGTGGTGGGCACGCAGGAGATTTGCAGATGGTGGTGCCAGGGGAATACCTGAGCCCTGAACCGGGCAAAGGCAGTCCTGGTCCTCAAGAAGCCTGTGGTCAATCCTGGAGAACAAGACCTAAACCTGGGGAAATGATGGAATAGCCATCATGAAGCAGACCAGAAGCTAGGCTGCCCAGTGGGGAGCTAGGGGGCCACGGGCAAAGCTGGGGCCGCAAGAATGACTGTTGGATGAGCATGTGCCAGGTCCCAGGAGGGTCTCCTCTCTTTTTTCACCCTCACCTTACCTTGTGAGCTAGGCTTAACATCTACAGTTGAGAAACAGACCCAGAGAGGGAAAGTGACCTCCCCAAGGTCACACAGCCAGGAACGTGGAAGCCAGGACTTGGACCCTGACTATAAATTGGAGTCCCGGGGAGTTCAGTCTGGGGGGTCCTGTGGATGTTTCCAGCATGACCCAGAGGACCAGCAGGGATGGGAAGAACGAGTCCCAGGGGTGGCGGGGGGAGTGGGGCACGCAGAACACTCCCCGCGCGGGGAGAACGACCAGGGCTCCCACCTGGCTGAGGAAGTCTCCTGGTGGGGCCACCACCGGCAACGATGCTGGAGGCTGGGGCCTTGGCTCTGCCTCTGTCTGGGCAGTGGCCGCAGGGTCAAGAGCAGGGCTAGCCCTTTGGTGCCGCGATACCCCTGCCCCAAGCACGGCCCTGGGAAAGGCAGCTGGCTTCTTTCCATAAAGCAGCCAACTTCTACTGTCTGAGTTCCACAGTCAAACCAAATTTGCTGTCCCCTCTGTGGCCCTGCATCTCCTGTTATCTCTATCCAGGGCCCTTCTGTCTTCCAGCTTTCCCGGGAGAGACTTATTTATGGCCTTGTTTATTTCACTCTCTGCAGGAAATGCGGAGGCTGGGCCCCGCCGGGAGGCAGGTAGCGATGGGCCCGGCGGGGCGGGCGGCTCAGCCAGAGCCTGCCTCGTGTTGTTTATGGGTTCTGTACCAGGGCCAGCCCCAGAGGGGTCTGCAGACCCAACAGGCCCCCAGCCTGGGGGAAATCAGCGCCCCAGAAGGGAGCAGGCAGCCCTCCTCCAGCGGCTAAGCCACGTCCTAGCCCCCAGCTCCCAGGCTCCCAGAGACCCCGGGCTGCCTGCCTCCTGAGCTCAAGCTCCCCGAGGGAGGAGCTCCCCGGTGACAGGCCAGCCTGAGTCCTGTTGCTGTCCCAACAGGCTGGAGGTGGGTGTCAGAAAAGGAGGGAGGGGCGGGGGGCGGGGAAGGCCGCCCCCGACCTCCACCCTCCGCCTCATCCAAGCCTCCCTCCTGGCAACCTGAGCAGGACCCCTTTATTAACATTGTCGAAATGACAAAACCAGGGAAATGGGGATTAGCCAGATTAGTGGCTGGCAGCGGTTAGGAAGGGAGCGGGCTGGCTAAAGTGGGCACCAGGAGGGATCCTGGAGGGGCTGGGGATGTTCTGCGTCCTGACTGTGTCAAGGTCAACGTCTGGGGGTGAAGAGACGGGAGGCTCCTGGTCCCAGGACAGCGGGCGGCCCTGCTCTCCACCCCGAAGGCAAAGGTGTGGGGCAGCCCTCCTCTCGGGGAAGGCCGCGGTGGAAGGGCCGGCAGGCGGCCGTGGGCTGGCCTGGGCCCCACCCCAGTTGCCCCTCCTCCAGTGTCCGTGCCCTTGACTCGCTCTCTCTCCTTTCCTTTCTGCACTTGCTCTCAGAGAAGAGAAGCCTGCTCCGAGCATCTGCAGAGCTCTTTGCTTTTCCCCCAGGGATCGGCTCACGGTGGCAGCCGTGACCTTGTCTCCCTTCAAAGGGCTGAGGGAATGCAGGAGCCAAGGGAGCAGGGCTAAGCCCAGACACATGGCCAGACATCTGCCTTCCGCGTCTCGGCCGGGCGGATCCACGTGCGGGCACGGCTCTCACAGGAGGGCGTTGGGAGGAATGCACCATCATTGGCCCATTCATTCATTCAGCAAATGCCCCCAGACCCCACTGTGTTCCAGGACCCTCCCTAGGCACCGGGTGTTCTAAATGAGTCTGACACTGGCGTGTCTGCCCTGATGAGCTCAGAGTCTAGAGGAGAGACCAGGCCTAGGCCTCCTTCTCTCTCAGGCACTGGCTCAGGCCAGGATCCTATCAATCTAAGGCCTGGAATTCCAAAGTTCCAGAATCCCAGATCTGGGACCACAGTGCCTCTGCCCACGGGATCCCTCCCTGACTCCCGACTGGGCTCTTGCCCTGCGGCCATTCAGGGTTCAAAGCAGCACCTTATGGTCCTCATCTTTGGGGATGCAGCCGGCGATGGGCTCTCAGCCCAGAGCACCCCCAGCCTGGCGGACGCGTGGAAACCGCTGAGCACGGTCCCTGCCCCGGGGCGTGTGCTCACATTGGCTGGGGGCTGACCCACGTGGAGTGGAGGTGGGCGTGCAGACGGCCCCCCCGAATGACCTCCCTCACGGTGCTGCCTCCCTCCTCCTGTTCCCTTGGCTTTGGGCAGGGCCTGGAAGGAACCCTGCTCACAACATTCATCCGGGGTCCGGGCTGTGCTGGACCCTGCGGGAGGCTCTTCCTCAGCCACAAAGGCAACACGAGAGCAGAGGCGGGAGCGGGGAAGCGCCCCAGCTCCGGAGCCCGCCGCAGACCAGCCAATTAGCAAGCAGGAGAGGGAGGCTCTGGGCTTCTCAGCCCATTATTTATCGAGCAGATTCTTGGCTTTGCAGCAGCTCAGGCTGCAGCCTGGGATGAATACTGATGGGAGACGTGCCCTCCCTTAGTCCCCAGGCCCAGGCCTTCGGGGAGCTCTGCAAGCAGAGGCAGTGGAGGCAAGGCCAGGGAAAAGATGCCATAGAGAAGAGGATGCCTGAGGCTGGGGAATCTCCAGGCAGCGCTGTCCTCAGGACCAGCTGACATGCTGGCCTGGAGGCTGATTTCCAGCACACAGCTTGAGGACCCCCTCCGGGGCCTACCTGGAGGAACCCTCCCAGGATCCCTCAGCATCTGGAAGAAGTCTTGAAGTTCTGTCTCATGGGCCCGGCGGAGGCTTGGGCTGCAGACACGTCCTGTCAAGCCTTCGGGCTGGCGTTCTCCTGGCCTCCCTCGCCTGCAGATCACAGGCCCTCCTGGCCAGGCCTGGCCCTTTATCCTCAGCTCCCCTGAGCCGGATGTCCAGTCAGGTTAATGCCAATTCCTGGGACTTTTCCCTCTGCCCACAGGCCGGCAGCATCGTAAAGACTTAACTCCAGGGCAGACAATCCAGTCTCAATGCTGATTCTTATTAACTTGCCAGCCCCCGTCCTCAGACCTGGGAAGGCACTGGGTCTGGGTTCCCTGTGCGTGGACAGGTGTATGGGATACAGGATGTGGCAGGGAGCTGAGGGTCTTGCTGTCCCAGTGGGGGACACAGAGGAGCTGCTCAGGCCGGACAAGGTGGAGGCTGAAAGCCTCACATGCTAGGCACGGGGCGGGGTGTACGCTGACTTTCATGTGAAGCCCGCCTCCTGGACATCGCATTTAGAACCATCTCTTTGGATCCCAGTCTCAGCCCCTCTGGGGCACAGGTGGTGGCTTGGCCAGGTGAGGCCAGAAACAGAAAGGGGAAGCAGGCAGTTATGGGCAAGCAGGGGAGGCTGCCCCGACAGAAGGGGGCCTGGCCTGGCCCCTCCCTTGGCCTCCATCCATGTAAAGGGATGTATTAGTCAGCTCTGGCTGCCTAACAAAGCACCACACACCAGGGTCTTAAACAACAGAGAGTTCCTTCTCGCAGTTCTGGAGGCTAGAAGTCCAAGATTAAGCTGTTAGTAAGGCTGTTTTCTTCTGAGGTCTGTGAGGGCAAATGTGTTGCAGGCCTCTACCCAGCTTCTGGAGTTTTGCTGGAGATCTTTGGTGTTCCTTGGCTTCTAGAAGTATCGCCCTAACCTCTGCCTTCATCTTTACCTTCTCCCTGAGTGTGTGTGTCTAAATTTCTCCTTTCTGTAAGGACACCAGGCATGTTGCATAAGAACCCACCATCATGACCTCATCTTAACTCAACCAATGATATCGACTCTGACCCTATTTCCAAATAAGGTTACATTCTGAGATGCTGAGGGTTGAGACTTCAACACATGAATTTTGGAGGGACACAACCCAACCCATAAGAGGGGGCCTCTGACTTTTGGGCAAATAAATAGACCCCCTAGGAGACCTTGGTCTCTGGTTCTGAAGAGAAGGCTACGACCACAGGCTGGTTTGAGGGCCCTGACAGGGGCTCTGCATCCCCAGGGGACCCCTGTAGGGTAAGTCTGGGGCCAGCAGGCCTCATTCATTCATTCACTCATCCATTCATTCACTCACTCAACAAGTATTTACTGGCACCTTTTCCATGGGGGCACTGCCCGTGCACTGGGCATACAGCAAGAGAGGCAGTGTTCTGCCCCCTGGGCCTTACTTTCTAGGTAGAGTGAGACCAAAAAAGGGTCAACAAATATAAAAAATAATCCCGAGTGGGCATACGAGCTATGAATGAAATAAAGTGGTGACACGATGGAAGATAATGTCGGCCTTGCCAAGAACAGGACATTTGAGCTGAAATCTGAGCGAAGGGCTGGAAGAACCAGGGGAAGAGTGTCACAGCCTGCGGGGATGACAGAGGCCAAGGCGGGAGGCGCCCTGGGGGGACATCAGAGCAGAGTGTGCAAGGGGACAGGGAGGAGCTGCCAGCTCTCAGGGGCCGTGGCCCTCGGAGCTCCCCGCCCAGCAGGCAGGCAGAGTCTAGGCCGGTTAGAGGCCTCCAGCCCCGGGCAGGGGGCGGCCCTGGACACTTTGTGACAGTGACACACTGTCCAAGGAGCGTGTTTGGATGATGGAATCATGGTGGAGAAGGACTTTGTTCTGGGAAAAGCCAGCTAGAGCTTTCCTTGAGGCCTTTCAAGTGCTTCTAGAAAGAAGCAGAAGCAACGAGCCAGCAGGGTGACCGGGGAATGCAGAGCTGGGAGAGATGTGACTGGAGATTGTCTCGGTCACCCTGGGCAACCATGGGGGCGGAGGCAGAAGGAGCCCCCCGGGCCTGGGCTCATGAGTCCCCATCCTTCTTCCAAGGATCGAAGCCTGGTCAGCCTGGTCCCAGTGTCCCCAAGTGTTCCCATTGTCCCCTACTGGCCCTGTGTACCAGGAGCCCGTGGGGAGGCGGTCATGGAGGTGGCCAGAGCCCCCCACGGGGCTTCTCTTCTCCTTGCCTGGCCTGCAGCTTCCTCAGGCTCATCCCCGAGGAGGGCAGGGGCAAGGCAGAAGCAGGGGGAGTGGCCCCATGCCTGGCACACGGCTGCCACCCTGAATCACACAGCTCTTAGAACTCACAGGGCCCCAGACGTCCTGGCGGAGCAGAAAGAACATGGTCTTTGGAGCGGGAAGGCTTGACCTACTATTAGGACCAGGGTTTGATGCCGGCACAAGTCCTGGCCTTCTCTCTGCCTCTACTTTCTCATCTGGAAGATGCAGAGCCTGCCTCGGTGTTTTCATGTGGATCCAGTGGGCACCTCAGCTTGGCGCCTGCATCACAGGAGCAGGCATCACAGAAGTCCCCCTGCATCACGCCGTGGGCCGGCAGCCTGGTGGGGCTGGTGAGAATGCCGCTATGCGGGGGTCCACGGGCTCGGCCAGCCACCCTGAATCCAGACGCCCTTCCTGGGCTGCGCTCCTGAGTGCAGACCCTCACCTGAGCCACCTTTTGGCCTGGTTTTCAGCTAGAACTTCCCCCACCATGATTACGGGCAGGCGCGTGAGCAGGGAGGCCTTCAGGGTGCAGGGGCCTTGACCCCATCCCCCCATGGGGTGAGAGAGGCGCAGGAAGGGAGATTGCTCAGCACCCAGCCTCATGGGAGCAAAGACCGGGGTTCTGACGCTTTGCAAGGCGCAGAGCAGCTGACGCGTGCACGCTGCATTGTCCACGCGGGCGAATCGCTTCCCCTCTCGGGCCTTGGTTTCCCCATTTGTAGAACAAGGAGGCCTAAACAAACTCTGAATCATCTCTAGAATTCTGCGAGGCTTTGTGGAGGCCCAGCAGGCAGGGCCTGGTGGCGAGGGAGGGAAGGAGGCAGCAACCGGGGAAGCAGGTGTGGCCTTCACACCCGCCGACTGGACCCGCAGCATCAGCCCAGCGTGGGCGAGAACGGGGGCTCCGGACCCCTCACACGGGTGTCTCAGCCTCTCTGCGCCCCCCACCTGGGGGAGAGAGGCTTTCAGCTCAAGGCCTAGGAGGCACAGTGAGCCCCAGTGTTGTCAGGTGTTGGGAACCGGGAGCCAGTGTGGTCCAGATGAGACTCATCAAAGGGAGCCCCAGCCCCCTGGCCGTCCTCCCTGGAGCCTGGAAGGCCGGAAGCAAAGGTTGGGGACGCAGAGCCAGGGCAGCCCCAGCAGGAAGGAGGCCTGGCCAGGCCGGACCGTGGCCGGGAGGAGCCCTGTGGGGCCAGGAAGGCCCAGAGCGCGGGGTGAGTCTGCATCTTGAGGGCTTGATGGATTATGCCATTCGGAGTGGATATATTTTTTAATAATCTGTTTCTAAAATTAGCCTTGGTCTGTACAGCCGTGATCGCAGAGAGCATGGGACGCATCTTTTTGTACCTGCCAGTGGCAGATACTTGTTTTCCTTCAAGAGAGAGGCAGAGGAAGGTGCTGGTCCCTGGGTCCCAGTGCCCGGGAAGCTGGGGGCGTCTGGCTCCCGCCTTCTTGGAGCCCCTGAGCCGGGTGGGATGCAGGGGCCCTCACCCGCTGACCCTGAGCCTCCTCTTGGTTCCTCTCCCGCGGCGTAGGGGCAGGTGATGTCGCCTCTCTGCACTCGGTTTCCTCAGCTGTAAAATGGCCGTGGTTCTAGTTATTTCACGAAGCTACTTGGAGGTTAAAATAGGTAATAATGTAGAGCTCCAACAAGTAGATCCTTAATGCACGTTCAGAAAGTGATAGCTTCATCCACCTTTCTTTGCCCTCCCGGTGGCCTTGGAAAGCTGATTCTGTCTCAGTTTTACCGGTTTCGTTGGTGCCAGGTTTCAAGTCCTTCTTTTTAACTCACATCCCCTTTGGATGAACAAAATTAGACTCCCCTTGGGCACCCCCCGCCCCATATGCCCGTCTTCTGTGAGCCTCTGAGTTCCTCTGCCAGCCAAGATCTTCTGTTGTTGAGTTTTCTCTTTCTGTTGTTTGTGATTCAAAACAATAGGATCTTTCTGCAGTCCCCAAATAAAACATGTTGTAATGCTGAGTGTGTGAGTTAAGACCGCTCCCCACTCCCAGCATCTTGATCTGCTACCCCAAGGTCACGTGCCCTTGACGTCTTATCGAAAAACGGCCGGTGAGTGTAAAAGCTGCTGGTGTTACATTAAGTGCCTGCTGTGTGCTCGGCCCCGAGCTGGGCCAGCCTGAAGGTTAAGGAGCATGGTCAGGGCCCCCTTAGCCCTGTCTCTGGTGGAGGAGGTAAGCATTAAAGAGATGTGAAACAGCAGAGGCCAAGGTGCAGGCTCTAGGGCCATGCCCACCGATGGAGGCTGGGAGCCGTAGGAGCTCAGAAGAGGGAAGGATGTAATTAGATTCAGCTTCCTGCGATGGGGTCCCGAGCTGAGCTCCGAAAGGTGGCAGAACTGGGGTTGGCTGAGAGGAAGGGACAGCTTCGCAGGTGGGGTCGGCACCTGGACCGAGGCCTCCAGGCGGGGTGGAGCTTGGCTAAAGGTCAGCCAGTGGGAAACAGGCCGTGCTCTGGTTTACCTTGTTCATTCACTGGTGCTGCAGTGTGGCTGGCAGCGCCGCCCCCATCCCGGCCCAGGCACGGTGGCCTGGCCATGCCTGCTCCCTCCGCCCACCCCCGGCTTCTAGAACAAGGCGGGCTCTGCCTGCACTGCCCACCTACTCCTATCATCCAGCCAAAGGGAAGAGCGGACGCTGAGCAGAATCAGGGCCCAGGGGGGGCCTGGATTCCAGAGGTTTCCGAGGGCCGCTCCGTGCCTGCATCAGCCAGCAGTCTTCTCTCAAGAGCCCCCTCCCCTGGCTCCTGGGGACCCCCGACTGCCCCAGGGCTGGCCTCACCCCTCGTGTTTCCATGGAGGAGTGCTGACTCGTTGGTTTCCGCTCTCCCATCTCTTTCTGGAATTCATCTACATCAAAGCGAGGTCCCTTCTGTTCGGCACTCAACGAGGCCGTGGTGATTAAGCACTTAAATTGATTAATCAAATTTCCTGTGATGAGAACTACTGTCATTCATTAATCTGAGCGGGATTATAAATAAGAGATGGCAGATACAGGAGGCAAACATGTTGACAGATCGATGCGACGGCCTGAATCACAAGTAGGCGCCTGCCCCCGAGGAGCTGTAGGCCGCCCGGAGACAGAGCTTCCCTGAAGACAAAATTAGACTGAGATTAAAGAAGCCCCATTTTCATAAAGAGAGATGCACAGATGAGCAGGCCCCCCGGCGGGTGGGAGTGGGGCACAGGCTTGCATGGCGATGGCAGCAGCTCCCGGGGGGAAGCCCCTGGGCATCGGAATTGCACACCAGTTGAGGATACGGGTTTTGGAGTCAGACCAGCCCTGGGTTCAAGTCCTGCCTCCGTGGCTCACGCACTAGGTACTCAGCTGAGATGCTCACCTCCATCCCCCACTGGCGAGATGTGGACGTTAGTGCCACCTCCCTCCTTGGATCGTCATTAAGGTTAGATGAGGTGATGTCTGGAAGGCACTTTTTATCCATTCTACAAATATTTATTGAGCACCTACTGTATGCCCATGCCACGCTGGTATGTAGAGAGTTGCCAGGAATCGGGTGAGCGTGGTCCCCGCCCCTCGTGGAGCTGGCATACTAGTGGAGAACAGACATTGAACATGAGTCCTGCTTGATGACTGGGTCCGGTGCTGGGGAGGTCTGGGAAGAAGGACAGGGTCTGGGGGCAGTAACCAAGGAGCCTGGCCTCCTCCAGGGGCAGGGAGACTTTCTGGAAGAAGGAACATTTTGTCTGAGCTCTTAGGAAAGCCTGGGGCTAACTCGGTGTAAGGAGGTGCGGGTGGGCAGGGCGGGGAGGTGGAAAGACTGTTCCAGAGGGAGAGAAAAGCACGGACGAGGCCCCGACATGAGAAGGAGTAGGGCATGGATGGGAGCCGTCCAGAGGCCAGCGCGGCCAGAACACACAGCAAGCCAGGAGGACGGCAGCCCCAGGGGAGTCTGGGAGGTGGACCGTAGCCAGGTTCCTCTGGGCTTCTGGCTGTGCTGAGGGTCTGGGTTTTGTGAATCAGCACTGCCTAGGTGGGAGCTTTGATTGTGAGTGGCTCAGGGATGGGGTGGGATGTCTCCACTGAGGCACAGGAGGGGGCGTCCCGCCAGCCCGGGGCGGCCCACCGCCCCATCCTTCCCGGCTGCCACATTCTCTGCTGACCTTCTGGACCCGGACACATGAAGTCCGTTCAGTCCTTGGTCTTCAAGCACTTCTTCCTGCCCGTGGTTCCTCCCCCCCGGAACCCTCTCCCTGATTTCTGACCTCCTTGACTCCAACACAACTTCAGTTTCCGGCTTAAGTGTACTGCTTCCCCACCCAGGTCAAAGCCTCCTCCCCACTCCCTCCCCTACCCCCACCATGACAGCCCCACAGAGCACTGCAGCCTCTTGTTAGTAACCCAGTTGCAGAGGAAGCTCACCCCTGACATGTGTGTGATGCTCTGCCTGACACCTGTTTCCCCACTCATGTGGGTTGTAGGCCCCAGGAGGCAGGGACCAGGTCTGCTTTGGTCCCCAGTGCATCCTCAGACCCTGTGTAGGGCCTGGCACAGGGCAAGTCTTAGCCAATACTTGTTGAGTTCACGGATGCTGAGTCAAGGCGCTCAGAATCATCATGGTAATAGTGGTGGCTGTTCCGGAAGAGAGCAGGCAGGGTAGAGGACCCCCAGCCCTGGGCATCCAGGTCCGCATCTTCTGGGTGTCAGGACTGAGCTCCTGCTTGGCATATGGCTGTGCTAAGATGCTGGAACCAGCCCCTGCCTTCCAGTAGCATCCAGTTGGACAGGGGAGATGACCGAGTCAAGATATCATTGCAACGCACTGAGGTTAGTGCCGTGTAGACGGAGGCTCAGAGCAGAGGTCGGGGGATGTTCTGGATGGGCCGATGCCAGGGCTGGGTTTTTAGGAGACACGGGAGTTGGGAAAAGAGGGGGATTGGGGTTCTAGGCAGAGGGGTGGGCAACATGCAAACTGCCCCTGCCCCTCAAGTCCCTGCCCCCTTTTCTGTCTATTTTCACCTCCCAACATCCTGTTCAGCCTCTGCAGGGGCCCCAGCTACACAGGCCAGAAGGAGGAGGCCCAGCCTCCCACCCACACCTCTGCCTGGACACGAGGACCAGGAAACGCCATTCTTGGTCTGGTGAGGCTCACACATCGTGATCAATCAATGAGCCATTGGAGCCTGCCCTCCTTCAGGCCCCCAGAAAGAGACTGTTGCAGTCTGGTGGGGAGGGGGACCGGGGGGTGGGGACGTGGAGCAGGGAGAAGCCAGATTCCCTCACTTGGAGGAAACCCACTGGTGCTCAGGGAGATTAAAACTATCACTCCTTGCTGAATTGGTCTCTTCCGCTGTTTTGCTAAATAATTAAAGGCCCCTTATTAAAAGAGTTACCATCTTAAACATGTCAGCTCTTCATCTGTCATGTCCTTCCTCTGGAGTGCAGCCTCGGGGCCATGTCCAAGCACCCCAGCCAAGGATGACGGTTGCCCCAGGACCCAAGATCTTCTCAAGCAGTTTCTGAGGACGCCCTGTGCACCTGGCACTGGAAGAGGCACAGATGTCTGGCGGCTCAGCCTGGGCCTCTCTGGGCGGTTTCTGCATGTGACAGGCCCCCACCAGCTTGGCTCAGGGAATGAGAAGGGGAGGGGGCAGGGCAGGCTGCAGCCCGTTTTCCACGGTGTGCTTCGCCCAGCCCAGGATTCCGTGCGGGTTCTTTTCTCTTCCCTTGGCACCAGGCTGGGCTGGGGCAGGTAAGCTAAGGAGGCCTAGTTCCGCTGTCAGGAGGCTCCCCACTAGAGAGGGGGAAGACAGGGAGGTAGACCCCTAAGGTGCAGTGAGGTCTCAGCCCCGCTGTGATGGCCGGTGAGTAGAGGGGCATGGGGGTGCCGAGGAAGGACCACCTGGCAAAGCCTCGGAGTCTGAGCTGGATCAGAGGAAGAGTGGGTGTTTGCAGGGCCCCCTGAAGGACAAATACAAGTTCACTGAGCCTAGAAACAGGGCTTTCTCCAGCCCTCCAAAACCAAAGCAGAGCAGGTGCAAAGACATAGATGGCTGGAAGCATGTGGCACGTCGAGAGACTCGTCCAACCAACAAACGAGCGCCTACCGTATGCCAGAAGCCACGCCAGGCCCAGAGAATACAAGAATGAGAGTGACCCTTATCTACCCCTCATAAAATTTGCAGTCTAATAGGGGAACAGACTAGAAACAGCCCCTGACGCTAAATAAAATCTGCCCTAATGAAAGCATGTTCTGGCAACCTCTGTAGCACAGAGGGACGAGTGATAACTTCTAAGCATCAGTTGGGAGGGGGAAGGGATGCCTTCCAGGAGGAGAGAATGTCTAAGCAGGTTTTGAAGGGTATGCCTGAATTCACTCGGAACGTGGAGTAGTTTGGTGTGACCTTAACAGATGGGGGCATGGAGGGAAGTGTCAATGAATAAGACCAGGGAAGGCTGCTGCTCTGAGAAGAGATTGCAGAAGTGAGATGCTGGCAGAGCTGGTGCAGGGAAAACCTACGGGAGTTGTGATTGCAGCTGAGTCTGAAGGGGTGGGCAGCAGAGTGATGCCCACCACCACAGGGGAGCTGAAGGCTGGGCCGGGGTGGCCTGCAGGGTGTAGCTGCACAGACAGAGCAAACTGCCCAAGGTGACCCTGGATCTGGGAGAGGCCCCACCTGGAGTCAGGGGGTTGAGCCAAGACCCTGCACGGTGGAAGGATTTAGTTGCCCTCTGGACTGTGAGACCCAGGCTGCCTGATGCCAGGGGAGCCAGAGAGACGGCGGGGCACTCGGGACCCGGCAAGGACTTGGCTTCAGCAGGGGGCCAACCTTCAGTCACGTCAACCCTCACGTTAGAAGAATCTGGCACTTGGTTGGAGTTTTTCAAGTCTTCCAAGAAGGTCTAAGCCATCAAAGTCACCTCCTAAGTGATCAAAATCTCAAAATTGCTGCTGCTACTACAATGGCCAGGGGTGGAGGGACCGAGGTAGGAGGTGTGACCTAACGTCTGCCCCCCTGGGCCCTGATTTGAGCAAATATTCAGGAGTCAAGATGGTGTCATGGGGCTCCTGGCATATGGGGGTCCAAAGACTTGGGTTCCCATCCGGGCAAGCCTGGCCCTACCTGGGCTGAGGCTGTGGTCACCGGAGGCCGTACTTTCCTCATCTGGAAAATGAAGGAGTCGGGCTAGTGAGTAGCCGATCCCAAAAATCCTTTCAGCTTCAGACATTTTTCCGACTCGATGCAGCTTCCACCCACCCACTCACCTTGCTGTCGGCAAGAGTTAAGTTTTAATGAGAAAAGAATTTCTCTCCAGAATATTGAGTATAATTAAAATTCTGCTATGAAAAAAAAAAAGATACCAGCAAACACAGAGAGTACTAGAGGAAGTGAAAACGTTGAAAGACAACCCCCATTTTCCTCTCCCTGTGACATGGATTATTAAGTCAGGTTCGAAAAAGTTCCTATTAAATATTTAAATATTGCATTAAATATTCATCATCTCAAAAATTGCTCCCTAACAGACCTTTAGGTAAATATAACAATGTTTGATCACAAAAGCTGCATGGCCTGACAGAGGCTCCGTAAGGGTGAGAATCTGTCTGGGGCTGGGTTCCCACGGGCATGGGGAATCCCGCTCGCGGGGAGGAGGCTGGGAGAGCAGGACAGAGGCGCTAGGCTTCCGCCAGTGAGGGGCCTGGGGGACCACAGGTTGGCTGATGGAGTGCATGAGCCTCAGAGAGATGAAGCGACCTCCAAGGTCACGCGCCTTGTAGGGTTAGTGGTTCGGGGGAGCTGGGCCCGCGTTGATAGGGTTCTCCTCCAGGGGGCGCTTCGGCAGGCTCCGAAGAAACCTCTCTCCCAGAAGGGGCCGCCTTCCAGCTGTGAGATCCCAGCTTGTGCCACCTCGGGAGGTGCTGTGAAAGGAACCTTCTGTCAGACCGGTGGCTGGGCTGGAAACCCTTCAGGTCCCTTCCGGGGGCTGTGGTGAGAGGTGTTTCTCCAGATCTTCCCCAACTGTGCCCATGGCCTCGCCGTTCCTTGAACGGGCATCTGGTCTACCAAAGTGGGCCATCAACAGCTCTCCGTGGGCAGCAGCTGGTTTTCCAACCTCCCGGGTACAGTGCAGGGGGCTCTACCAGCAGGTGAGCAGACCCCCTCCTATGCCACCCTCTTCTCCCTCCCCCCTCACACAAGCCCTGGGTGTTTGCAGAGTAGAGAGTCTGGATGCCCAGGCCTAGGCCTCCCCCACCCCCTCTCCCCCCCAGGCAAATTCTGGGCGAGGAGGAGGCCGCAAGGATTGACGGGCTTCCTTCACCAGCAGCAGGCACGGGGCTGGGGGCAGGGGCTCCCCGTGCAGAATCCCGATACAGGACTCCTGCTGTAAGTGCTCTAGTTCCGGCTCCTTATGCCGACAGGCAGGAAGGTGTGAGATCCCACGCTTCAGCGGATCTGGAGTGTTCTCGAGCCTCCATGTCCTGGAGGAAGGCCCACGTGCTGGGAGAGAGCCTGACCTCTGAGGGGGCGGGCACGCGGCTGAGGTCCCCTGCAGAGGTGGTGTGCTCTGCTCCAGAGTGGGGACGGGGCCCCTTTGCAGGCCTTCCCCGTCCGGCTTGCTCTGCCGTGTGGGCTAGTTTGCACCCATGGATGGAAAATGGCTCTAAGGCAGAGAAGCAAAATGTTTCCCCAGACGAACAGTAACCTGTTGCGACTGTTGATCGCAACATGGCCTGTCTGGGACCAGCGGGTGGGCGGCAGTGGGGGAACTGGGCCAGAGGCTCAGGGCAGCTGCTGGAAGGCGCCGCTGGCCCGGGAAGACGGCTGGTTTGCCTGTTTTTAAGGAAAACTGCGAAGAGGCTCACCCCAGGGATGTCGGGTCTCTGGACAAGCCATGGGGCTGATGAAATGATGGTTGCAGGCCTGGATCCCTCGTCAGGGTGGAGCCAGGGTTTCTTAACCTGAAACTGCACCCAAGCTGGTGGGGGGCGGGTCCCACTGGTATTTTCCCGACCTGAGGCCCTTGCTTCTCATCGGGGAGGACAGAAGCAGGGCGGGAGCACCGGGAGAGGCATGCCGGCCCCCGTGCTGAGCAGAGATGCAGCCGGTGTGCTCCTAGAACAGGCCAGGCCACCACCCAGCGCTGTCCCTTCACGGCCGAGGCCTCACTTTCTTCTCTTAGAAAACAGGCCTGAGAAAATGCTGGGCTCCTCTCTCAAAGCAGCTCCGGGCTGTGAAAGGCCTCTGACGCCATCCTTTGAAATGGAGAGGTAGCTGAGGGATAAGACAGAGAAGGGGTCTCAGTTCTGGCCTTGCCATCATGTTACCTTTAAGGCCAGGGGTCCTGCTTGGAGAGACGGGCTAAGGTTGAAGTCCCAGCATCTGGTCCAGCAGGGATGCGGCCCACTAGGGGGCCACAGGCACCAGCTTTGAGGCTGCCCAACAAGCCCTGGGTCCAAATCCCTGTTAAACTTGGACAAGTCCTGGCGTCTCTGAGGCTTGGGCCATCCTCCCAGTGGGATTCTAATTCCCTCCTTGAAGGACCATTGTAAGCACAGAGGGGGGATGTGTGTCTAGCAGCCAGCGTGCAGTGTCACTTGTTCCAGTAACAGTGGCCAGAGACACAAAAGCCCAGGGAGATGAGCCCAGTGGCCGAGCTGAATGCAGAACGCAGAAGGCGTGACATCACACAAGAGATTTCCATTAGCAGCAGCAGCAAGAGGGGAAGCAGGACCCCTGAGGCCTCAGCCCCGCCCCTTTGGTGTGGAGGAGCGTGGAGGGGAGGGGAGGGGCTACTGCAGCCCACAGGCCTTGTAAGCAGCCCAGATGCAGAACTGGAGCCAGGTGGCATTGAATTAGCCGCAGGTGTCCGGGGCTGTGAGCCCCACCACTCCCCAACTCTACCTGTAGGATTCAATACTGCCCTGTGCAGGTTAGCAGAATATTGGATTCTGAAGAGTCATATTTTAACGCTGCCGAATAGTTGCAGGCGACAGAAAACCTGTTTCTTTCCCATTTTATACATCCAGGAAATTTGTACCACACGCAGCCTGCATGTCATTACACACTTTAAAATATTGCATTCTGTCTCTCTAGAACCCGAAGGTCCATCACGAGGCAGGTAGAATGCAGGGCAGGGGGTGAGGGCCCCTCCCGCCTTGGCCCCTGTCTTCCCCCTTCCCCAATCCAGGGGAGAGCCATTTACGTGATGTTCTCATCTGCAGGTCGCACCTCTCAGAACCTACAGGGCTGGGTTTTGGAAGGTGGATTTCCAGAGCTCCAGACCACAGTGTGCAGGGCGGCTGTGGCTACCTAGACGGCCCAGAGCAGCTCAGACCCTGGGCTCCACCCGCATGGGCCTCCTTTCCACCAGCCCCCCTCCCGCCCCCCAGCACCGGCTGGCCACCCTCTCCGCGGCAGCACTGCCCAGGCGGGTCTGGACTCTGCCTGGGGGATGCCGACACCAGTAAGCCCCTCCCTACTTGGAAGCTCAGGTTCCATCTCTCCTGAGGGATATTTCCTCCTTTGGTCCTCAGCCCAAACAGCTTTTCTAGAACATTCAGTGCCAGGATGGGGAGGCGTAGAGGAACATGAGACCAAGCCTCCTTGAGAAGCCTTTCAAAGGGGCAGAAAGCCTCCATGCCTTCCTTCCTTCTCTGTGCAGGCTCCTAGCAAGGCCTGGTGTAGACGGTTGAGCTTGGGTGGAGCTCCAGCAGCGGGCGTCCCTGCCAGCCCCCTTACCCCCCAACCAACATCCCACAGTCCGTCCCCTGGCAATCCTGGTTTCTTCCCAGCTGGGTTCCGACAACAGACCGTTCCAAGTACCTCCTCTGTGCTAGGCCTCTGCAGATACAGGGGGGAGGGGGGGATCAACAGGGGGGAAATGGAAGGTCAAGTCCACACCCAGGAGGAGGGGACCGCATCACTGAGAAGATGAGCCTCTCAGAAGTGGATGGAGAAAGATGCAGAGAGTCAGGGCAACTCCGGCTCCAGGGCTGAGATCTAGACAGCAGGTGCTGGGCAGGGGACCAGGCAGGAAGGGCGGGCAGGGGACCAGGCAGGAAGGGCGGGCAGGGGACCAGGCAGGAAGGGCGGGCCAGCCCCCATGCCAGGCCGTGAGCCCCAGAGGCTGGGTCAGCCTTGTCCGGACCCCCATGGAGCCCCCAGCACCTTGAACAGAGCCCGGCACGCAGTAGGTGCTCAGCTAGCGTGTGTCGGCTGGACAGGTGGCCTCATGGGTAGGCCGCTCTCTCCTCCATCCTCCGAGGTCCCGGAGCTGAGGCAGCTGCCCCAGGGGCCTGGGTACAGTGGGGTCCGTATCCCTTGTCTGTGCCTGGGCCACTGTCTTGTTTTTGTTTTTTTTTTAATTGAGGTGAAGCTCCCAGAACATACAATGAACCTTTTTTTTTTTTTTTCAAAATGTTCTTTCCCTTGGGGATAATTATCGTTTCACTCTTAGGAATTTTATTATTTATTTATTTATTTTTGGCTGTGTTGGGTCTTCGTTTCTGTGCGAGGGCTTTCTCCAGTTGTGGCGAGCGGGGGCCACTCTTCATCGCGGTGTGCGGGCCTCTCACTATCGCGGCCTCTCTTGTTGCGGAGCACAGGCTCCAGATGCGCAGCCTCAGCAGTTGTGGCGCACGGGCTTAGCTGCTCCGCGGCATGTGGGATCCCCCCGGAACAGGGCTCGAACCCATGTCCCCTGCACTGGCAGGCAGACTCTCAACCACTGCGCCACCAGGGAAGCCCCCAGAATGAACCATTTTTAAGTGAAAAATTCCGAGGTGCCTCATATATCCATAATATTGTGCAGCTTCTGTCTAGTTCCAAAATGTCTTCATTGCCCCCAAAGGAAACCCCCTACCGGTCAGCAGTCCCTCCCCGTTCCCCCCAACCCAGCCCCTGGTAAACACCCATCTGCTTTCTGACTCCATGGATTTACCTAATCTGTATATTTCCTATAAAAGAAATCATACAGTCTGTGACCTTCGGGGCCTGGTTTCTTAGAGGACTGTTTTCTAGATTCATCAGAGTTGTAATATGTATCAGCGCATCGGTCCTTTTTACGGCTAAACCACATTCCTTGCTGTGGCTCTGCTGCGTTGTGCTTGTCTGTGCGTCCCTGGGTGGCCTGTTTCCACCTCCTGTGAAGAGTGTTGCTAGGGACATGAGTGTGTGAGTACCTTTTTCAATTCTCTGGGTACATATCTGTGAGTGGAATTGCTGGGTCGTATGGTAGTTCTATGTGTAACTTTTTGAGGACGAGGACACAGTTCCCCTACGAGGTTCAAGTGAGATGTTTGAATAGACTTCCAAGCCACCTGCACCGCCAAGCTCCGAGGAGACAGAGGGCTCTCGCCCTTCAGGGAGTGAACGTGCTGGCAGGGGGCGCTATGCTCTGAGGAACAAGACAGAGTAAGTGGGACCCAGACTGAAACAGGTGGGCGGGGAGTTGGCACTTTATCCTGGGGCAGGGGTGGCCGCCTCCAGGATTTACGGTAGAGAAGGGATGGGATCAGATGCTTGTCTGTGAAACACCGTCCTTGCTGTTGAGCAGGGAGGCCAGGGGGCCGTGAAGCCGTGAAGCCAGCCAGGTGGTAGCGCAGGTAGAGCAGAGGGGCTGACCGGAGGGAGCTGGCAGGCTTTGGGGTGGGGTGATGGGCGGCGAGGCTTCTGTGGGGGCCATTTCCGAGGTGTGCCCGCGGGTCCGCTGGCCCTGCCCTGCTTCCTCCACTCTGGTGGTCCCCGATGGGCGGGCAGTGCTCCGACCAGCGGTCGGGACCCACCCACCTTCCCTCCTCTCTCCAGAGTAGAAGGCGATGCCTGCAGAGCGGACTTCCAGGCAGAAGAGAGGCATTGGCTGTGGTGGGTAGAAGCCCCCCGCCCCCCGCAAGAGGGGAGGAGAGGCGAGTAGGAGCCTCATCTCCCCTGGGGCTGTTGAGGGGTCTTTGCTCTTACAGGCCTCAGCCCCCACCCCTGCAGCCTGGCCCACACGGCCAGGCCGGGGCCAGGAAATGTGTCCTGGTGTGCGGTTTGCTCCATAAAAGTCAGTCCGGCCGGTCTGGAGGAAAGCTGGGAATGTCAAGGGAAGCCTGGCCAGAATCCAGGACGATCCACTTTTTCCACCACAGGAGGGTCCCTGCGCGCATCCAGTGCGGGGGAGGACTTCCAGCTCCAGGTCCCCAGGAGTTCCTGACTCTCGCCCCCTCCCTCTTCCAGTTCCATTCTGGCCGGTTCTAGGTAGCCCAGCAGCTGCTGCTTATTTTAAAACGAGCCCTGGATACTCGAGGAAGCTGGAGAGAAAGGAAGGGGGTGACCCCCTCCACACACACACACACACACACACACACACACACACACACACACACACACACAGCTTCAGCAGGGTCGGGGCGGCTGAGGGGAAACCGCTGTGATCCCAGGGATGGGCGCAGGTGAGATGGCATCCGTGTGGAATAGCATCCTGAGATCGCAGAAGGAGGGCGCATCTGGGGAAACTGGGGGAGCCTCTGTTTACTGAAGACCTCCTCTGTGCCGGGGGCTGCAAACACACTTGTCATTTAATCGTCATTTAGTCCGACACGCCTGCAGGGTTGGGGTCATTGTCCACCTGCCTTGTATTAACCAGGATGTTGAGATCCAAAGTCACCAAGTCCACCCCACCCGCCTCCTGGAGTCATTCTGCTATACCTCCAGATGTGCAGGAGTCACACCCAGACCTGGATCCAACACCCAACCCCCCCCCCCCTCCAGGCACCGGGGTCCTCCATCCAAGAAGGAGGAGAATCATATCAGGAAATTGAGGCTCAGGGAGAGGCAGTGACATCGCCAAGGTTCACAGGCTGCTAAACGCCACCAGGGCGGGGAGCACGGCTTGTGCTCGGGCACCGGGAGACACCGAGAGCACAGATGTCTTCAGCACGTTTGTTTCTAGGGGTCAGGGCGAGGCTGAGCTCACCCCGCTCGGTACTTCACTCAGCTTCCTGAGAACTGGACTCCCTGACCATCCTGGCATCTCTCTTCGGCCGGAACTGGCCGTTGGCGTGATTCCATTTGTGTGTGTTTCTGACTCGGCCCCTGGATCAAGTTTCTGATGCGGGGAGCTCCTTTCACAGGTGGGCTCTGCCCTACTGCCCTCTCTCTTTTGTGGGGATGTTTTGTGAACTTGAGAAAAAATCGGGAAAAGGCCGATTCCCTCTGTCCAGCCCATTAATTCTGCATGCTCAGGCCCGAATTAACCTTGGCAAGGCTTTGAGAGGAGAGAGTAATTCTAACCTTAAAAATCTGCTGATTAAAGCTGGTTTCAGGAATTCGATTCCACTTACTGTCTTGGCACGGAGCCCAGCCTTGCATTAACATAGCCACAGACTGGGTCCTGGAGTTTCCCTCCAGCTTCTTAATAAACACAACCCCATCGCCTGCTTTACGCCTGGGCTCCCTGGCTGCGAGCGGCTGTGTGTGTGTTGAAGGGGACCCTGGGTACCTGGATGGTGTCATGGGTGCCTGGATGGGGCGGTGCTGGGAGCTGGGTTCTAGCAGGTTCTGGAGCGAAGCAATAATTACAGCCAGAAACGCCAGCCCCACGTGTGCTGAGCAGGGCAGCTGTCAGAGGGCCGGCTGAGTCCTGGGCAGCTCTCGCCCTCTGTGCCATCCAGAATGGCCTCTGGGGGCTTTGGGGGTGTCCTCCCTCCTGGAGACAGGGGACCGAGGCACGGAGGATGAGAAGGGCAAGGCCAGCTACCTGGGAATGTACACTGAAAGCTCCTAGCACCAAGGACACAGCCCCTGACCCCCTCAGAGGCTCAATGTCCCCTGTCCAATTCGTAACCACTTAGGCTAAAATGTGCAAGTCCCGTTACGATGTGTCAGCCTAAACAGGCCGACTGACAAAGGGAACACCAGCCAGACCAAGAGATGCTTGTGGGAGTTCATTTTTCTCATCAGAGTCCTCGGTGCAGGGGTGGCCAGCGAAAAAATGCAGGGGCGCTGAAACCACTTGTGGAAAGAACAGGGGAGGGAGAGGGGGGCGGGACAGAACAGAGGAGGGAGGCCCCCATCAGTATAAACCACTTTCAAGATCAGTTCCAGCCACTTGGCAGGGTTCCAGGAAACAGGTCTCAGCAATGCACTTTGATGAGAGAAAGGAAATTTCACTTTATTTATTATTTACATCCAGTACTCTTAGGAAGTATTTGGGATATAAACAGCCCAGACACATTGAAACAGGTTAAAGGACAGGAACCTCAGAGTGGGGAGGTAACTGAATCAGAACTTGGAGAGAAAGAGAGAGAGAGGGAGAGAGAGAGAGAGAGAGAGAGAGGGAGAGGGAGAGAGGGAGAGAGAGAGAGAGAGAGGGAGAGAGAGAGAGAGAGAGGGAGAGAGAGAGAGGGAGAAAGAGAGAGGGAGAGAGGGAGGGAGAGAGAGAGGGAGAGAGAGAGGGAGGGGGGGAGGGAGAGAGAGGGAGAGAGAGAGGGAGAGAGAGAGGGAGGGGGGAGGGAGAGAGAGAGGGAGAGAGAGAGGGAGAGGGAGGGAGAGAGAGAGAGGGAGAGAGAGAGAGGGAGGGGGGGAGGGAGAGGGAGAGAGAGAGAGGGAGAGGGAGAGAGGGAGAGAGGGAGAGAGAGAGAGAGAGGGAGAGAGAGAGAGAGAGAAAGAGAGAGGGAGAGAGAGAGGGAGGGGGGAGGGAGAGAGAGAGGGAGGGGGGGAGGGAGAGAGAGGGAGAGAGAGAGAGGGAGAGAGAGAGAGGGAGGGGGGGAGGGAGAGGGAGAGAGAGAGAGGGAGAGGGAGAGGGAGAGAGGGAGAGAGAGAGAGAGAGAGAGAGAGGGAGAGAGAGAGAGAGGGAGGGAGGGAGAAAGAGAGAGAGAGGAGTTCCTCCTGCTGCTGGCAGGGCGGCTGATGCTGAGCTGAGCTGCCTGCCGCACCCTGTGAGGAGAGAGGGTGAATGAGCACTCTGGTGGGGGCCCCTGGGAACCAGGTACCGGGAGGGATTTCTGAGACACGGAAATGCCCCGGGCGGCCGGTTCCCCAGAGCAGTTTGGCAAGTGCTGGGGCGAGAGAGAGGAGACCACATAGACCCGGCTGAGGGTCCCCAGGGGGCGGGAAAGCGGACAGGTGAGGGCGGCCACGTACCTGTACTGGACCCCAGCAGAGGCTCCTTCCCAGGGTCACGGAGCCGAACCGATGGGAACATCTGCTGGGCGACACCACGGAGGGTTAAGCCCGCTGCCCCTCCTCCTGCTCTGATCTGCTGCTTGGGATTCACGACTGGGATCAACTCCCTCCCTGAATCTAAATTCACCTTATTATCAGTTTTTAGCTATTATTCCATTTTATGCCCACTAGTTTATTAATCCTGGAACCCTCCAGAAACAATAAAGCTGAAGCTCCGAGGGATTTTATTTATATCTTTAAACGTGATTTTTATGCCTTTTTATTTAAAAATTCATTTAACTTTTACGCGCTCCTCACTCATGTCGTGGTTAGGCTGCAGCGGCTCTATTTAGATGCGCTCCTCCTGCAGACGCCCAGCCTCCCCCGTGGGAAGGGGGCCCAGGTGAGCAGAGGCAGGTAGGGGTACCGGGGGCGCCTGACTGTCACCTCCCCGGTCCCTGGAAAAGGCCGGCAGTGAGGGGCCTTCCCAGAGCTCACACTGTCCCCTTGACCCTTACCTCTGCCCCTCATTTCTTCCTCATGTTCCCTTATAGCTACTGAAAGGGCCTGTGCTATACAGATGGTCTAGAACTTTCCGTGGAGTTATTGGGGGAGGCTCCAGTGTGAGAACTGAGTGCCTCTCTCCAAGATCCACCCCCCTGTGTTTCTCACCGCTCCCCACCCAAACCAGGGGCCAGGAAAAATGAGGTGGTAGACCCTAAACCACTGCACCCCCATTGGGGGTGGGGTCAGGGGCAGTGCCTCCTGCTTCCATCCTTCCCCGGGGCCACAGCCCCCCCGACCTCCCCCCAACAGAGCCCCTACCTAGAGGGTCCCCGTGACCCTTTCTGCTTGCCCAAGGTGCCACCCCCTACCCCTAGATGCCCCTCCTCTGAGCTCCCACCAATGCAGGTGCCTGGGGGAGGGGTCTCCCCTGTCTCCAGGGACTAGGGACCCACGGGTGCTTCCTGCAGGACAAGGGGGTGGGGTCACACGTGTCCCGGGCCTGCCAGGCACTACCCTGGTCTCCTGGCTCTGTCCCCAGCACGTTGCCCGTCTGGGAGGGGTGGAAGTTTGCCGCCCCCAATCCCTCCAGCTCTGAGGACACATCCCTGTGACCTTGGGCAAGGTGTTGACATCTCTGAATCCCCGCTCCCACATCTGCAGACAGGGGTTCAGGCTCTGGGAGATGCCGTTGAAGGAGGCCGGGTCAATGATGATCTAATATTACAGATCTCTCCTGTCGCCCAACCCCGAAGGCCGAATCAGACCGCAATCCATTTAGCTCAAACTAATTTTAAAGCAAGTCACTATTTAACAAGTTCTGAGGCCCAGTGCTTTTGCAGGCAGCATGCGAATTGAATCATTTGGTCTAATCTTAGATGAATACGAACAAAATCCTCCAGCGAGGACGGTCCTGGGAGCAGCCCAGGAATCCATCCCTTCGTCTTTGATGAAGGCAGGCCCTGCAGAAGGCCTGACCCTCAGCCATTGGCGTGGATGCCTGAGTGACGCCATCCGGGTGGCATTGCCAGGGCAGAGGGAGCGAGGGCTCTGAGCCGGGCAAGGGTGGGATTGAGTCCTCCGCTGCCTCTTCCTACCACGTGACTTTGGACAGACGTAGCCTGTTCAGCCTTGGCCTTCCCCATGAATGCCTCTGAGCAGGACGAATGCAGACAAAAGGCAAGAGGAGCTCCATGTCACCGCGCCGCCCCCAACCTTGTCCCTGCATGAGATCTTCTCGGTACCTTCCAGGATCTGCTCCGGCTTTCAGGTGTCTGGGAAGCAGAGCTGCCTGGACCTACTTCTGCCCCCTTGCAGCAGCTGCCACTGGTTCGGGGAGATCTGGAAGGTGCTGGAGGGTTTTTACTTCCCCCTGCCCTTTGGAGAGCTCCTGCTTCTACAGGGCATGTCCAAACTTTGGCAGCAAGGAACCGTGTTTTACCCCAGCCTGGGAGCCCTGCAGCTCTGCCCACTCAGGTGCCTTCCTACCCCACTGAGAGTCCCAGGGCTGGGATCACAGCCCAGATAGGTGAGGGTCCCTCCCTGGTGTTGTCACCCCAAATCTGGAAGAGAGAGGCTTTGTTGCTTCTTGGGTCGCAGCTGAAAGGATGGGACTCTTGCTGCCTGCCACATAGAGACAGCCCAACGGTAGTGGGAGGGAAGAAACACAAGGAAGACATACAGAAATGAGAGATGGAGACAGAGAGGGGGACGGTGGGGAGGGGGAGGGAGGCAGGGAAACCTGTGGGATCAGATCTGAGTTCTAGCCATGCTTCTGCACTTGTTCCTTGAATTCCCATAGTCCTCCCAGGAAATCTGCTTTAACATGCAGGGTCCAGGCTGGCGGGAAGGAAAAGCCATGAAAATCAAGCACCTTTGCTTCCAATGCAAAGTCATGTGCCGCCACTTGTCAACGTGTCTGATCTGGGGTTTTATAGAACCATCTGTGTTGTCCCGCGCGGAAGATTTGGGTAGGAAAGATGACAAAGCTGGGAAGGAGCCGACATCCTTGCCCAGGCCTATCCCTCTGCTCAAGACCCCTTTCGAGTCCACGTGGCCAACGCCAGCTCACCCTTTTGGACCCATCACAAATGTCACTTCCTCTTAGGTGACTTTGCCGATCTTCAGCATGAAAAGGGGGACTCTTCCCTTTCTTGGGGCTCCATCACACCCTCTCCTGGGGCCCCTTGCACTTAGCCTCGGGGCTGTTTTGATCTGGTTTTGTTTGTTTGCTTAGCTCTCTCTCAACCACAGGATTGGGGGTCCTGGAGGCAAGGGCTCAAGCCAGGCACAGAGCAGACAGTAGTGAAATGTGGTTGACACGCCCTCCTCTTACATGTAAGCCAAGGCCCAGCCCACCCCAGGGTGCCCTTTCTGGGAGAGTGTGGCTGTCACCCCATCTGGCCCCAGCACTGGAATCTTCACCTGCCCTGCCTGGAATATTCTGAATAAACGGCTCCTGCCCCTTCGTCACTGCAGAGCAGGATTAGATCGTCCTCTCGGTGGATTTTGCCTTCCCTTCTATTATCTCTTTCTCTTCTGTCACCTTTATGCCATGACACACCTTAAAATCTATTCATCTTTGTCGTGTGTGCATTAGATTCAAGTGTGTGAGATCAACCAGGCACCTTAAAAATCTATTTTCACTCTGATTGCCTTGTGCAGACAGTCACCGATCCAGGGGGAGAGAGGTGAGGCCACTGGGGGACCCGGGGCCAGGCCACTGAGGGAGAGTGCGGGCCACCGCCACGAGCCTAACACAACTCTTGGGTCCCCCGGCCGGTGGCCTGGCTGCTGGGGGGCTGGTGCAGGACATCGGCAGAGGAAGTAGCAGAGGGACCCTCATAAGGAGGGTTAGGGATGGAGATTTCGCTGTAAGCATCCTAGCCTGGGGACGCAGCAGGTATTATCCCTGCATTCGAGGGGGTTCTGGTGGGGAGCTGGGGTAGGGCGGAGCTGGGGAGCGAGGCTTTCTGAGCACAGGGGTTCGGGGATACACTCACGGACTGATTCAAGCAGGTACCAACCTCCAAACATCCCAACTCCCCAAAGTGGAGCCGCCACCCCATCGTCCCAACCTCCACTTCTTCCCCCAAACCCTAGCTTCCCCAAATCTTGGGCCCTGGGGTCTCAGGTTCCAAGAGGCCCAGCTGAGCATCCCTGAACCGGGCCCCACTCTTGTTCTCCGGAGCCTCAGTGTCCAATAGAACCTTCCGTGACGATGGGTTTTTCTGAGCCGTTCAACATGATAGCTGCTCATTCCGTGTGGTAGGTGAGCACTTGAATTGAGCCTAGTGCAACCGAAGAACTGGAGTTTCTATTTTATTTCCTTCTACGTAATAGGAATTGGAATTTGAGCAGCCTCACGTGACTCCTGGTTGCCACACCCTCCTCTAGAGAGGCCTGTCGTGCGGGGCTAGGGATGTGCGTTCCCCCAGCCCACCGAGGAAGATGCTGGGCTCATGTTTCCCCAGAGGAGGAGGGAGACAGCAAGCCCTGGCTTTGGGGGTTCCCTGTCTCCTGTGGGAGGGGGCCCCCGAAACAGAATGAAAAGGTCTTCCCCAGAGAAGAAGGCTTTATCAAGGCCACGGAGATGTAAAGCAGCTTCACATCTCCAATCCCGCGCTACCTGCTTTCAGCTGCCCTTACTTTATCCCATTGAATTCTGCTTGGTTAATAAAATGAAGGCACTTGACAGGGAGAGGAAGCCTTGTTTTCACTGAGCGCCTCTTACATGCCAGGAAGTCCTCCACGCCAAGCACAGTGCCCGAGTGTCCGCTAATCTCACATTTAGGCGATACACGTCACACTCAGGCCAGAAAACAAACATCCACGACTAAGTCTAGTTCGAAAGACAGCCAGGTCTTCTGAGAGCTGTCTGTAGACGATGGTGGGGAAAGGTACTGTGTTCAATACTCACTCTTAAGTGTATTTATTAAATGTACAGTCTATTATTTTCTATGCATTTGGGCCTTTGCTGCTCCCTCCTTGCCCGGCGTCGATATTCACATCGCGTGGAAATCAACCAAAGTTCATTGAACACCTGCTACGTGGAAATCACCTCAGGGAATTTTACAAAGGACCATAAAATTCACATTCCTCCCAATCTGATGGGTCGTGGTTAGCAACCTATGGCCCATGGGCTAGAGCCAACCCATCACCTATTTTTGTATGGCCCATGAGCTAAGAATGGTCTTCACATTTTTTTTTAATGGTTGGGGAAAAAAAATCAAAAGAAGAATGATATTCATGACAGATGAAAATTATGCAAAGTTCAATTTACAATGTCCATCAATAAAGTTTGGGGACACATTCATTACCTGTCGTCTAAGCTGCTTTTGCCCCACAAGGCAGAGTTGAGCAGCTACAGCAGAGACCATCTAACTCACGAGGCCGAGAACATCTACCATCTGGCCCTTGGCAGAAAGTCTGTCAGCCCCTGCGATAGGTGAGCTCATGGTGACAGAGATGGCGTCTCTGATACCCCAAGGCAGAGTCTGCCTCCCGTGCTGCCCCCTGACCCCAGATGGGTCATTTCCAGGGGCTCCTCCCACTGGCCGGGTCAGGAGAGGGTCCCTGGAGGAGGGAGGATCTGAGATGGACTCGGGGTGGGGGGTAGGGTTTGCACAGGAGAGGACGAAGCCCGCCCTGCGGGGTGGGACAGTCTGAGGGAAAGCCCGGAAGTGGGGACAGCGAGTCAGCCATATTCTAGATCAGAAGCCGAGAGTGGAGGGGACAATAGGAGGGCTGAGCTCATGCCAGAGACGGACAGAGAGACAGAGATGGGGAAGCAGCTTCACCTCTCGGAGCCATTGAGGGCTGGAGGGAAAGGGGACCCACCGTCCACTCCCAACCCCCCACCAATAAAGCTGCGCTCACCACCTGAGATGCTCCCTTCTTGGCCCACCGAGGCCATCGGGTGTCAAGCCCTAATGGACCTTCTGGCCCCAAGGGGACCCCTGGCAGCTGAGTCTGTTGGGGAAAAGTCCCTTTGAGGAGGTTTGAGGCTGATGCTTTCTTCAGAAATGTTCCTTTCTGAGGCATATATTTTGAACTGAAGGGAGCTCTTGTTTGCTCTTGGTTTCCCCTGTAATTTTATCTTTCGTCTTTATTTAAGAAAAAAAAAAGCCCTGTAGACTCCTACAAGCAATTTTGAGTATTTAAGAAAAAAATTCTTCCTTGCTCCACTGTCCTGTTAAAGGGAAGATGTCAGACCTTCATTTCCCAATAGAACTAATTTGAACGTTGCTTTCATCTACAGGGTGACATTCTCCTGAGTTTCCTATAAACAGCTGGTTGCTTTCTCTTTTTCTTTCTTTGTTTTATGTGATACACATAAACAAGGGGCCCAGGGTGTGCTTTCCCGTACACACCTACACACGCGTGTGCACCCACCCGCTTACACACACGCACACGCAGCTGCATCCGCCAGCCCCGGGATGTGACTCTCCCTCCCAGCATATCACAGCCCCCAAATGCAAAGCTCAACCCAGGGACACCCCAAGGGACCCCCAGAGCCTGATCAAAAAGCACCAGGAGTTTGTACAACACAGATGACTACAGACGAAGTTGATTGCTTTCTTGATTAGTGGTTAAAGGGAATGGATTTGATACGCTGCGTCGTGAGATAGTGTGCAATTAATCCCCGATTGGCCTGGTGATGACACTGCCGTGAGGACTGGAAATGGGCAGAAGTGGTCCAGCGTGAGGGCAGTGGTGACGATGGGAACTGGCCAGGGAGCCTGGGATCAGGACGGGCCGTGGGTGGTTTGGGGCTGTGAGGTATGTGGGCACAGGGTGAGGCAGGCCAGCTGCCTGCTGCTCGGAGCATCTGCAAGCTCACGCCTCACCTGCTCTGTCCACCTGAGCCAGCAGGCACGGCTCTGTGCTGCAGAAACCAGCCTGAGTGGATGGACCCCACTCTGGGCCTCTCCACATGACTCCAACGCCGTCCCTGTGCTGAGGATGTGGAGATCACCGTTGCCAGCCCAGATCCAGCACCAGATCTCAGAAACTTACTGCTTTCTGGGTGCCTCCCCTTGGGGGGGTCTTACGAGCTCCCCAGAGTCACCAATAGAAATCTGAAATCAGCCCCTCCCGACCAGCCTGCTGCACCCCCAGGGTTTCCTGTGAGTGGGCCCACTGTGTACCCGTGTACCTGTCTGCACAGCCAGAAGCTGGGCGTCATCCTTACCCCTGCCAATGTTTCCATTTCTCTGCTGCTGCCGCCTCTGTTCGCAGCATGCCTCCTGGACTCAGAACTGGACCTGGTGCCCCCGCCCTCCCCGACCCCGGTCCCTGGCCACACAACTGCCACAGTGAGCTTTGGAACGCAGATGTTCCTTTGTTCCCCGCCGCCCCAGGGTGAAGCCAACCTCCTTGCTGTAGGCCCTGTGGCCTTTTGTGATCTGACCCGCTTTGTCTCCCCAGAACTTGCCTCTCGCCACGCCCCCGTGCAGTGGACACTCCGGTCCATCCCAATGTCCTTACAGGCCCTCAAGCCCAGCCCACTGTGTCTCACCTCCTGTCCCCACGTGCATTTCCTGAAGCTGGAAATACTCTCCTTCACTCTTCCCTTTCAACCGTGCGCCCCTGAAAGCCCCCGTAGCTTCCTCTGAACCCTCTCTCACCTGCTGTCCTGGGCAGCCCAGCACAGGGGTCAGCTCTCGACCCTCACAGCCATGCAGAAGACAGAAAAAGGACGGTGCCCGTTTTGCAGCCGGACAGGACAAGGGCCCTCCCAGCTGGTGAACAGCAGGTCTCCCACTTCAAGCAGGATCCCTCGCTCAGAATTCCTCCCTTGCTGACTCTAGCTCACCAAGACTGGGCAGCAGAAGCCTCCTTCCAGACAAGGGAAACCAGCTACCCAACACCTGTCAGTTTTCCCTGAAACTGAAGCTCAACCCTTTAAGCACTAAACGTGGAGCCATTTCTCAGGATGGTTTTCTAGTCTTGTTTTAGAAAGACTTGAGCCTTCGGAGTTCCACAAGCAGAAATTAAACATGTGCTGTCTCTGGATCCTTCCCTGTACCAGGCTGTAGAGACCGGTGTCCTGAGGGTACTGGGTGGGGGAACAGTGGGCCCCCTTCATTCAAAGGTCCTGCCTGCCAGGAGCCCCCGTTCAGGGAATAGAGGTGGACAAGGGAGCCACGGGGTGACCAGCGCGCTGGGCCAGGCAACGTGGGAAGGGTCCGATGCCCTCGGGCTTCTTGAGTGCTTGGGGCTCCCTGGGGAGCTTCCTCCCTTGATGCCATTTGACTTGGCTCACTGTCATCAGCGGTACCTCTCTCCCACCTTCCTAAGATTGTGGTTCTCATCTGTGGAGACCAGAGACATCGGATCACCAAGGTGTTTACAGTAAATATCTAAAAATAGACTAAGTTCTGAGTGAGGCCCCGAGGGTTCCTCTGATTAAAATGCATGAGCCTTGATGTAGAAACAGTGATTTTTCTTTTTAACATCATTCTGTTTATTGGATGGTTCTGGGGTGGGGAGGGTGCCTGAGAGAGGGGTGCTGGGGTGTCTTGGGGGAGAACGGGCTGTGCTTTCTTCCTGGGCTCTCACAGGAGGGACACGCAGTAGGTGATCGGTAAAGTCTCGGTGATTCCTTAGTACGAGGTTCAAGGTTGCTGCAGCCCAACACAGATAGATAGGCATTGGATGAAGGGGGAGATGGTGCTGCAAATCAACCGTGTTCTTTTCAAGTTCAAGAAAAAAGCAGTAGAAAGAGAAAGAGACAGGTGAAGCAGGGCAGTCGCGGCAAACTCTTGAGAGGGATGAACAGTGAGAAAGAGCTGATGGGAAACCTTTTACTTCAAAGAGAGGGAGAGAATTCCTCTCTCAACAGTTTAAGTCTCCCTCCATCGGGCTCACTGCATGAGTGAAAGCAAGGAAACTGCCCATGAGAACACCCAGATTACAAAGGAAAAGGGCTGATGTAAGTTGCAGGTGGGTTACTCATCCATTGCAACCAAACGGGCTCACAGAAAATGTCCAAACACGAGTCTCCTTTGGCAAGAAGGAATGAGCTATCAATTTTTTTTTTTAAAGAAAGCAACACACAGTTTATTGAAAACCAGAAAAGTCAGGAAAGAATATTGCCTTCTTAATAATAAATACATTTCCTGGGCAAGAATTGCAAGGGAATCGTTTAAATTAATTTCCGCTTTGTTTGTTTGGTTTGTACGGGGCTTAAGTCCCAGCTGACAGCAATCTGTAAAAGTTCTAACATATTGGAAATCTGATTTTCTTGCAGCCAGAATCCCATAGTCCAAAATGATTTCTCTTTCAACTCTGTTAATGAGACAGGCAAGGCTCAAATGGACTCCTAGTCAAACCAAATTGCACTTGGTCTTTTTGGGAGTGTGAAAAATATCTGATGAAAGCTGTACATGCAGAGCTGCCGGCCATTTCTCTCTGCAGAATTGGTGTCGGTGTTGGGGGACTACAGTGAGAGCAGAAGGGAAGACCTTGCCCATCCTTCATCCTCTGGGGCTCTGTGGTCCTGCCTTCTCTTTCTGCCCCACCTCTTCTGGAACGTGTGCTTTGGGAAGCTAGGGGAACTCCAAAGAACATAGAAGGAGCTCATTCTAGTTTGGAATTGGAGGCTCCAAAAGAAAAGGCCAAATTTCCTCCCACTCAGACTCTGAGCGTTCAGTTTCAGGAAGGACGCAACTTCTCTCCTTAGCCTCTTTTCCTCACCCCTGCCGGCAGGCAAGCCCCCACGGTGCCCAGCGCATGACGTGCTCCCCTGACTTGTCCCACCGGTCAGCTCCACCCTCCTGGATCTAAGTGACAAGCTTCATGAGAGCGGTCCCTCCTCATGTCCCCTCTACATGCTGTTCCTGAACTTAAATCCTCACCCACCTTCTTCTCCAATCTGGCTCTAGCTGGTTTCTAAAACCAAATCCATCTGTAAAAGATGCAGGTTTATACTTGGAACAAACACAAATGTGAATAGCAAACTGTAAATAAAAACCAGCAAGTGGGGTTGTGCGCAAAGGGTCCCAAGCTCCAGAAGTCAGTCCTAGGAAGCGCTGCCCCTCCCTGGCCCCCCAGCCTTGGAGCTCCTACCAGCCAGGCTGCCAGGGACGGCTCTCCTTGGCTGGGAAAGGTCTGGAGTGTGTGTGTGCTTGAATCAATTCTGTAACCTTCCGTCCCTCCCCATACACCAAGGGGTCTTAACCCAGGCTCTATGCGTGAACGTCAGGGTAAACCCCAGCCCCTCAAATGATAGGCAAAATGTGTACATATGTGCATTCCTGTGGCCCCTGGCTTTTCCGGGTTCCCACGTGCCCCCATGGCCCTCACAAGGGGGAGCACCCCAGCTGTTCATCCATGTTTGCCCACTGGTGTTTCCCAGCTGTGCTTCCTAGGTGTGTCCCAGACCTTAGCCTTGGTCCTGGAGCCGGATGTGGAGGTGCCCGCGCCTCGGTCTCCCTGGGGTGGTGGCGGCGTCCGCGGCCCTCTCTTGCCCCTCCTCTGTTGCGCCGTCTTCCTCCCTTCCTTCCCTCTTTCCAACTGAATTCTCGTTTTTCCTCTCTCCCTAGTGCTTGTACGGCTGCTATGTCCATTCCTCCATCATCCCCACCTTCCACCGGAGGTGCTACTGGCTCCTTCAGGTAGGTGGCTGGGACTGGATTCTTCTTCCGTCTCCGGTGCTGGGGAAGGGTCTGCGGAGGGAGCTGAGTGGGGTGGGGCTCCTGCGTGCGGCGGTCACAGGCCCAGGCGCCCTGGCCAGCTTTCCTAGGGATGTCGGCGTGTGGTGCTGGGGCCAGCTTCGGGGCCGGCCCGGTGTGATGTCAGATGCCAGCAAGGGGAGGAAGCCTTGTGGGGGGCGTCCTTGCCTGCCACGTGAGGATAACATCCTGCCAGCTGCTTCCAGGGTGCCTCAGTTTCCTCTGATTGAGGACAGTAAAAAGGCTGGGTGGGCAACCTGCCCCTGACTGAGAAAAGCCTTTGCACTGAAAACTGCATGTGAGTTAGTCGTCAGCACATATGGAAAATCAGCTCCCAGAGTCATGCCAGTTGTAGTTGGATGGATTGGAATGGTTGTTGGGAGACCAGGAGCTCCTGGCTCAGAGGGGAGGAGCTCTGTAATCGATTTGTGATGTCTGCTGTGGAGCAGGAGAGAGAAAGGGGTGGAAGAGCCACCCAGTCGCCAAAGCTCCAAGGGAGGCCTGGCCCCCAGATCTCTGTCCAAGGTGCTGGTGCACAGCCCCGAGGCCGCCCAGCCAAGAGCCGACTGGTTGTGTTGGTGGTCGTCTTGCTTGTGGAAGGTGTTGCTGTGAGTGGGAAGGTCTGAGGGGTCTGCCCAGCGAGCCTGGACCTGGGTCCTTTCCAAAGCTCGGCCTCTGATTTGCAGCTGCTCTCTGTAGAACACATCCCCGGGGGGGCCAGGCAGCATCACCCCAACTTCTTCCTGCTGCCTCTGCCCAGGAATTGCTGCCTCTGGCCTTTTCCCCCAGAGGTCTCACTTTCTGCATCCAAGTTAGCCTGGGCCCCAGGGGTCTGGGGATCTCCCTGACCTCGGGGATGCGGTTGGGTGGGATCCAGCAGATGGGAAAGCAAGCCCCCCGCCAATGCTCATGGCACGTGTTCTGAGAGAAGAGAGCTGCACACGCCATGGAGTGCAGAAGGGCCGCTGGTCCCAGGGAAGGTGGCCTGGAAGGCGTCTGCTGAGCACAGAGCCGCCTCAGTGTCCACACCTAGACCAGACCCTCTGTCCAGCAACTCGTCCTCACCTCCCCCAACCAACCCCCGGCCCCCGCCGCCATACACTTCCGTTCTCCTTAGTTCCCGGAAATAATTGTCTGTGGTTCAACAAGTTCGTTAGCGGGTGGCACCTGAGACCGTCAGACGAGGTGCTGATTTGCAGACACGGCTTCCCCGACACCTTGCCCGTTACAGTCTCCCGGGTCTGTCCCCCTCAGAGGTTGGCGTGGTAACACCTGCCTTTCTAATTGCTCAGCCCTGCGCCTTGAGAAAGGGACCTTCAGCGTAATCCTGGGATGCTACTTTCCAGGCCTCGTTAATAAGAATGGACCCAAGGCATTTTGCCATTTGGTGAAGGGTCTTCTCCGTGGCTGCAGGAGCGGGGAGTGGACTCCTCCTTGAGAGCAGAGATCTGGTGCAGTTAGAACATGTCCCTGTGTCTCCAGGGTCCCACTCTGGCTGCCAGAGAAACACTTTCACCTCAAGCAGCCCTTGTGAGCTCCTTCCTGGGCCTCCATCCCCCCAGGTCCCACGCTGGTGTTTTCAGCTTTCAGGCCCCATCAGAACACGTCTTTGCTGGGCTCTCTCTGCCCGGCCTGGGGGCTGCCCTCCTGAGGGAGCCACGCCCCCGCGGCCAGCTTCCTGCCAGCTCGCCCCTCGGCAGCCCCAGCTGTCTGCTCTCCAAGGCTGCTTCCTCTTTCTCCTCCAGACCCCTCTCGCACACCCACGCCTCCATTCCCTCAGGCTCCTGTGGCTTTCGGTAGATCTCCTTCCCCGGACTCAGACGCCACTGGGCCGCCTTGGAGTCTGAGCCAATTGGATCCCCAAACTGGAGTCCACTCACTCAGGCCCCTTGAGCCAGGTCCTTCTGCGCCTGGGCTGCCCTTGCCTTGTTTCTGGGGCCACGCAAGGAGTGGGAGGGCTGCTGCGCCTCTGCCCAGCCCTCCCCTCCCTGGTGCTCCGATCCTGGCCGCTGCGTGCTGGAGACATACCTGGGGCGACTCAGGTGCGTCTGGGTTTGTTACCTTCCAGCTGGCGGGGAACCCGAGTCTCCCCAAAGGCCAGGATCACAGATCTTGTTTCTCCAGGGCTAATCTGAGTCTTTATCTTCTCTCCGGGTCCCTGGGCAGTTGTCTCTCCACCCCCGCCTCTGCGTCCCCGAGTTTCTGTGAGCAGGTGACAAAGCGGGAATGTACACGGGTGGGGGGGCTCCTGCTGCCGGGTCAGCGCTGGGCAGGAGGAGACTACGGAGCAAAAGCCACGGCAATGAGCGCCTCGCAAGTCCCGCCCGGAAGCCTGGAGCTCCAGGGCGAGCGCCCTGCTCAGGGCAATTTGTTCTGATGCTGCTTACAACACCGGGATAAGACGGCGTGGCCAGGTTTAATTCCTCTGTTATTAAATAGGCAAGAAGCCATGAGACACTGGCCCAGATGGAAATTGGCCCAAGTTTGTCTCTGACACCAATTACCAAGAAAAAGGCTTGGGGTGGGAGTGGAAGTGTCAGGGCACTGTGACCGGGTGAGAGCCGAGGAAGAGGCAACTCGGATGCCAACTCGGCAACAGAGAAGCCAGCGTGTCCCCTAAGCGTGACACGCTGCTGACCAAGGGCACACTGGGTGGCCACGCCCCTCGCACCCCACCGCCCAGGCTAGTGGGCTGGCCGGGACAGGGGGAGCCCCCTGAAAGGAAGGGGGCTGGGAGGAGGAGAGGGAGGGAGGGAGGGCGGGCTTCTGGATAAAGGAGAGTTTCTTCTGGGAGCAGCCCCTCCCAAACAGTCACTGCCGTCCCAGCGGAGCGGCCGTCTCCTTCCTCTGAGATCCTCAAAGTGACATCGCTAATCCCAAGGCCACTTAGCACAGCAGGGACCCTACCCACACAGGCCTGGCTTTCCTCTCCGACCAGACTGTAAGCTCCCCAGGGGAGCCTCCTGCCTCCCTCTGTCTCCCCTGAGTGCCCAGCACAGAGCCTCAGCCAGATCGGGAGGGGCCAGCACCCCCCACCCCGCCCCACCCTGCTGCACAGGACAGGGGAGGGGCCAGCACCCCCCACCCCGCCCCACCCTGCTGCACAGGACAGGGGAGGGGCCAGCACCCCCCACCCCGCCCCACCCTGCTGCACAGGACAGGGGAGGGGCCAGCACCCCCCACCCCGCCCCACCCTGCTGCACAGGACAGGGGAGGGGCCAGCACCCCCCACCCCGCCCCACCCTGCTGCACAGGACAGGGGAGGGGCCAGCATGTCACACCCAGGCACAGAGGTCAGGGAGGAGGAGGAAGAAAAGGGCAGCAGCTGACGCGGCACTTAGCTTCCGAGTAACCTGACTGTGAGGGTAGGTGCCACCTCTCTCTCTCTTTCTCTCTGTATCTCGCTAATAAATATTTTATCCGGATGTGAGCCGGCAGACACCGAGGAACCAGAGCCTTCCCCTAGAGTGGAGGGACTGAAGCCCGTTCAGCCCATGGCACCTAAGGTCATTGCCGTGCCCCGTGGGCACCACGTGGGCACCTGCACGGGCAGCATCTCGAGACCCCAGAGGACCTGAGCTCAGGCTGCTCCTACGGGGCCTTTGGGGAATCGGCCCTGGGGCCTTGAGAAGCCCCCGCTGCCGGCCGGCACGCAGCTCCTCTCCTCACATCAGCAGCACTATTGAGGGCTCCATGTGTCACGGCTGGCAGGGCCCTTATAGGCTGCCTCAAGCTCAGCTGCTGCATTTCCTAGATAGACGCTGAGACCCAGAGAGGGCAGGGTCAGGCCCAGGGTCACCCAGCCGGTCAGCGATGGAGCTGGGCTGGGATCAGGCTTCCCGGCTCCTTCTTGCCTCTGCCTCCCGTGGCCTTGAACATGGTAATCACTGCATCCTCCCAGGCCCTGAGCCTTGCTGGGGCCGTGGAGGTGCAGCCCCTCCTGCAGGCTGGGCCGCTGCAACGCTGGGCCAGACAGCCAGGGTCCTCGGCCTCCATCTCTGCCACCGTGGCCTCTCCTCTTTGGGATTTTCTAGCGCTTTGGCTCAGGCCTTCCTGCCTCCTTCTGTGACCCCTCTTGGGCCCCACAGTCCCTCCTTCTGTGCACTCCTCCCCCTGCCCGCTCCCCCAGGAGGACAAGCCCCCATTTCAGGCCAGACTTGCCGGCAGATTCTGTATGGCTCATTTGGAAACTATTTCTGCTTCTAATGAGCGTTTTTCTTTTTGCCCTTGTCCTCTAAAATGCTTAATGAATGTTTTCCATGCTCAAGTGAAGCAGGGGGTGTGTCCCTGCGTGTCTGCCACCGCCATTCATTCGGGGCTGCGTGTCTGTTGAGACCAGCTCGCAGGGGCAGAGGCAGCGGGGGCTGCTCTCTGAACCACCCCGCAGCTCACACAGGCCTGCAGGCCCCTGGGTGCTGCTGTGCAAATACAGGGACCCTGGGGCTTTGGGGGGACCCCGGGACTGGGGGCTCCTGGGTCACTGAGAGTGGCAGACGTTTGGGTTCCAAGTTCTGGCACCTGGTCACCCCAGGTACTGACTCTGGGCCAGGCAGTGACCGGCCCCTCACCACGGGTCCCCGGGTCACCCGGGAGAAGACGAGTCTCCCAGGGCTCCCATCTCTTCTCCCCGGGATGCCATTGTTACTCTTCTTATAGGGAGGGGCTAGAGACAGCTTCAAGCACCTGGTCCCAGGCCGTGCAGTCACGGAGGGGCAGCTGCCCTTCAACCCCACACTCTCTGCCTCCTGCCTGACCTTGAGCTTTGCCAGCCCAGAAACCCCAGGAACAGTGGGTGCAGGGGGCTCGTCTCCACCAAGTGCCACAGTACAGAGGCAGCGCAGAAGAGCGCAGGGGCGGTGGGGGTATAGCCAGCTTACCAAGGGGGCTCACTCCAGGCTGCACTGGCCCCCCAAAGCTCCCCACCCGGGAGTGGAGGGAGGCCTCAGCCGGAGGCCTCAGCCAGAGGGCTCGCTGCCTTCCAGGGCAGGAGGGAGCCCCTGGTGTTGCTCGGGCAGAGCCCAGGCTCCCCTGACAAGTGCCCGTGAGAACCGCACTTCCCCACCTGGCTGGCAAGGCCTGGGGGGTTGAGCTGAGGCTCTAAATCCCTTTGTTGGATTGCGGGCCCCCAGCTGGCCTTTCACCCTCAGCGTGGTCAACTTCCGCCCACCCCATCCTGAGAGCAGGCTTTCCTGAGGCAGAAATAGCAGGACTGTTGGTGGGGGGGGGGGGGTTCCCCTCCGAGCAGGGCCCCTGGGAGGAGGGCATTTCTCCTGCCAAGAGGAGGGGACTTAAAGGGCAGCTGCTGGGGGGAGGCAGTGGCCCAAGACCTCCCAGGGTTAGGGTTAGGGTTAGGTCTAGGGTTAGGGTTAGGTTTAGGGTTAGGGCTAGACTTAGGGTTAGGTTTAGGTCTAGGGTTAGGATTAGGTTTATGGTTAGGTCTACGGTTAGGGTTAGGGTTAGGGCAAGGGCCATGGTGAGGTTTAGGGCTTGGGTTAGGGTTAGGGTTAAGGGTCTTGAATGTCTCATACAGTCCGGTGGGCCCCAGAGAAGTCCTTTTGCACACCTCTGGGGCCATCATAGCGAACGGTCCAGTTTCAGCTTCTGCCCCAGAGACAGGCCTGGACACCAGGTGAGGGAGCCCCACCTTCCTCCAGGGCCCCCTCCTGCCCCCAGTGCCCCTGGGGCCTCCTCACCTCTGCACACGGCCTCAGTCCCCCCAGAGGCAGCTGTGCAGCACCATATTCATCCCCAGCGTGCAGGGAGCGAGCAGGCTGTGGGCTTCGGGCCTCCCCTCCCAACCTGGGACTGTGGCACCAGAGTGGGCCTGGGACATTTCCCAACAGCACACCCAGGGGACCTCAGCGTATGGTTCTGTCCATCGACACCGGACCTGTCTGCAGCATGGCCCAAAGGCCACCATTCTAGCTCCCACCCGGAGCAATCAGTGGGCGGATGTTTGGGATGGTGTTTGTCTGAACCTCTTATAATAGTGGGATCGGGGTCACACGGGGCAACGTTCATGAGCCGCTTGACTCTGGGCATTTGAGCTCGTTTCTCTGAGTCTCAGTCTCCTCATCAGTAACATGGTTATGAGAACGGCGTGGACTGCACAGGACTGTTGTGAGAATTCCCTACACATGCAACACAGAGCACATGACGATGTAGCCCAGCTCCCGGCCCACGGCAAGCGCTCCACAGATGATGGACCGCTCGACGCCATCGGTACCACTTTGGACCGATAAGGGGACATCCTGACGCCCCCAGGGAGCCCTGTGAGCCCCACCTCGCGTCTTCCCTTCATCTCTCACAGCGGACCCCCCCCCCCACCAAAAGCGAGGACGGTCAGGACACCTCTGCTCCTTCCTGCCACCCTCCTCTGCAGTGGGGACACTGTCACGGCTGTAAATGTCCCTTGTGCCCACTCCCCACCCAAAATGACTTGAAATCTATCTGGGGAATGATCGGCTCTTTTGCAACCCATGTGCCCCCCCCCCACATCATCCCCCTCACTCTATCTGGAAGCATGGCGCCACCTGGGACCAAGCCCTGCAGCCCTGAGCGTGGCCTGTGGGTGAGCTGGGTCACCAGACGGGACCAGCATCCCCAGCGGGGCAGCTGGAAGAGGGCGTCTGCACTCACCCCTCGTCTCCAGGCTCATCCGAATGGGGGGACGTCTCCACTCGGGGTGAGCTGGGCTCCACCAGGAGGCCAGCCCTGAGACGCGGGAGACAGTCTCCCCCGCCCTCCTTTTTTCCTTCCTTTCTTTCCCTCTATCTCTCTTTCATTTTTTTTTTTTTTTTTAACGGAGGATATTATAGCTTCATAAAAAATGCTTGAGGCTTCTTGCTCAGTAACGGTTTTTGTGTCCCGTCGGGGTGAAATCAAAGTGTCCAGGAAATAGAGCATCCCAGAGCCCACCCTGTACGTGGGTCCTTGAACGACGCCTCACGGGCTTAGAGTGACAGACGCGCTGCGGTCAGGCTGACTCTCGGTCCCAAACGGGGCATTTTGACCCACGTGGTTCAGGTAACAGAAGCGAGCTGGTGCCTGAGGAGTCCCTGGCCCCTGGGCCTGGGTTGGTGGGGAGGGGAACACGCCCCAGGCCAGCCGGCCCCTCTGTGCTCCATCCTGCAGATGCCGTACAGAGGCTGTGGCAGATGCCACGTACGGGCTGGGCTGGGGCAGAGGGTGCAAGGCTCAGGGACACCACAGCCCTGGCACTGGGTGGCCCTTGGCACTTGGTGGGGACTCCAGGTCCAGCTCTTTTGGTTCTCACAGCTGCGCTGGGAGGGAGTCAGGACTGGGCAAATTCGCCCTGACTTTTTCAGAAGAGGAAAACGAGGGTCGAGGAGAATTTGGGACCCCCAAAGACTAGGGTAAGCAGGGCCCGGTCCAGGCCCTTTAAAGACACACGGCCCCATCCTCTGGAGCTCACAGGCCACAGTGCCCGGGCCGAGGGGCATGGGCGGGGCAGGGAGCAGAGATTAGAAGGGGGAGTGGCTGAGGGGTCCTGGATGTGTTAACCTCCGGGGGGGTCGGTGCCCATGTCCAGGACAAGAGAGTCTGATGCTGCATCTCTGTTCCACACCCTTGGCTGTCCTTCCCCAGCTGACAGTGAGCTCTCTCTGGCCCACCGGGGACTGGGCAGCACAGAGAAGGGAGCCTCCAGGCCCAGAGCATTTGGGGAGAACTCCTGTGTGGAGAGGCAGGTGAAGGACCCTGTGGCGCCAAAGTCATTTCTGACCCTGAATTTATGTGCCTAGTAGGTGATACCGACAGCCCATCAGTGTGCTGAGTCCAGAGAAGCGGACATAGAGTGGGCTGGGTGGTCAGGGGAGGCTTCCTGGAGGAGGAGGTGAGCTCAAGGATGGAAGAATGGGGCAGGGATGTTCTTCCATGCCCTTTCTGACACGTGGCAGGCCTGGGCCACAGTGTACAGTGACAAGAATGTGTGGGACCCCAGATCCACGGGCCAAGCACAGGGCTGTCCAAGAAGAAGGCCTCAGGACAGGTGTCCCAGGCCCTGGTGCCGGTCAAGTGACTTGGAGGGGACGTAAGGGGAGAACGTGAACCCCATCTCTGCTTGGGCCCAGGAGAAGAGACCTGGAGAGATGGGGCCGGCCAACCAGAGGCTGCACATTCAACACTGCTGTGAAAGCCTCTCCAGGCTGAAGTGAGGGCAGTGGCCTTTTATCCTTATCATGATTATTATCGGTAACAGTAACAATAGCCATTGTAAGTCAGGGCTGCCATGGCCCAGCAAGCGATTGTGTTGTTAGCTAATTATGGAGATGGACAAAATCTGGAAAGAAGTGCAGGGGGGCCAGGGATGCTAGGACAGGGTTCCAGAAGGGGTGTTGGCTCTGGAGGAGGGGTGAGAGGAGGGAGCTGGGTGCAGCAGGGCAGAGACCATGCAAAATGAGGCACGGCTGCAGGACCGCTAATTAGACCAAAGCCTCAGCTTATAGGCTTTTTACATGCAAAGACAGGAGCAGACAAGCAGTAAGTGGTGAAGGCCTTTTGCGACGGATAAGGCGCGTGTGGGAATGAATTGTGGTCTCCGACAGATCTCTGGAGCTGCCTTCCTGTTCCGGTTTTATTCTATCTAGCAGCTTCCACTTCTTTCTCCATTTAATGTGCCTTGAAGAACGTGATGAGAAGATAAGGTAGACACTAGGAATTTACGGCCCTATGCAAAAAATTGCTCAATTCCATTAAGATTTCAGGATCTTTGCCAAGGCTGTGCAGCAGAGGCCGATATTATTTCCTTCTTAGACATCTTTGCTTGATTGCAATTTACGATGCCAAAGCCTCTGCTGTACCACCTAAAGCCTCCAGAAAATATATCCCCCAAAAGCGGCCATTATCCTCTCTAAGGAAAGTCACTGGGCATTTTCCAGAAGCTTCTCTCATCCTGGTCCCCTCCTCGGGGATAGGGGCGTGGCCAGGTGGTTGGCCTTTGCACCTGGTCACCTTGCAGGGGGAGCAACCCAGAAAGTCCCTGTGATCAGGTCTCAGCTACTTGACCTTCACCTTGCAAGTCGCAGCTGCCTGTGCTCTTGGAGCCCTCTGGGGAAGTGGGATGCCTTGCCCCACCTTGTGGACGAGGGGGTTCCTGAGTATGGGGGAGAACTTGTAGCCACCGGACAGGCTTCCCACTGGCTATTTGCTGGAACCCCTGGGCCCATGGTCCTTCCAGGCCCACGGTTTGGATTTGCACTCAGCTCTGCCTTCTCCTAGCCACGTGACTCTGTCAAGTGAATTAACCTCTGCAAATCTTACGTCTGTGTCTATAAAATAGGCATGAAATACCTCCCTCTGGGGGTCACTGGGAAGATGAACTGAGCCAGTGCCCACAGAGATCTTGGGTCATGCTTGGCCCTAGGCAATGGTGGCTGGCTCATCCCTCTGTTGTGACTATTTCCAGCCATTTTTGCTCCAGGGGATTGGGTGGGTGCGTATAATTGGGGAGGGGGGTCCCCTGAGAAGGTCCCATCCAGACCACCTTTCAATTGGCAAAATACTCATCTAACAGATGCGACCATGTGATGGCAAACCCAGTTCCCTAAGTTACTCTGCGTCTCTGCTCGTTAGTGAGAAGCAACCTCCACATTCCAGCTGTCTGTCTGCTGCAGCCCTTTCCCCAGGGCCCCCTCAGCTCCCTGCCCCGCTGGGACTGACCGCCGTCTATCCTGGCCCATCCTGCAAACCCTCTGTCCTTCCCTTAGAGGACAGGGCTGCCCGGGTCAGGCTGGGAGACAGAGGAAGATCGAAGCTACCAGAGTTGCAGTTCCTTAGAGATGGAAATTATTAATTAGTCTTAGTATCCAGACCTTGTCAGCCTCTTAATCCTTCCGTCTGCAGAGGGGTTTATGCCTCCATGGTGTGTGTTGTCAGCTTGGCTAAGTGATTGCTTTTAATATAAAGGCAGAACAATGGGTGATACAGTTTGGTTACTACCTTTATTTATCAAGCCAAACAATTCCTGCTCCCCTTCGACAACATCCTTCAAAGACGGGGAGAAGGCAAAAGCGGCTTAATTTCCCTTCTAGATGGCTTATAATGTGGGCTTTTGTTTAATTATCCTTTTCGTGTAATCTTCAGCTGACATTCTGTCCTTGATATCCTAATCTTCTTTGGAGCAAAGGGGAAAGTGCGGTTTCCAAAGCAAAAGACAAAAGTTTGCTTCAAGGAAACACTTTCTATTTTGCTTCTGAAAGAACTCAAAGGGCCAAGAATGATATTCAGATGTCATTTGGTAGAGTGAAATGGAAAATGCGAGTCTTTGGTGACAAGCTCCACATGTGGACTTCAGCACTCGCTTAGGCCTCCGGGGACACCCAGCTCGTGAAGCTGGCCTGCTTGGGGGTGCTGTAGACTCTGGTCCCCCGACGTGATGTCATAACTGCTTTTACCACCGTTACTATTTCGGTGGCTCCGGGATGCAGGTGTTCCCAGGTGAGACACATCACACACCCCAGGCTCACTACAAATAGTTTTAGCTAGACAGGTATACGTAGATGTGCACAGGTGTACACAAGTGAACACAGGTATACATAGGTGTGCATAGGTGAATACAGGTATGCACAGGTGTTCACAGGTAAACATAGGTGAACACAGGTGTGCACAGGTGAATACAGGTATACACAGATGAACACAGGTGTGCACAGGTGAATACAGGTATACACAGATGAACACAGGTGTACACAGGTGAATACAGGTATACATAGGTGTGCACAAGTATACACAGGTGAACACAGGTATACATAGGTGTGCACAGGTGTGCACAGGAGAACACAGGTATACACAGGTGTGCACAGGTGAACACAGGTATACACAGGTGAACAAGGTGTGCATGGGTGTACACAGGTGCATACAGGTATGCAGAGGTGAACACAGGTGTGCACAGGTGAATACAGGTGTGCACAGGTAAATGCAGGTACACACAGACATCACTGCTCCTCTCACTTCCCCCTCAGTTCATCTGCTTTCTTCTCAGGAAAGCATTCTGGGGGTCCTGAAGGAGACTTCTTGCCATCCCCACCCCACCCCCCAAATGGACAGGACTTCCTGGGAGCTTTCCCCTCTCCTTTTCCGGACACACCAGTGTCCTCCTTGGATATGTGTCTCGTTGTCCTCGCCCCTTGCCCACCTCCCATTCTTTCCTCACCTCTCACCTCCAGCTTTCCTCTTCATCCTCCGTGCCATGATGGGGCTGTCTCCAGTTCACCGGTGACCTCTGCATTGCAAAACCCAAAGGTCACCTCACTGCCACCCTCATTTTTTAGACCTCCCAGCAGCACTTACCAAGGTTGGCCATCCCCTCTTTCTGGAATGTTCTCTTCTCCTGCTGCTGGCTATCTCCCTCACTGCTCGTTCTTTACAGATCGCACCCCTTTTCCTCAAGCCCTAGATCTTGGAATGTCCCTGAGCTTCCTAGGCCTGCCCTTCTCTGTCTTCACCGTCTCCTTGGTCCTCTCACCTGGGCCCAGAGTTTCACATGCCAGTTTTATGCCAATGACTCCCACACGTATAGCTGTACCCTGACCTCACCAGTCAGCGTCTTGCTTTTAAACTCAGCCTTCTGTGCAGTGGCCCCTCCTGATGCCCCCACCTAATTTCCCCTCACTCTCCTGCAAACCACTCTGCCCCCACAACAAACATTGTATTATCAAATGTTCAAGATAAATGGAAAAGTTGAGAGAATTTTACAAGCACCCTATACCAACCACCCAGACTCTCTCAACATTTTGCTATATTGTTTTATCACTTACACGTCCATCTCTCCAGAAATCCAACTTACTTGTTTTTCATGCATTTCAAAATAAGTTGCAGACAACAGTACACCTCCCCCAACACGTACTGGAGCAGAGCACGCATGTCGGTAATCACAGTTCAATATTTAAAGCGCAATTCTTTTTTTTTGCTTTGAAAATTTACACACAGTGAAACAGTTGGATGCACAAATGTTAACATACTAGTTGATTAGTTTCCATCAATACGCGCACCAACAGAACCCAAGCCCGCATGGAGATTTAGACTATTACCATCACCCCAGAAAGTTCCCTCCTGTCCTTTCCCAGTCAGTCCCCACACCCATGTCCCAGAGGTTACCATTGTCCTGTTTTTTCCACCATGGATTAGTTTTTCCTGTTCTAGAACTTCATACAAATGGAATCATCCAGCAAGTACTCTGTTTTTCTTTACTTTTTTTTTTTAAATTTAGGCTGCGCCGGGTCTTGGTTGCAGTGTGCAGGATCTTCGCGGTGGCGTGTTTAGTTGCGGCATGTGGGCTTCTTAGTTGCGGCTTGTGGACTCTTAGTTACGGCATTCATGCGGGATCTAGTTCCCCGACCAGGGATTGAACCCGGGCCCCCTGCACTGGGAGGACGGCGTCTTACCCACCGAACCATCAGGGAAGTCCCCCAGCAAGTACTCTTGGGTGAGGCTTCTTTTACTCAGCGAAACCTCTTGTGCTTCGTCCACCCTGTTGCAACATCAACTGTGTTATTTATTCATTGTCTATCCTCCTGCCCCACCCCCATCCTTCAGAAGTAAGCTCCTCAAGGGCAGGGGCATTATGTTGTGTTTGGCGCCTAGAACCATGCCTGGCACCGGAGTCCATATTTGTTGGGTGGGTGTGAATAGACTTTATCCACATCCAGAAGGCAGGCTTCAGAGCTGGGTCCCCGTTTCCTGGGGATGATCCCAGACCCTCCCATGGCTGTGCCCAGACCCCAGCTATGCCCCACAAGGACAAGCATCAGAACTTGGTAAAGAGATCAGGATGGATGGGCTCTTCCGACAGCACAGCCCTCTCCCTCCTCCCCGCCGTCCCTCCTGAAGGCTCGCTCTTTACACGGCCTTAGTTTAGAGAGTACACCCTGGAAGGGTTACCCTGGGGGCGTGAGGCTGGAGAATTCTGTGGGAGGTTAGCTTAGAGGATGGAGAGGGAAATCCAGAGCAGAAAGGTTTGTTGATCCTGAGTTGCTAAAAAATTTCTTAACTTGAAGACAGAATTCTCAGAAAAACGCTGTCAGTTGCAAAGAAATTAGCTCCCGTGGGTCTCGTTTTGCCCTCTCTGTTGTTTCCCTGCTGCTGGAGGGCCAGGGGCTTCAGGAGACCCCTGGGGGGCATCCTCAGCTCAGGTCCCTTGTCTGGGTTAAAGTCTGAGGGCAGATGGCAGGACACAGCTGCTCCAGGAGCCCACGTCCCTCTGTCACTGAGGTAATCTGATCCATAGACAACGTATGTACGGGTCCTTTAATCCATTTACAGTTAAGGTAATTATCGATATGTATGTTCTTATTGCCATTTTGTTAATTGTTCTGGATTTGTTTTTGTAGGTCTTCTTTTTTCCTTTCCTCTTTCGTTCTCTTCTCTTGTGATTTGATGACTATCTTTGGTGTGGTGTTTGGATTCCTTTTTCTTTTTCGTGTGTATATCTGTCATAGATTTTTTCATCTGTGGTTACCACGAGGTTCTTTTTTTTTTTTTTTTAAGATCTCACTATTCTTTTTTTTTTAATTAATTAATTAATTTATTTATTATTTTTGGCTGTGTTGGGTCTTCGTTTCTGTGCGAGGGCTTTCTCTAGTTGCGGCAAGCGGGGGCCACTCTTCATCGTGGTGCGCGGGCCTCTCACGATCTTGGCCTCTCTTGTTGCGGAGCACAGGCTCCAGACGCGCAGGCTCAGTAGTTGTGGCTCACGGGCCTAGTTGCTCCGCGGCATGTGGGATCTTCCCAGACCAGGGCTCGAACCCATGTTCCCTGCATTAGCAGGCAGATTCTCAACCACTGCGCCACCAGGGAAGCCCACCATGAGGTTTTGATATAGCCATCTATATATATATATACACATGATGGTTTTATGATGCTGGTCTCTTTATTTCAAACATCCTGCACTTGTACTGTCCTCCTCTCACGATGACTGGTTTTGATATCATACCTGTGTGTGGATGATTCGCCAAGGCCCACCCCCAGTCATCCCGGGGGGACATGTAAGCCCTGCTGGCTTATCAGGGTGCATCTGACAGCCCAAGAGGGCTTTGCTGTTCTGAAGTGGAGCCAACCCCATGGCAGCTGCAAGGTGTCAGCTCCCCTGAGGCTTGGCCCAGCCCCTTACAGGTAGTAAGTACTCACTTAGTCATGGGCTGAAACATCGCAGACCCTGGCACCTGCTTCAGGCCTGACCAAGCAGAAGAGAGAAGGCCCAGCCACTCAAGACCCTGGACTCGGTGTACCAGGGCCACCACCGGCTCATCTGAGAGACGACGCGGGGTCCGTGCTACCCCCATGTCCCCAGTCCTGGGCCAGGCGTGTGCGAGAGGTGGGTGAGCACCGGGCTGGTGGGTGCCTGCACCAGGGCCCAGCCTTCTGCCTGTAGGGAGGCACTGGGGAGTCCCTTCCCCCTGGTGGACAAGGTCACCAGGCTCCCCAGGAGGCCGAACCTCTGCCCCAGGGAGGCCTGAAAGGGCCTCTCTGCCAGTCGCCCAGCTTTGAAGCAGCTATAAGGGCCAAGGGCTTGGTGGTCATGCTGACCTGGGTTCTAACCCTGTTTCTTTTTTTTTTTTTTAATTGATTTTATTGAAGTATAGTTGATTTACAGTGTTGTGTTAATTCCTCTTATACAGCAAAGTGATTCAGTTATACATATATCTATACATTCTTTTTCATATTCTTTTCCATTATGGTTTATCACAGGAGAGTGAATATAGTTCCCTGTGCTACACACTAGGACCTTGTTGTTTATCCGTTCTCTATATAATGGTTTGCATCTGCTAAGCCCAAACTCCCACTGCATCCCTCCCCCGTGCCTCCTCCCCCTTGGCAACCACAAGTGTGTTCTCTATGTCTGTGAGTCTCTCTAACCCTGTTTCTGAAGCCACGTGGAGCTGTGGCTTGGGCCACACCTTGGGTCACAGAACCCATAACCTGGGGCTCAGTTTCCTCACCGAGAAAGTGGTGCAGTGCTGTCATAAGGATTCAGAGATTCTATAGCGTTTTGTATTGGGTCCATCACAGGCCAGCGCTCAGCGAACTGTGGTTGTTGTTACCACAACTGTTACAAACCCAGTACTCACCCCACAGAGCCCCGGCCTTGGGTCCTTCCCTCCCTGACCATCAGCAGAGTTTCACCCTCTGCCTCGGCCATGCCCCTGTCTCTGGCATTCACAGCAGAAGCCCTTTGCTGAGCCTGGGTCCACGCTCCCCGTGGAACGTGCCTGTCCCAGCTCACTCCAGCAGAATCCCCAGAGCTGCCCGGACCTGGATCCAGATCCTTCCGTTGCCTCTAGGAAGCTAAGGTTGAGAAGTCCTGCCCCGAGATCTCCCCCGCACCCTGAAGCTCAGCCCCACCCTTTCCGGGCCAGTCCCTCCCTGCCCGGGACTGAGCCCTTAGCCCTTGTGTGCCTGCATCCAAAGCTGCAGTCTGCTGTGTGTCACCCACGTCTCCTGTCCCCATCACACCCCCTCGCTCTGGGGCGTGTCAGAGCAGTCAGCTGCACCGCCCCAGGGGAGAGGGGGGAACGAGGCCCACCTCCCGACAGGCACCACCTGCTGACAGCCCCAGAGATGCTTCCTGACACACTGCGGCTCTCTGCTTCCTGGGAGCAGCTGCCTTTGGCGGTGGCTGGGGAGACGAGAGGGGCTGGAGCCAGGCCCAGGAATGAATGGCATGGCACCTCCTCAGCCGATCCCTGATCCTGAAAAGTTAAGCAGTGTGAACAGTGCGGGGCAGAGAGCTGCAGCAGATGGAGGGTCCCTGGGGGCTGGAGGCTGGGCGGGCTCTGAGGTCTCCGGTCAGCATCAGTGGCAGGATCCCAGGTTGCTGGGACCCTGGGAGGCTCTGAGTGGCCGGGTGGAGAGGGGTCCAGGGGAGTATCCCTGACTCTGCAGGAGGGGCTCCTCAGGCACCAGGCCAGGCCCCGCTCGACTTGGGAGGTTTCAGCTTCATTGCGAGCAGAGCCCCAAAGGCCTCAGAGACCAGCTGGCCCTACCCCTTTGTTTGCATAGGAAAGCTGTTACCCAGGGAGGTTGGAAGACTTACCTTGGGGCACCCTGAGTTACGGGAGGAGCTGGGCTTGAACCCCGCTTCCCGACGGCCAGGCCACGCCTCTTTCTGGGACACCCCTTTACGTGGAGACTGTGGGTGACCCGCAGCCTTTTAACATTCCAGGCCGCCTCCCAGGCCACCCAGGCATGCAACTCAGCCGGCAGCCGTTGGTGTCTGATCAGAGGATGCAGGCTCACAACATCAGCCTGAGTCGAGCTTAATTAGATCAAAGACCATTCTGCTGCCAGAAACAGATCGCGTTTTCAGACCCAGAAATGATGTTGGCATATAATCCCTGTTTGGCATGATGATTGCCTCTTTGGGAAGGAGACACACAAATGCTCCCTCAGTTGGTGTGGCCGATTGAGAGAGGGCCAGATTTTTGTAGGTGTTGAGATGTTGTCCCATAATGCCGTGGTGTGCTGGTAAATGTTTGACAACCAGCTCCTGGGGGCGGGGATGGGGGCAGCAGGGGACAAAAACAAATTCCTCATGGGTAACATTTGCCAGTTTCCATGGTGTAAATACTCCTACTGTAGCCGATCTCAGGATTCCAATTTGATGTCCATTGGTTACAACATTTTTTTTAAATTTTTATTTATTTATTTATTTATGGCTGTGTTGGGTCTTCGTCTCTGTGCGAGGGCTTTCTCTAGTTGCGGCAAGCAGGGGCCACTCTTCATCGCGGTGCGCGGGCCTCTTATTATCGCGGCCTCTCTTGTTGTGGAGCACAGGCTCCAGACGCACAGGCTCAGTAGTTGTGGCTCACGGGCCTAGTTGCTCCGCGGCATGTGGGATCCTCCCAGACCAGGGCTCGAGCCCGTGTCCCCTGCATTGGCAGGCAGGCTCTCAACCACTGCGCCACCAGGGAAGCCCTGGTTACAACATTTTTGAAAATTTAACAAGCAGCTCTCGCAAGCCAGCTCAGCACACCACTGTCACCTCAGTGTAGCACAGACATGGGGACCGAAGCCCATGTCCCACGTCACAGGACCTGTTTGGGCCGCCCCAGTACTTGCCCACGACGAAGGCTCGTGCCTTGTGGAATAAAAGACAGAGGCTCCCACTTGAGTTTCCACGGGGACAAGTTAGCTGCCACCATGGAGATTTCTGAGGCCAAATGATATCTTCCTTGGGCATCTGAGACCTGCTTCCAGGGTGGTCTCTGTCCCCTTTGTGTTTGTCACAGCTCCCCAGACCTTCCCATGGAATGCCAACCCCAGACTCCAGGCTACCCTGTCCCCCCGCCCCGCCCCCATGCCTGGGATGACTCAAGTGGACCTTTCATCAGGGTCATGGCAATGCTGCCCTTGGGTCCCACTTTCATGGTTAAAGTTGCTTCCTCCCCAGGGCTCCACCTCCCAAGGCACCGTCCTGCTCTCAAGATCTTGCTTCTCTCACTCGAGGCAGGAGCAGGGGCTTCCCTGCCCGCCTTCCCGGCACACCCAGGCTGTGAGTTCGAACCCCAGCTCTGCCGGTACTCCCCTGGGGAGTAGCCTAACCCCTCCGTGCCTCAGTTTCCTCACCTGCACAATGGAGATGATAATAGTATCTGCCTCTGGAGGTTGTCGGGAGGAAAAAAAAGCCCCAACACGCGTGAAGCACTCAGCCTGATGCGTGGCACATAGTACATGCTCAATAAAGAGGAACCTGTGGCAGCAATGACTGTGCTCTGACACACAGCCACCCGCGCCTCCAGGTGTTCCCCACTTCCTGTAGCAAATGCACAAGGCCCCCCAGCAAGTATCACCTGCTCTTCAATCTCCTCGGGTTAACCCATGGAGCAAAACAGTTGTGGTGACCAAGCGGGGACTAGGAGGCCAGCACTTTGTGGGGTAATAAACCTTCACTCGAGGTGGAGCCACGACCCCCTAGCTCAGGGGCCAGGATAAGCCATATCACAGTTTTAAGGCAAAAGGAGACATCAGTGATACTCATCTTGTTTTTACTTAAAATGTTAGCATTTGGTTCATCAGAGATTTTTGCATTAATTTTGATTTTTTTTGGAAGGTTGCATTAAAATAGCATTTGTCTCAATGATGAGTGTTTTGGGTGCCGTCTTAAATTTTAACCCGAGGCGCATGACCCATCCATTGCCTCACCCTAGTTCCAGCCCCGTCCAGGACGTCCACTGAGGACCAGCCTGTGCTCGCAAGTATTGCTATTGGGGTGACTCGAGAAAACTTGCGAGAAGAAACTGCATTCAGATGCCAGTGCTAGAGTGGCCCAGAGGATAGGGTAGGTGTCTGAGCCTTGGCTGAAGGACAAGGAGGGAAGGACCATAGAGAATGTCCCAAAAGCTGCACTTTCCAGGGCATTCGGAGCCAGTGCCCCAGCATGGGGAACCCAGGCGCCTGGCCTGTCCTCAGTCCTGTTAATTGCCTCCCGTTGGGGCTCTTGGCTGCGATTCAGCTGGGCTCTTCTCAGCTGTCCATACATCACAATTCTGCTCCCAGACCCATCTCAGGGCCTCTGACCTATTTCCCAGAGCTGTGGTCACTTTCTCTTACCTCCCCACACTTCCCCCAGGGAGATCAGACCACAACAACCTGCCTTTTCTTCTGGGATCTGCCCATCCACCATCTGACTCTCTCTAGACAGTCCTGGTTCAACCTGGCCCAGGTGACTAGAGCCTTTCCGCAGACAGATCTGGAGATCCACAGCCATGTGGAGGCTGGGCCCAAGTGCTGGGCGTGCCCCTGCTAGGCTGGGGCGCAGGCTGGGGTGGCCGGGGTGGGTGCAGACCCTGGTCTCCAGCATGCACTCCAAAGAGTTCGAATCACCCCCCAGCTTCACTCTTCAAGCCTCAGGGACAAAGGGACCCGGGGAGAGGGGTGGAACCAGAAACTGCAACTCGGCCTTGTCCTCCCAACCTTTCTGCCCATCTCATCACACAGACACACACACATACACGCACACACACACTGATACACAGATACACAGAGATACACACATACATACACACACACTGATACACAGATACACAGAGATACACACATACATACACACACACTGATACACAGATGCACCCACACACATACACACAGATACACGGATACACAGAGATACACACATACATACACACACACTGATACACAGATACACAGAGATACATACACACACACACACTGATACACAGAGATACACACATACGTACACACACATACACACACAGACACACCGATGCACGGATACACACGCACACCCAGAGATACTTCACCCCCTGAGAAGGACCAGCCTGCAGGTGTAGCGCCCTGACCTCGTCTCCACCGAGCGCGGGAAAGGAGGCACCCAGGTCCTGCCTCAAAGACCAAAATGCTCCACGAAACGAGAGTTTTCTCTCTGAGGTTTTTATACATTATTTATTAACACGCAGGCTATGTTTCTCTCAGAAACTGGCTTGAAAGGCTGGTATGGGTGGAGGGGGTGCGGTCTGCGAGCAGAGCCGCGGCCGCGGCTCTGTGTGAACGTGACCCCGCCGCGTTCTCCGTGTGAACCCGAGTTGACAACAGGCTGCGCAGGGCCACACGGACGATGGGTGGGGCGAGCAAAGCGGACACAGCACGCTCCTGCTGCTGTGATCACCCAAGCTGGGGAGGCGGACTCGGCAGCCACCAGAGGCAGATGCAGGGAAAGTGCTCGGAAGGGTCAAAAGCCCACCGGATTTACAAAATCAGGCCAAGGGAGGGCTGTTGCCAGCGGTCGGTGTGGGAGCCCCGGGGGAGGAAGAGGGCTGGCAGCTGCGGGGAAGCTGGTCCCACCTGCGGCTGCAGGGGGTCCTCTGGGGCATCACTCTGGCCCCTAACCCGATGCTCAGCTCTCTCCCTCCAGGGCCATTAAAGGACACAGCCAATAAGAGGCGAGCGTCTTGGGCAGGAGAACCCCCCTCTTTGCCAGCCCTCAGGAGCATCTGTGCAGGTGCAGAGTCTGCAGACTTGTTGAGGGGGAGACATTGGAGGGGAGCGACACGCCCCCCCCCTTTCTCCTTCTTGCCCCACGAAGCACAGGAATGCCCTCTGAGGATGGAAAACAGAGGCCCGGAGGGGCTGGACCTGCCCAGTGTCCCACAGCTCCTCCTTGCGGCCAGGCAAAGCCTAGACCCACGTGCCTGCCTTCTGGTCCGGTGCCCCTTCCCCTGGACGGGCCACCTTGGCCAAGCCACCGAAGACCTGTGCCTCCTCTCGGGAAGAGGACAGGAAAAGAAAAAGCTGTCAGCTCCTCGCTAGGCCTGCCCAGGGCCTCTGCCCAGGTCCGGATGGCTTTTGTTTCCCTAAGCGGCCTTCTGCATTGTCCTACCACAGATCCCGCGAGCCTCTCCTGCCTGTGCCCGGACAGAAGCCAGAAAACGGTTCCCAGCTGAACGTGGGTTCTGCAGTCCACAAACCCGAGAGCTCCTGTGAGCATGTCAAGGCCAGGTCCCCGGGAGTGGTGGCCCTCAACAGCCACGCTCACAGCCTGAAGGCCAGAACTCCTGGGGTTAGAGGTCATGGTCCAGAGTAGGCCTCACTGGCCCAGACCCCAGGGCAGGGGCCTCCCCTGGGGCCCTATGGCACCTCCGTCCCCTTCCTGACACTTGCCCAGCACTGTTGGTACAGCCTCGTAAGGACCGTGTCTGGGTGACTAAGGGGATCCCAGGAATGTTGGTCCTGGAGATTCCCTCACACATGTGGCCAGCTCTCCTCACCTCTGGGGTTGTTGGACATCAGGTCCAAGTGCACACTTTGGACTTGTTCATCGTCATGGAAATACGCTGTATTCCCAGCTCTGGAATGGAGGAATCAGTTCATGCCAGCAGCAGAGGCCCAGAATGTGCTTTTGCTTTCCCGAGGCTCCAGGCTGGAAACCTTCTGTCCTTATTCGCTCATTCATTCATTCATTCACTCATTCACACCTTCAGTAGGAGTGTTTATTCCTCCGAGAAAAACCCATCACACACCTGCCCGTGTTCTGCCTGCCGTGCTGTAGACACCTGCCCCGCGTGCCCCTGGGTGGAGCACCGGATGGAGGTCTGCCCGCTGTCCGCGTGGTGAGGAGTTGGTCAGGGAGCTGCTTTCCATCCCCGGTGCCAGGAGACGGGAGACACGGGCCCAGGGGCCGTGGCTGTCTATGATCTGAGACCGAGTCATGGCGGGGGCTCCTGACCTTTTTCCACTATTGACGTTTCTCCTTGGTCACCCAACCACATGACCTGGGGAACATTTTTTATTCTCTTGGCCCTTTGGTTCCCCTGTCTATAAATGGGTGTTATGAGACTTGTTTTGTAGGGACCTTGTAAAAATTTCATGAAATCGCCTACATAAAGCTTAGCGCTAGTAAATGTTGCCTCCTTTGGCTTCTCCTTCCACATGGCCTTGTGGAAGTCCCCTCCGCTCTCTGGGGGCCCCCCTCAATGGTGGCCCTAGCTTGGGAGAGGACAATGACACCCTACCATCCCCCAGCCAGGCTCCTATTTGTCCTATTCAGCTCTCTGGACGGCATATTTTACAGTACTGTCCAGAAGAGCTCAAATAAACTCACAGCCAAGGGGTCTTTCCTGGGGTCTTTGTGGGGGAAGGACGGAGCTGTCAGGGCCTGGTAAGGCTATCCCTAGATAATCCGCAGATCAGCTCCGCCCAGGGTCACTGAGCTGCCTGCTAAGCTCTGAGATCTTGTTTTTAAATGCGCTAGAGGAACTCACTCTTCAGGCATCAATGCACCGTGCCAGGTGCTGGGGACACAGGGATGACCAGGCAGATGGGTACCCTGCCCTCTGGACACTTACAGTCTGGGGGTGGCACAGAGAGCACACATGCTCACGAGGGCCCAGTGGGATTCCTTTGGGAAACAAAGAATGGACCTGGTTGTATGCATTTTGCTGACACAGGCTTTCGCATATGGAGACTCTCTGAGAGGAACCATCCTCCCGAGGCTGGTGTGTCGGCGGGGCGAACCCAGGCCCCACCAATCTGGTCCTCTACTCCTTGCAGGGCCAGACAGGGCGGCTTCCACCCCAAGGGCCCTCGGTTGACATCCCGTGACCTAGAAGAGGTGGCGACATGTCCCTGCACGCTCCTCCATGCGCAGTCCCCCGAGCAGAAGGGAGAATGGGTGCTGGCGTCATCCGCTTGTTTCTGGCTGCTCAGCACACGGGGTGACTTTCAGCGGCTACGAGAGGGCACCTGGCTCCCAGTGGAAAAGTTCACATGCTCCTTGCTGGACCTCACGGGCCAGCCCCACCAGGCGTCTGAATGAGAAGCCCTACCCCACCAGCCGCTCCGCCCAGGGGATGCTTTCTCCTCTGCAAGTGACCCAGCGTCCTGGTTAATGTCTCAGAGGGCTACGGGGGTAAATAGTTCTTCCCCTAGACCCAGAATCAGACTCTCCTCCTACCTCTGCTGTCGAGCTTCCCTTGCTGGGCTTCCTGGCTTCGTATCTGCTCATTGGGCAGTTTTGAGAGCTTACTTCCGTAAGAGATGCAAGTTAAAATGGGCAGTCACTCTGTCGAGTATCGATCCTCCAGGAAGCACGACGGTTGGCCTCAATGAAGCCGAAAACGTAATTACCCAGAGCAGGATTAAAAGCTGCCCCTCCACCTGGTGAGGGGCCGGTGGGACCAGAGGCATTGGTGCCTAAGTGAGTCCATTTCCTTTTGGGGTCTGCGCTGCAAGATGCTGCTTCCCACAGGGGGCTTCTGATCTAGTTGTGAGGATAGGGTGTCCTGAGCCGGGTCCTTGGAGATGGACGTGGCCTCCTAAGGCACTGCAGGTGGAGGTACCGCCCTCACCCGGCTAGGACACTCTTCCCTGGGGAGACCTTGAGCCCTCCAGGCTAGGATATAACCCAGAAGCAGTTCAGACCTTCTTGTTTCAGTAGCCAAGGCACTTCCTTCCGTGCACGTATCTCTTCACCCAAACAAGCGAGAACCCATCAGCTCGGATCCATTCCACCCACTCAGGCTTTCCTCTGTGAACGTCATTTACTTTGAACATGTGCATGTGTTGCTTGTTTGTTTGTTTGCAAATAACCTAATGGAAAGTCCTTTTATTTTCTTTCCAAAACAAAAAGGAGACCATAGCACACGTTCCATCGACACATCTGAAATCCTCCAAGTTTTTTTTTATAGCACTTCCATCTGCATGGCACCCCAAGAGGTCAACCTGCCTTTGCTTGAGGCGTTCCGAGCCTGACCCACCCCGGGCAGAGGTAGACTGTCTCCATCCTTCCAGTGTATAAAGACGTCTCAAGGAGACTTGTTCGTCTTAAGGGCAAAGGTGGGCGCCTGCTCTAACTTATTGCTTTCCCAAACACAAGCAAGAGGGGAAGGCTGTTTCCAGCACTTTCTGGGAATGGCCAAAACTAGCCCCGAATCCCCCATGTTTGGGTTTAGAGTAGACACAGAGGGAAAATGGTCCCTGATATGTTCGGCTGTTTAAAATAGGCCTTGGGTATACATTGTTTTGGTCATTAGTTAACATATCTGTGTGGGGAGAAAGGGAGGGAGCTAAATAATTACAAGCACTTCAGTGATTTTTTTTTTTCTACTGACTAAGGTTAAAATGAATAGTGTTGATCCGTTGCCCAGGCAGTAGGCTTGTTATAGGAAATGGTATTTAAAATGATTTTTGAGCCAAAGCAATTTGGCTGCTCCAAGGCGTCCTTTATCTTTTGCTTTCAAGAGGATAATAATATTTAAAAACGAAGTCGCTCATACCATTTCCTGTCGGGAAGCCAGCTCGGTGATGGGCAGCTCTTCCTCCGGGTTTGTTTACTGGTTCCATGACAGAAGATGGAGGCTTAATGTACTCCCTGCTGCGAGCCCCCTGTGTTCCGACCAAACAGAGATGCACGCTGTGGTCCAATCCATGTCTTTGGCGAAGTTCTTTGTCGACATTGTTAGTGTTGGACTTTCACCAGCTTGGTTTGAGCTTCTGAACTGGAGGCTCGTGACAACCAGCTGGTTCCAGGAGCTGAGCAGACGCTGGGCTGCTCTCGCACTGGGCTAAGGGGTGCCTTTCCCACGGTGACGTGGTGCATCGCCCAGTTGGAAAGGTGCGAGGCAAACTCCTGGGTGGTGGTGTTGTTTGTCATCCAAGTGAGTAGGTCTGGAGCAACCCACTCCCCTTTTATTTTTTTTTATTTTTTTAAATAAATTTTTGTTTATTTGTTTGTTTGTTTATTTTTGGCTGCGTTGGGTCTTCATTGCTGCACGCGGGCTTTCTCTAGTTGCGGTGAGCGGGGGCTACTCTTCGTTGCGGTGCGTGGGCTTCTCATTGCGGCGGCCTCTCTTGTTGCGGAGCATGGGCTCTAGGCACGCGGGCTTCAGTAGTTGCAGCACGCAGGCTCAGTAGTTGTGGCTCGCGGGCTCTAGAGCGCAGGCTCAGTAGTTGTGGCGCACGGGCTTAGTTGCTCCGCGGCATGTGGGATCTTCCCGGACCAGGGCTCGAACCCGTGTCCCCTGCACTGGCAGGCGGATCCTTAACCACTGTGCCACCAGGGAAGCCCCCCACTCCCCTTTTAGAGTGAGAGGCAGACAAGCCAACTTCCCAGTGAGTGGGAAGGAACAGAAGGTTCCAGAAGGGCCTGCTCTGCCCTGGTCCGGGCTGGGCAGGGCTTACGTGGGTAGCATGCGTGGAGGCTCAGAAGAGCTGGTTCCGCCTTTTGTGGTCCTGGGATCCTCAGCTCAAACATGCCTATGAGCTGGGGGCGGTCCACCCACCTGCCTCCGGCTCACAGGAGCCCAAGGCAGTGTGGGAGGCAGCAAAGTGGCATGGAAAGAACTTTCCACAGCAAAAAAATGGAGAGGACAACACCTACTCCTCAACGTTGCCCGGTGCCGGGCACACAGCAGTGGACCCACACGCTTTAGGTCCTTCTCTGACCTTCCTTTTATGACCCATCCCCCAGGGAACAGGTGGGGCCGCTTCCTGACCCACGTCTGGCCACAGAAGGAGCCCGTAAAATGCAGGAAGGTGAAATGAGGACGTTTCGGGGAGTCTTTGGTCTTGCTGGGTGTGTGCTTTGCTCAGCTCTGAGGTCACCTGGCACCCAGAGGTGGGGAGCTGCTGAGGCCTCAGCAGGGACAGAGGAGCCCCACTTCCACCTCCCAGGAGGAAGGCCTCTCTCCTCCCGCCTCGTAGCGGGTGCTCGGACCCTCCATCCTCAGGCCGAGTGGGATAATGTAGGATGGTGCTCCCTTGGTGCATTTTAAGCACACATCCAAACCCCGTTCATCCTGCCTTTGATGGGGAGGTGGCCTTCTGGGTTTTTCCTTCACAAGATGCAGATTTAATGCACTGTGATTTTTCTCCAGATCTGCTGTTTAAAAAAAAAAAAAAGGCAGCATTAAAAAAGCAACTCAGAATTTCTATTTGCTCAGGGAAAAAAAAAATCTGCTTGCTATTCAGGCCCTAGATTTTCCTGGGAGATTAGTGTACTTGCTCGCCAAGATGTTAGCTAAAGGAAAACACATTTGCTGTAGATCAGAAATATTTATCCTTCTCTGGGCAGAAGATCCGAAGAAGAACTTCATCTGAGTGTATAGCACCTGGAAACAAGAATGCATTCAATCTCCCGAGCTGCGGGCACCCGCCAGAAAGACTGAATCACCGGGGACGGTGGGGGGGAGGTGTGCCAGGCAGCTCAGGAAGTCTCTGGGGAGTTGAAACCGTGAACTTGGTCGAACGAGGCTGCTGGGGTCTGGGGATGTGTAGGTCAAGGGTCTAGAGGCTCAGGTCCCAGACAGGAGCCAGGGGATCAGCTGGATGGACCGCACAAAGGAGAGCAGTGAGGGTCCCGGAGCCCGGCAGCCCAAGCTTGCTTTGTCCTGGGGTAGCGACTGTTGACTCTGCCCTACTTTCTGTGCCCTTGGAGCCAGGTCTGGGGCTGAGCATGGTGGGTGCCTGGGGCCAACCCCACTCCTGCTTCTTGACAAGAGAGAAGGAAGCCCAGCTTCTGTTGAGCTGCATGCTGTCACCCAAAAGGACGGCCCCCACCTCGTAACACCTTCTTTCAAACTTCTCAGACTCTTGTCTGATGGCTACAGAAGAGTAAGAGATGCAAACTCATCAATAATTTAAAATCTAATCATTGTTTCCCCCCATACGGCAAGCCTGAATCCTGGTGAGAGGCAGAGAGACAGGAGAGGGTTTCAACGCCTACAAACTGCTGTTTGGCAGTTTTTCTCCTTTGGCTTTGTTACTCCTCCGTCATTGTTATTAGGGCTCGTTTGATGCCGGTTGTTGCACTCTGGGTTCCTTGCAGGGAGGGTCCAGTTCAGGCCATGGGTGGGGAGTGGTGGGAGAGTGGTGAGGAATTCCTTGGACGTCATAGCCCCTTCTAAGATCATTTGTCTCTCGGGACCCAGGTTTCCATTCATAGAAGTGGCTTGCCTTGACCACCAGCCAGCATCCGCCCTGCTTGGCCTGGCAGGGCCTGAGTCCAAGGCTGTTGGGCCCTTGACATCCGGCCGCTTGTTCCGAGGGCCAGCGAGGCCTGCTGGCATAGCAGGGGTGGAAGCAGCACCCTAAGCGCTTTGGCCCCTTCCAGGCAAAGTAGGATCCACCGCGGAGTCTCCATGAGCCCCTGGCAGGGTGTGAGGTGAAGATTCGAGAGTCTGTCGGGGAGGTTTCTGCTACCACGGCTTCTGTTAACCCGAAGATCCTCCTCTTCCACGTGGAACCCCCTAGATCTTGTTCAAACAGAATTACTCTCAGAGCTTCTCAAGGATAACCCAGCCCAGGAAAGACTGCAAACTCTGGGAATTTATGGTAGTGCTGCTTGTTTCCAGTTTTCTATTTTGGTCTTGTTCAGGAGTGCCTCCTGGCTATAATTTAATCTCAGGTAGATGAAAGCTCCTTTCTTCCCGCTCAGAACTGTGGAAACACTTTCTCTCTCCCCTGGGCCGGGGCCAGCTCTCTGACCCACCCACCCCCCCTCCGGGAACCAGAGGGGAGCACCCTGGGCAGAGCTGTCTAGACCCAGAGGGATGACTCAGAGCAACGTGGTGGCCTGGTCTTTGCACGAGGTCGGCCTCGGACGAGTTGTCTGAATGGGCTGGGGCTTCTTTGTACTTGAAAAGCAGACACGCAAATTTGTGTGTAGGACTTTCCAGGTGTGGGCTGGCCTGCACCCAGCACGTGGGTGTGGATGTGTCAGCCCCAGAGTGCAGGGGTGGTGGGCTGTGGTGTGCATTGACCGTAACCATGAGCCCAACACAGCCTGCAAGCTCTGGTGCATTTGGTTACACGTATGTGCACATGTGCATCTGTGTCCCCGTGCAGCTGGCAGGGGGCCGTAACTCACTGACTGCAGCGTCTCCTCAATACCCTGGTGACTGCCACTGTGCCGAAATGTCACGGCCACCGCAACGTTCCCTTGGGAACTGATCGCCAGCATCTAAGCCAGACCGTGCTCGTCTGGTGTTGGCCGTAATTACAAAGCGGGCGCTTCGGGAAATGAGGGCAGAGAGAGGGCGGCATCCCCGGACCCGTCTCGTCGTCCCCGTTAGAGGAAGGCACTTGGGAGGTCATGCCATCCGTCCTTCTGTCTCCCAGAAGGCTGTGGTCCAGCTTTCCTCCAAGCACAGAGGGAAGGAGGCTCCTTCTGCCTCAGCCCCTCCCCCATCACCCATCCTCCACGTGGTCAGGAAGCTCAGCCGCAGGCGGGATGCAGCCCAGGAGCCTGTGTCCTGAGGGTCTGCAGAAACATAGACGCGCTCCCTTCCTGGGCTCAGCCTGGGGAGGAAGCAATAAAGTCAAGCCAGATGCCACCCCCAGGAGCCCCAGGACCAGGACAAATAGCCCAGCCCACCAAGGCCACTATCCGTTCAGTTTCATTAAATCCGTCCCCCAAGACAGGCAGGAAGAAAAATGGCTGCAGCTTCGCCTGAGGCCACTCACCTGAAGGGCTCCCTGAGGGACCTGTCAGGCTGGAATAGCTACTGGCACCCCCGTCCCCCCAAAGATGGAGCCTCCATCGGGCCTACCCCCCATCCCATCAGCCTCGATGCTGGTCGTGGGCACCGCCTTGTGCCTGAGGAGGCCTGGAGCCAGAAGCCAGCACCTCCCTGCATGTCAGCAGCTCCCCCAGGGACCAGTCCCTGGCCTGTCGCCCCTCCCGTCCTCTGAGCCACCCATCCTCACTCACTAGGGAAACCTGGACAGTCACAGCCCATGTAGACAACAAGAAAGACAACCCTGGCCTGTGTGCCATCCACACTTGCTGGCACGCTGCCTCCTGCCCACAAATCACCCTTGGTTGGTTTATCCTGGTGAGTTCTCAGTGTGATGCTGGTACAGAATCTCCCGCTTCGTGCAGGCCTTCCATCTGTACTTCTAATACTTCCGTGAGCTTCATCTCTTTCATTTTCCCCGCTGTACCTTATCTCAAGGGACTTACCTCTTTGGGGAGACAACCACACAAAGTCAGAGCCCAGAAGAGAATTTTAAGAGAACCCATCCAGGAGGGCAGAGGACAGCCAGAAATGCACCTTAATGGGGGAGGGTGGGGGGGTGGAAATGTCATTTTAATTCCAGAGCATTCCACAGAGTGGGTCAGTCCCAAGGTTCAGAGGCAAAATGCTGAGGCACAGACGGATGTGAGCAGCCCACCCCCAGCCTGGGCACATGAGCCCGAGGGTGTGGGGTGACCCTCTGGGCGGGCACCCCAGGCTGTACCCTCCATCTGCAGCGGTGGCGGCAGCAGCCTCTCGTGGGTCTTCCTTCACTCGGGTTATTGCCATGCTCGTGGTAGCCCAGCCTCAAAGTCAGAGGTGAGGGCTGGCTCATCAAAGACCGAGGGCTCCTGTTGGTTTTCCCTTCCTCTTGTGGTTTGCCATTAGCTTCAGGGAAGAGGAAGCAGAGAGCCTGTTTTCTCTGTCATCTTAAAGCAGCAAGTCTGGGTGGTGCTGCAGCCCGGCGGAGAGCCTGCGGTCTCTGCAGACCCCAGGAAGCGTCAGGGCTTCATACCCCGATGGTCAGACCCAGCTGACAAGAGGAGTCCCAGGTGGAGACTCTGGAAACCTACAGCCCAGACCCAGAGCCATCCCCGGGGTGCAGGCGGGAGCTTCAGGGCCAGGACTGCCTCACATACACCTCCCAGGAACGCGAGCCCTCTTGCAGGGAGCTGGTTGGCGCCCACCTGCGGTGCGCGTCATGGTTTGCCGGCGGTGCTGGCGATGCCCGCTGGAGAGCTGGGAACTGAAGCAGCTGCACAAACAGATTCCGGAGCATCCTCCGAGACCCTCCGGAGACGATCTCCCTGGAAAGCCCTCCGACCTGCCCTTCCAGCCAGCAGTCATTCCAGAGTCAGGCCTCAGTCTGAGAAAAGCCTAACAGAAGGGCTGGCGGGGAGGTCGATTGTTTGCCGGGATGAAATCACAAGCGTGGGCCTCGGGTCCGTGCAAGATGAAGGGAGAGGCCTGAGAACAGTGATCTGTTACCCGGATCCCCAGACCAGATGTGTCCTCCCAGCTGCAGGCCTCCTCGTGACTTTTGTCTTTTAGAGCCCGCCGGAGAGAGCGGGCTTGCTGAAGACATCACTTTATGGCCTTGTGCTCGGTGGGGTGTGGGTTTTGGTGGGACAAGGAGACAGAAATTGTGCAGTCAACCCTGGAGGCTGGTGTGTAGTGTGGCCAGACTTAGCCAAAAAAAAACTGTGGATGCCCAGTTATGTGTGAATTTCAGATGCAACAGATTTTTTTCATTAGGATAAGTATATCCGACACAATGTTTGGGATATACTTACACTAAAAATGTCTTCATTGTCTCAAGTTCAACTTTAACTGGCATCCTCTACCTTATCTGTCGACCCCTCTGCTGGGGGCTTTTCTCTTTGCCTCTTCCTGCTTTTCCCATCCCTTTCAGCACTGAGTAGAGTTTGGTGATTATATGATAAACGGACACCTACAGGAACCCAAACTCCTCAGCTGCCTATGGCTCTGTGGGGGTCTCCACGTCCTGCAGAATCTTCCCTGAGCCCCTGGGGCCTCCAGCTAAGGGCTGGAGCAAGTCTGTGCCTCTGGAGGCTGCCAGGAGGGCCGGGAGGAAGCCAGGCGTGACCCCCAAGCCCCTTGGGAGGAGAATGCCAACAAGGAGGCTGGTGGGTTTCACTCTGGGCTGGAAACATGGTGCAGCAGTGAGGAGAGGTTGCCAGGACAGGTCCAAGGTCCACGGAAGCCTTGAATGTGGGCTGGTAGGATGCAGAGTGGTTTCCGCCCCACCTGTTGGCAGGTGGAAGGGAGGAACCCGCCCCTCTGGAACCTAGTTCTTGGCTTCCCTCCAGGCCCTGGCCAAGGACAAGCCGAAACCCAGCCTCTGTGCAAAAATAAAAAAGTGGCCTTTGAGAAAGTGTGTCCTCTGCCTCAGGAAGGAACATTTGCAGTCAAGTCTGTGCATGGAATTTTTATTCCTCTAACACAGCCTAGGCAGGATTTAGTACACAAGTTCTCCAGAGGAAATGCATTCACTAAAAATTTGATGGGCTCCGGCAGCTCTGCAGAATCTCCTTACAAATTCCACGTGTTTCCTTGGTCCCTGGTTTGGGCAGGAGCCCACCTCCAGTCTGTAAATGGCCTCTTGAGCGGGAGGTCCTTGGAGCAAAGACCTGTCCCCAGCCCCCTGCTTCCCCGGGAGGCACAGGGTGCGGAGGAGGGGAGCGTCTCTGAGGAGGAGCTAAGCCCCAGGCCCTGGGAGCTTGGGGAGCCGCAACCCTCACAACGAGATGAGGACACAGGACGCTCCATGGGGATCCGGTGTGTACGAAGATCTGAAGTCAGTGAAGGAACAGAAATGAATTTACTGGGGATCATGGGGCAGTGTAATATATTTTCATTTATTATCTTTGGACGCTTCTCATTGCTCGGCACTGAGAAAAGCAGTTCCGTAGCTGGAGATTCGTGCACGGCTCCTGCTCGGCCTCCTGTGGGTCACACTGGGCACAGATGAGTTTGGAGGGGAAATCGTGCTGGAAGCCAAGCTTCCGGAGGGCGAGGCAGCCTCCCAGTAACCCCTCTGTTCTCGGCTATTAGTCCGGGCCTGGACAGAGGGTGAGGCCAGAGGGCGTGTCAGAGGAAGGAGGAAGGGACTTCCCTGGCGGTCCAGTGGTTAGGACTCTACGTTCTCACGGCCAAGGGCCCAGGTTCCATCCCTGGTTGGGGAACTAGGATCCCACATGCTGCATGGAGTGGCCAAAAGAAAAAAGTCTGTTTAAAAAAAAACAAGGAAGGAGGGAGAGATGGCCACGTGTGTGCCCCGGGGGATAGGGGGGCCTGCTGGTCACTCTGGCTCGTTAGGAAACCCCAGGCCTGACCCCAATAGCCCTGGCCTTCGTCCTGGTAAAATGGTCTCCAGTCATTGGAAAAGGCTCCCGACCTCTGCTGGATGGCAGGGCGGGGCTGGGGACCATGAGCAAAGTCTGCAGCACGGAGGGCCCTCCCGCCTGGGCCTCTGCTGCAGAAAATGCGGAAAGTGTCACTGGAGACGGGGCATAGGAAGTGAAGGGTGTGCCCACCAAATGGCTCTGAGGTCCCAGAGCACAGAGTGATTTTCCTGCAGAGCCAGTCTGCCTGTGTGTCCTGCAGAAACACAACCAGCCCAGGTAGAGGCCCGGGGAGTTGGCCTGGGTCTCCCTGTGGCCCGGCCCCTGGCTGATGCCTCACTGCCTGGGAGGGACCGGTCGTCACCCTCACCCACTGCTCCCAGGGGCAGGTCATGAGAACAACGCGTGGGGAGGACGCGGAAATGGGTTCTAATCTCAGATCCGGCGTCCCCTGGGCAGCCCCCAGCGAGGAAGTGACTTTCCGTAGCCCATTTACACACCTGTGAACATGCCGCGGGACCGCGTGTAAAGACGTACCCGGAGCTGAGCACGCGGCCAGGCTCCTTGACAGCCGCTGTACCTCCCGCTTATCGTCTATGAGCTGTGCTGGGTGAGGATGCCAAACCCAGAGCCGCGGGCCGCCCCAGGCTTCCCTTTGGGGGCCAAGGAACCGTCCCAGCTTTCTCTCTTCCGGGGGTTTCCCCTCTCCAACAGGGTCCAGCAAGGCTCTTGGTCACTTAGGTTCTGCGCCCTCAGGAGGTGGGGAGGCCGGGCTGTTTGCCGTTGGCTCTGGTTAACCCGCAGGGTAGGTGTCACCCGAGATGCTCACTGGGGTCCTGGCAACACGTCCTGTCCGTGTTCCCCGAAGGTGTGATCCGTCCGGACCTTTTCACGTCCCCTCCCCTGAGATGCCTCTGCCTGCCCTCCTTGTGTCTGTGGGGACAAAACCATGGTGGAGACGGACCAGGACCAGGGCCAGGGCTGGCGGGGGGAAGGGCTGGGAGGAAGTAGGGGATGGGTGGGCGCCCAGGAAGGAGAAAACCAGGTGAGGGTGACGTGACCGGGAACTGCCAGACCCCAGAGGGCTCGAGGATTTCCATGCATGGCCAGAGGGGGCCTTCTGGGCATGAGAAGGCTGCTCCCCACAGCCCACATCCCGCCACGAGTGCCATCCAGCAAGCCAGGGAAGTGGCCGCGTCCCAGGACTTGGGGTGGCAAAGCACACTGCTGGCGGGGCCCCAACTGCTGGGGGACCGGCCCGGCCGACTGAGGGGCCCAGGCAGACAGCCTCCCAGGGTCCACATGGCTCTGCTGCCCGCGATCCTGTGGCCACAGCCTGTCTCGGCTCAGAGAAACCACCAGGTGTGGCTCCTGGTCCCCAGGTGTGGCTCCTGGTCCCCAGGTGTGGGGAGCGTGCGGCACCCAGCCGTCCTCCTCCTCTGCTGCCTGGGCTTGGCCTCCGAGTTCACTCCGAGGTGCCTAAGGCTCAGCCTTCCCTGTGGCACCCCGGGACCCGATGAGCTAGACAGACGCGTGTCAGGGAGGGAGGGGACCCAGACGGGACTGCACGGCCTTGTTCAAGCAGCACAGGCGCCGCAGGCCACCCTCTTCCAGTGTCCTTCAGAAATTCACCTGGTCTGTCCGCCAACTAACTCCAGCACACAGAGCCCGAGCTTCTAGCCTTTCCCACGGCTGTGTGTGGTGGACCCCACCCACATGCTCTACCTGGAGGAGCGCAAAAGTGGGGATGCACCAAAGACAGTCCACATTTCTGCAGTAGAAGGTGAGCAAGGTCAAGAACATTCTAGAGCCCTGGTCCCTCATCTCTTTCCTGCCCCAGTGCATAGACTGAAGGTGATCCATGGCCAGCAGGAATAGCCATCCTGGTCACTTCGGGGAGCAGACCAGACTCTCCTAGGGGACTTGTACATTCCAAACAGTGACCCCCTGGGGACATGGATATCCATGTCTCACCTGCCCCCCTCCCCTCGCCCAGACTCAGAACCCCTGGGGGAGGGTCTCAGCGTGGTTCAAATCCTCCTTCACAGGTATGCACAGGCTCACACCAGCCTGCACCTCAGGAGACATAATAATATTCATGTACAGAGCAGATCCACACATGTGGGAACACACACCCAGGTGCACACATGCTCACCTGACACCCCCCCCAACACACACACACGTGCACACTCCTGCACCGATGCTCACACCTGCCTCTGCCCTCACCTCACCTGCAGCAGGAGCCCGCCCAGCCCCTCATGCGACCCTCGTCCACCTGGAGCTGCTGGAACTGGGGTCCAGCTGGTGGGAGGAGGGGAAGCCCCGGGGGCCCAGGGTCCTCTGGCTCATGGACCACCCCAGCGGAAGTGGGGCCTCCCTCTAGCCTCTGAGGGCTGCTGGGAACCCCGTGGGCACTGAGCTCCCCTCAGGGCTGGACTCAGGGGTCTCCTGGTTGCCACATTCAGTGCAAAACGGGAACAGGGCCTGGCAAACCAGGACAGGCCGAGGATGGTACTCCGGATGAGGAGGGATGGATGGGTGAGCCCCTTTCCACAGTTCCGCCCCAGAGCGGCCTGGTAAAGGAGGCGGTAAAGGAAGGGGTGCTTCCTAGAAGCTGCTGGGAGTGCACCAGGCAAGGCCATCATGGCCCACTGCCCGTCCACCGTGGGCTGCAGCCGCCATGGACCGGCGGTTCCCCGGGGCTGAGCTTCGATCCTGCAGCCAGATTGGCCTGGGGCAGGGAGGGGCCTTGGGCCTGAGACAGCCCGCCCAGAGCCAACATGAGGCAGCACATCCAGGCGTGGGAGAAGCCCGGGAGAAAAGTCAACAGACAACCTTGGAATGTCCTTGTGGGAGAGGAAGGGGGACGCCGCAGCCTTTTGAGCAGGGCCCAGCTGGTCCTCGTCCGTCTAGGGACGGTTCTGGCCACCAGGCCCCCATACCCATTTCCGGGGGTGACAGTAGGTGGAGGCTCAGGGTCCCGGGAACAGCAGGAGGCAGGATGTGAGGATGTGACGACGGCTGGAAGGGCAGGAACAAATGCGGGCCGAGGTCCCAGCAGACACACCTGGCCTGTGGGCGCTTCGCCTGCCTGACCTCACCTGACGCAGTGAAGGGAGCTTCTTAGCCTGATTCTCAGGTGACTCATGAACTCAGATTTAGAGGGTCCGCCAGGTGCCCGGCTGGCCAGTGTGCTCCGGCCGGGAGAGGAGGCCGGCCATGTCACATCCATCCATGTTGGTGGGAAGAAAAGAGACCCGGACAGGAGGGAAGGAGGGGGAGGAAAGTCCCAGAAGAGGAAGCTGTGCGCTCCGTGGCCTCCCCGGACCCACCAGGCTTCAGCTTTAAGATCTGGGCAGGAATGTCCGCAAACCAAAGAAAATATTCCAGGTGCTTCCAGGGAGAGCGGGGGTGGGGTGAGTCCAGGGGAATGAGGGTCCTGTGCTAGCGTCCAAGGAGGGCAGGCGAGCCCACCCAGCAGTGCTGAGCTCCCAGGGTGAGGCTGGAGGTCTGGGCCTTCCCAGCACACGCCCGCCCTCCACGTGCACACGCTCGACCATACTCACGGCTCCCACGCGCACACCTACCTGCCCACATGCACACGCTGACTTGCACATTGTCTTTCACATTCACACACACGCCCGTGTGCTTGCACTCACACACTGTCACATACTCACACACACTCATTGCCTCTCCCTTAACCTTTGCACACTCACACACGTACACACTCGCCAGGGCTCCAGCCCAGCCCCTCCACTTTTGGGCAGCGGGTCTCTGCGTGAGGGTGAGGGTGCCCGCAGCTTGCAGAGTGGGATGAGGGGGCGGCAACCCAGCCCCGGGGTCTATCGGAGCCCTTTGCTCCTCCAAGAAGCACTTAGCTCCATTTCCTTTTTCTCTCTCCTTTGGTGCCTGGAAAACCCCAAACATTCCCAGGAGGGAAAACAGGCCCTTTATCACCCTGTGGGCTCAGAACACTGCATCGCTGTAGTTGAAAGTGGCTTGACTCAAATCGCATTTTCCTAGGAGAAGGAGGGAGGGAGGAGGGGCCGGAGGGGAGCTGCGAGGACTGACACGGAGTAGGCACGAGTTCCCGGCCTCCAGGGCGGCCACACCCAGACAAGGGCGGAGGTTGATACACACCCTGCAAAGAGCCCCCAAGCTCTGAGCCGGCAAGCGCCCCCCCCTCCTAACAAGCTCCCCCCACCGCCCTCCTGCTGCCCCCGGGGAAGGGCTGTTATCGTGTCCCTGCTGGTCACGAGGTGGCGCCTCCGCAGGCACACGGCAGCTGTTTGACTCGTGTGTGTTGACTGAATGCTGGACTTGCCTCAGGGCCTTTGCACCCTCTGTTCCGCTCTCGCTTGTCCCTTTGACAAATCATTACAGTAGCAGCAAGGTTTCCTGAGTATGCCCTGTGTTCCGGACAGGGAGCTAAGCACTTTGCCTGTTATCCCATAAAACCTGCCGGCACCCTCACGAGGTGGGGTACAGGTGGGGGAACTGGAGTGCAGAGGAGTGAGGCCCCCATCCAGGAGGCAGGGCAACTGGCTTCGACCAGGTCTCCAGCTCAGCTCGGCCTCTGTGCCAGGCCCATTGCTTCCCGTGCAGACCCCCGTCCTGGCTGTGGTGGCCCCTAGTGAATGCCAGTTGTGGGGGAGAGGGGTCTACTTTTCCATCAGAAGAGGCAGCTAGGAATCCTCTGGAAGCTGGATGTGGGGCTGGTGTGGTTTGGAAACGCCTCCTCAAAGTGACTTTGGTTTGCTGTTAGTCATAATGGTTACTTTGAAACTCCATGTAGCATTAAAGAAGAATAGCCAGAGGGGGCGTGGGTGGAAATGGGTGGGAAACGCTGCTTTAGTGCCTCGGTTCACTTGCAAGGTGACTCCTCACCAAACACAGGTTCCCCGAGTCATCGTGCGTCCCCAGCACCCCGCGCTGAGCCCAGCTCGCGGCAAATGCCCAGAAAATATTTGTTGACTGGAATCACTGAATGAAGGAGGAAGGAAGGATGGAGTGGGGGAGAGAGGGAGGGGCAGGAAGGAGGGAGAGAGACGCAGGACATCCATCCCCAGCCCTGGAGGAAAGAGGAGGCAGTTACCACTCCGGTTACCTCCAGGGCCCTTGTCTCCGTCCTGATTTCTGCCACACGCAGCTACTGAGTGAGAAAGTGAGGGTCATCAGAGTGCTGGAAAGCACGTGGAAAGATGGCCGTGGCCTGAGACAGGGAGCTAAGTGCTGGGGCGGGGCGGGGATGTGCAGGGAGCAAGCCCAGCTGTCCCTTCCCGGGCCCACTGCAGGCTCCCAGGGAGGACGAGCTGGGCCTTCTGCCGCTGGTCCGCTGCTGCGGGCCCCTCCCAGGCAGGTGGGCAGGAGAGCGGCCCCTGGGAATAAGGCTTCTCCCTGGGGCGGCAGAGCCAAGATCTGGGGGCAGCAAGCTGAGTGGGCATGCGTGCCTCCACCCCCATTTAGGGACAAGCACGTGTCTCTGGTGAGTAAACGGTTTGCCCCCTTCACCACTTTTTTCAACGTAAACGAGAGCGCGGGGAAACCTCCCGAGTGCATCTGTTCCGTCGAACCACGTGGTGGACCCTCTCTCCCCTCCTCCACCCTCTCCAATCTTCACGCTAAAAGCACAGCTGGAAGATGCACAGAGCGTCATCTGGCCAGATGATGGAGCCGCAGGCCTCCGCCAGGTCCCACTGGGGTGGGGGACACCAGGATTCAGGGTAGAGACCAGAGCCTGTGACTCAGCGTTGATTTCTCATCTGTTGGCCTCAGCACACTTCATAATCCATGGACACGTGCACATTTCTTTTCTTCCTGGTTTCCTCGCTTTCTGGATTACTGTCTGTAAGTTTCAAAATGACCCAGGATCCCTGAGTGGTTTATAAATTAGGGCTGTATTCTGAGAGCACCCAGCAGAGCTGATATATTTTAGGTGGTGTCAGAGTTTCCATTATAAACCCCATTTCTCGGAGGTTTATAACTCGGCCGTAAAAACACACAGAGGCCAGAGGCCTGGACTGGACCACGTGCAGCTGCGTGGGTCCCTTCCTGATCTCCAGGTGCAGACGGCCAGCAGGCACCACAGAACAGAGACTGGGGTAGGAGGGTACCAATCTGGTCTGGCGTGGGGGGATGTGAACATGGCCCCCCCCATCTCCGCTGCCAGTGGCAAGCTGCCTGCTCCAAACGGTTGCCCGTAAAGGATTGTCAGCCCTTGGCGAGGCCAGGATGCCTCCTGGTGGGTGGGCCACCAGTGGGGAAAAGGGCTCCTGCCCACCAGTGAGTCTCCAGGGCCCCAGTCTCTATCATTCTGCCCCAAACTACGCCTCCTCCAGGCGATATGGGTCCCTTTGGGCAAGCAGACTGACCCAAGGACCAGACAGATACCTTTCCAACCGATCTCCACGCTAGGAAGAGGTGCCACGCTTGGTAGCGTAGGACCTGAAATAACACTCCCTGTTTCATTAAAGCACTGATTACAGAATCGCCTGTGTTGGAAAGTGAAAGAGTCAAGCCCAGCAGTTCTCAGGACCGGGGAGCCTGGAAAAGAAATGACAATCTCCTGCCCCTCCCCTCCCACCGGAATTGATTGGACTGGTCTGGAGCTGTTTCGTTTAGCAATTCCCCAGGGGATGCCCTAGGCAGGTGCCAGGGAAGGGCACAGCCCTGGAGACAGACCCCAACAGGCTGGTGATGTTTCTGGGACTCTCTCTCTCCCCAGAACCTGGCCATTGCTGGGGCTCCTGGTCACCTGGGACCCTGTGCCGAGACATCAGGCCGGTGGCTTTCCTGGCCCCTGAGCTCTGCTTTACAGAGGAAGCCCCTTCTAAGCTTTCTCCTGGGAGCCATGGGGACAGAGCACAGGTCTGAGGGACCGGTGGGTGGCAGGGAGCCCGTTCTGTTTTCTCCATATCTTCTGAGACTCCCGGGATTTCTGATCCAGTCTTGAGAATTTCAGGCTTGTCTGGATAAATGGAACCATATCCCTGGGTTGCCCAGCTCAGAGCCTGGGCCCCTCAGGATCTCCTGCCTGCACGGAGCTGAGGCCTCTCCTCCATGGGGGAGGGGATTGTCTGTTGTCGACCCGTGAGGGCGCTTTCCATTCATTCACTCACTCATTCATTCATCGCTCAAAAACGAGCACTGAGTACCTGCCCCTGCCAGTCACAGCTCTAGGCATCTAGAATGTTCCGAAGACCAGAGCAGACCAAGGACCCTGCCCTCCCGGGCTTACCCCCCAGCAAGGGTGACAACACCAAGCAACACCCATCATCAGTCAATCATATCATGCGGAGGAGGGACTCAGTGCTGTGGGGAGAACCAGTAAAGCAGATGGAGGGGGAGACCAAGAGTGTCCCTGAGGGAGGACAGGTTGCGATTTCAAGTGGGGGAAGGGAGGCATCCAGCTAGTCAGGTGTGCTGCGGTGCTGCCGCATAACAAACAGCCAGGGAATCTCGGAGACTGAGACGAACAGACATCTGTTTCTTATTCCGATCGTAGCAGCTGCAGTGGCTCTGCCCCCACTGAGCGGCAGTTTCGGGCTGTTTCGTGACAGTGGCTCTGCCCCCGCTGAGCGGCAGTTTCGGGCTGTTTCGTGAACCTCACTCCAGGACCTGGCTTACTGGGGAGTCACGTCCGAACCCACTGCACTGGCCAAAGAGGGTCACAGGGCAAGGCCGACATCAGCGGCAGGGAAAGTGGGGGTGTGGAAAGTGATGTCTGCTGGACAGCAGTGCCCGAAGGCAGCTGGACGGGCCAAGCTGGGGAGGTTTCTCCACGTGGGCAGGTTTCTCCTGGGAGGCGGGGAGGGAGTGGCCAGGGGAAAGCTGGAAGAGCATCCGGTAAAGGGGACAGCGCCAAGGCCTTCGAGTGCGCACGGCCTCTTCATGGAAGGGAGGTCTCCGCAGAGCGGTGGGAGGGGAGGTCTTAGAGGGAACCCTGTGAGCTGCTTTTCTCCAAGTGAGATGGGAGTGCTGTGAGTTACAAGTGACCTACATTCCAACCCCATCCCACTGGTTGTCAAAGGGAGAGTGTAGGGGGCAGGAGTGGAGACCAGGGGGGACGTGCATCCAGTGACCCAGGTGTGAGACCATGTTGGTACCCAAGGGTGGTACCCAAGAGGCGGTGAGAAGCAGCCAGATTCCAGACAGATTCTGAGTTGGAGCCGTGGGATCCGATGGCCAAGCAGATACAGGATGTAGAGAAAGAGAAGCTTCCAGGCTGACTGTAGGGGTCTCACCAACAATGATGGAGGCTGTTGGGGTGTCTGGAGAGCTGCCCTGGATTTACCTTAGAGGTGCCTGTAGACATCTGTATTCGCTTCCTAAGGCTGCTGTCACCAAACATCACAGACCGCGCGACTTAACAACCGAACGTTATTGTCTCCCAGCTCTGGAGGCTGGAAGACCAAGATCAAGGTGATGGCAGGGTTGGTTCCTCCTGAAGGCTGTGAGGGAGAATCTGGTCCAGGCGTCTCTCCCAGCTTCTGGTGGTTTGCTGACACTCTCTGGTGTCCCGGGCCTTGTGGAGATCACCTCCGCCTCTGTCTTCATCTTCACGTGGCATCTTCCTCTGTGCATCTGGGTTCACATTTCCCCTTTTTACGAGGACACTAGTCACGTTGGATCAGGGGCCAGGCTGAACCAGTATGATCTCATCTTAACGCATTACATCTGCAACAACCCTATTCCCAAGTAAGGTTATGCCGTGGACTGAATGATTGTGTCCCCCCGACCCCCGATTCATATCTTGAAGCCCTAACCCCCAATATGATGGTATTTGGAGGTGGGGCCTCTGCGGGTAATTGGCATTCATGAGGTCATGAGGGTGGGGCCCCGCGATGGGAGTAGTGTCCTTCTAAGAAAAGCAGACTCAAGATCTCGCTCCCTCTGCCCTGTGAACCCAGGAAAAGGGCCCTCACCAGGAACCAAGTCTGCCTGCACCTTGATCTCAGACTTCCAGCCTCCAAAACTACAAGAAATAAACGTCTGTTGTTCAAGCCGCCCAGCCTGTGGTACTTTGTCACAGCAGCCCGAGCTGACTAAGACAATCACATTCTGAGGTTCTCAGGGAGCAGTACAGGGAAGGGAGCCATCCGCCCTCAGGGGCACCCTGGGCGCAGAGCTGAGAGCTGTGAGTCCTAGGGCCCTGAGGCTGTTTCACGTGGGACCCCTGGGGCACCCTCTTTGTTAGCTGCAGAGCACACCAGCTGAGATGTACGACTGAGATTCAAGACAGTCATACATCTGGAGGAACACCAGAGGGACAAGCTGTCCGTTGATTTCTGCTTGGCCTTGAGGCCCCAGAGGGGTCCTTGAAGGCGCCCTCCACCTGAGATCACGTCCCCTTAACAGCATCACTCACTCGCGGGCGGTGTCCATCTGGCTCCGGCAGTTCCTCGCTCTTGTGACCTTGGCAGGGTTCCTTCAGAAGTTAGAAAGAAAGCAGCCATGAGGGGCAGCATCTAAAACACAGACCATGGAGCCAGAAGGCCTGACTGTCATCTAGGCCCTGCCACTTTCCAGCTGTGTGACTTTGGGTGAGTCACTTAAACTCTCTGGGCCCCATTTCCTCGTGGGGTTTCGTATGTGAGTATTAACTGCAGAGCTATCTCAAGGGCTGAGTGAGGGTTGGCCTCACAGCCAGCGGTTGGCACCTCGGGTTTAAACCGTGTCCAGGGCCCTTGCTGGGACGCCAGGCTGTCCCTCGGCAAGGGTGACATCTGCCAAGTGCCCCAGCTTATCTTGAGGTGGGAGGCACCAGGGAGCAAGAGGGGAGTCTGGGCTCCAACTGTATCCCAAGCATCCGTTCCTTCGGCCCCCAATCAGCTGACGCCTCGCGTGAGCCTCAGACACGTGACTTCACTTTTGCAGGATCAGATCGGCAAGTCTGCTAAATGACCCCAGGCCCTTGCTCCTCCCTGAGGCGTAACAGGCTCGGAGAGCAATAGGTCGGGGGAACGCAGGCCCCAGTAAGACAGTCTGCCTGATCCCGGCCTCTGAGCCAGCAGACATGTGGAGGGATTGTGGAGCCTGGTGGCTCAGACCCAGGGGCTCAGGGTGTTGATGGCCCCCAAGTCTTCACGTGGGCCCCTCCCCAGAGCAGCTGCCCAAGCTAGAGAGGGCCAACTCTGCACCAGCCCCTCCCCACCCGCCCGAGCCATCCCCTTGCCCCCTCCTCCCTCCCTGCAGATGGGGAAATGCACGATGCTTTTGTATGTCTTTGCCACTGAACACAGAGTTGCAGGCTCCACCTCAGAGGGGTTTGGTTCAGAACTTAAAACACTTGCTTAAATTAACGACCAAAAATGGCAGCTGGGTCCACAGCTAATTATTCATTAGATGCTTAATTAGTGTGGGATGATCATGACATTTTAACGTTATTAATTTTTATACTGTAATAGGAATTAAATTGTTCTGCTGTCCTGAAGCTTCCTGTCAGAGTCACGCTGAGGAATGGGGGCTGGGAGGAGGAAGGGGCCATGGGGATGGGGGCAGCCAGTGGCGGCCAGGCAGCTCGCTGGTCGGGGTCCAGAGCCCACCCGCTCTTCTTGTGGCCTGGAAGAAGTCTCCTTCCATCTACAGTGCAGCCTCTTCGGAGCTGGACCTTTCAAAATGGCCGGGCTGAAGGTAGAAGCAGGTGGTTGGGGGAAAGCGTCGACCAGATGGCTCCCCAAGGCTCCTTCCTGCTCGGATGTCTCAGTATTCTGTGTTCCTCATTCCCTTTTCCCAAGACGGGAGGAAATCAGGGAACCAGCTACATGAGGGAGAAGGGACCAAGGCTGTCCCACCCCAGGGACAACAGAGGACCACCTGACTGTCACAGACCTGCTCCTCCCTCCCCACAGTCCAGAGGAAGGGGCCCCAGTGGAAAGATTGCATATTTTTAGACAAATGAAGGGAACCCTTCTCTGCCGTGAAGGGAGTCCACGCGTGGGGCATTTAGTGATCTCTTCTTAGTAAAATGGACACAGCTCTACTTTTCCTTTTTAATCATGAAAATGATTCATGCCCATGTTTAAAAATCCAACAATACAGAAAAGTAAAAAGCTAATAGAAATCACATGAAATCTCACCCTCCAGATATAATAACTCAATATTTTTAGTGTATGAACTGTTAAGCTATTTTTAGGCACATAACTATGTGGACTTTTATTTAAAAATATACTCGTATTATTTAGTGCTATCTTGTAACCTGCTTTTTTTTTTCACTACATAGTATCTCATGAGCATCTTTTCGGGCTAATGGATATAGATCTGCATGATCCTTTTTAGTCGCCACATTATACTCCGTTCTATAAACATACCATAATTTATTTAACCAGTCTCTGGTAGTTGGTCCTTTGACTATAATTTTTCACAGCTAATTACCAGGGCTCTTCTGAACATGCTTTGTATGTTGGTCTGGTTATACCTTCGGGATAGATTCCCTGAGGTGGAATTGTTGGGCCCCAGGGGGATTTCTTCGTAGGAGGAGAAGTTTTGGGTCCAGTTCTACCTGCGACTTGGCCAAGTGTTTTGATTTCCCTGAAGCTGTTCCCCCACCTGTGAAATAGGTATAATAATACTATTCTTCTGAGTTGCGATGAGGATGGCTGGACCCGGCACAGAGGCCATCACTCCAAAAGCGCTGCTAAAATTTAGCTCCATTTGTGCAGTCATTATATGCTAACTCTCAGTTTACAAAGCACTTTAGTGTATATTATCTCTTCTAATCATATTATTCCAAAGGGAAGAATGAGTAAAACAGGTACGCAGGCTTAAGAAGGGCTTGGCTACATTCCTGGGTGGGTGACTCCAGTTACCCGGTAGGGAGAGGGGGTGATATATGGGGTCTGCCCTTAAACCTTCAAGCTCAGAGGTGCCTAGGGCAACCGACACATGCTTCCATACCCCCTCTCGACCCTCACTCCCTGTCTTCAGAGGGAGAAAGATGGTATCCTTTAGTTCTAGAACCTTCTTTCTGATGATGAGACCCACCCCAAAACAGATAGGGGAGTCCAAGCAGAGGTGTGAGCCAAGATCCTGTAAAAAGAAATGCTGTCGTGGTAGGCGGTGGTCCCCGAGGTGGCCCGGAAGACCCTCCTGCCCCCAGCTCTGAGTGCTAGTGACTCAGGTCTGACCCAGGGACCATTTCTGAGATTGAACCTCTCGCTTACAGAGCTTGAGCAATGAACAGAGCAATCAGATACGCCTGACTTTCTGATCTGGAGAAGAGGGCTGAGGACACAGAGAAGCTTCTCTGGGGGGCTGAGAAGGCATTCAGGCGGGCAAAGGGAGCCGGGGTATATTTAGGAAGAGCCTTCAGCAGTTCCCACGGCTGGTTGTAGACTCTCTTTCTTATGCAACTTGAAAAAAATGCCTGGAAATTAAAGCTGGCAGTTAGCCCGCCAGACCTCTAGAAGCACCCCCTCCAGAGGACCTGAGAGGCTGGACCTCTCAGAGGCTGAGCCACCCCGTTCTTTATTTTGCCTCTTCTCCCCTCTCCACGGGCCTGTCCATTCTGGGTCTGACCCTCATCCTCACCAACTTCATCAGGAGCCCAAGCGACAGCCCCAGTGCTGGTGACGGGGGTGCGAGAGTGGAGGGGTCCAAGCAGGTGAAGTCCCTGCAGGGCAGCTGCCTGTGGGACGGGCACCCCCAGCCTGCCCTGTAGAAGTCAGCTGAGTGAACAGAGCATGAGGTTGGGCAGCTGGCGGGCGGGGAGCCTGGTCCCTGTCACCTGCCCTGGAGGAGATGGGCCCTTGGCCACCCAGAGCTGGGTCTGGAGAAGACCCTTGGTGAGGACGGTGTGTCTTACAGCTCCATTTAGTTGACTCTTCCTGAAACGGAACGTGCCCATCACTCTCTAGAAGCCAAATGTCATAACGAAGATTCACGAGTACCCATTACATCCTGTGGGCAGGAGCCTGGCGAACGCTAATCTCCCTTCTGAGGTCGAATTTGGCAATACCCCCACTGAGTGCTCTGGAAATAACTGCCGGATGCCTGCCAGCTCCGGGCGAGGGGAGGGGCCAGGTGCTGAGGTGAGGGGCCAGGGGCCGCCCCGCCTCCCCCACGAGGCAGGTGGTCCCCAAGGAAATCTCCCGGCTTACCCCCTGCTCACCTGCCAGACAGCCTGCTCCAGGTAAGGAAGGGAGGGCAGAACGACGCTAATATGCAGCTGAAGCTGAGATCATAAACAGATGCTCTCATTAGAAGTCTTCTCAAATCATCAGCAGCTCATTTGCCAGGTGAGATGCCAGCGGTGTCCCGGTACTGTGTGGCACTTTGTGCTGGCGAGGACTTTAGGGAGGACGCACGTGTCTTCTTGTGGCCTTGACAGGTGGGCAGGGGTGGGGGGAGGCGGGAGGGGCAGGCGGGGTCTTCAGGTAGGTCTCGGGGCCCGCAGTTCTACGGGCGGCTCTCCTGCCCGGCCACCTCCCCGGGGCGCTGGGCAGAGGGAACCCCACACACCCGGAGGCCTCGTGCGCAGGGCAGCCTGGAAGCCCCGTCGAGGAGTCCGGGGATCCTCGTGGCTAGAGGCAAGCTTCTTCCCGGCTTTGTGAACCTCCCTTTTATGTTCCTCAGCCGGGGACCTTCCTGGTCCCTGCCACACTGTACACCGACCTGAGCCACCTGGACCACACCCAGGACCTGGGCCCCTGATGCCCAAATATCCATCTCCAGCCTCGAGCCACCTCGAGCTGCAGACCGGCGTATCCACACCTGCTGGACACGCCCCTCGGGCGGCCCCTGACCCCACCCACCCCATTGTGGGGTGGGGGGGGTGTGACGCTGAGCTCAGGATCGGCCCGCCCTCCCCTCCCTCCTGCGCCTCCTCTGCCCCCGCTCTCACCACACCCTGCACAGCTCACCCCGTCGGTGTCTCCTAAACATCCCCCCCGGCTGCCCCGGCCACTATTCGCAGGGCCCTGCCCTCCCCGGCTTTCCCACCCCTGCCCTTAGCTGCTGGCGTCATCTCCTGCTCATCTCGGGGACGTCAGTGTCCTTTGTCCTTCTCTGCTCCACCGCCCACAGTGCCCCGAGCGGAGATCTGTCCAACACAAGCCACTTCATGCCATTCCCCACCCAGAAGTCTGCAGAGGCCCCTCGTCCTATGGGAGAAAAAGCTACTCCCACATAGAGCCCTCCACCCTTTGCGGATTCCCACTGGCCCCGGCCAGCACCCTGGCTCTGTCACCAGGAACACAGGGCTCTGGGCTCACAGACCCACCCTGCGGTTCCCCGACAGCACCAGGCTGCCTCTCAGCCTGCAGCCCCCCACCGGGACCGCTTGCCTCCTCCTCTTCTTCCTCTTTCTTTTTTTTTCAAAAATCACCTCAAAACTGAGAGTCCACTCTGGGAAGGAGCCCTGAACCCACCCCTCCCAGGCTCTCGTGGGGTCCATAGGCCGTTGCATCAGAAGCACTCAGGAGCTTATCATTAGAAATGCAGAGTCCCGGGCCCACCTGGGCCCTATGGGATCAGCCTTTCAAATCCTCCCCACACTCGAGTTCAGAAACCTCTGTCCTGTGCCCTTGCTGGATGTTAACTGACCGTAGATTTATTTAGGGCCCAGACAGCAACTTGTCTTCTCTGTGTCCCAGCATCTAATGCAGGTCATGTTTGTTTGTTTTTAACCTTCTTTGAGGGCTTATTCTCTCGTGCATTGTGTTAAACTCTTTACCCGCATAAAATCACGTCATTTTTGAAACGCTGTGAGGGGGTCATGCCTTTGCTTTCTCTATGTCACGGTTTAGGAAACTGAGGCACTGAGAGGTTGAGTGACTTATGTAAATTCACAGCTAGTAGGTGGTGGAGCTGGGATTCGAACCCAAGCAGTCTAGTTCCAACTCTGAGCTTTAACTATTCTGATGGATTCCCTCCCAGTGCCTGGGATGTACTAGATGATGGATGATGGATGGATGGATGGATGGATGGATGGACGGACAGATGGATGAATTCATGGCAAGGCAACTTGCTTGGATGAAGGGACACATGTTTGTGTTTAAGAAACATGCCCAGCTCCAGCTTTGGGTCTGGGGCTCTGGGCCAAACACAGTCACTCCCCCCACGGTGGCTGTTTTGTAGCAGAGTGTGGAAGCGGGCCCCTTGCCGGTCGAGGACACCTCAGTCCTCACCACTGTCATCCTGCCTGCCCGTCACCCCACCTGAGGACGGTGGGATGCAGGCGTCTCCAGCACTTCAGCCCCTGTGATGCCTCTCAGCCTCACAACACAGAAAGTCCCGGCAGGGGCGATCCTGTGTTCAAAGGACCTGTGGCCGGCATGCGGGGCTGGGGTCTGTCAGCACACCTCGAGCAGACGCAGGCTGACAGTGACCTCTGCCAGGACTCTCCTCTGCACAGTTCTGTTAACGTGGTGCCTGGAGCTGGCTGGGCGAAATCTAATTCCTGACCAAATGGAATAACTTGGAGCTCAGAGTTATTCCGTTAGTGGCCAGGCACCAGGGCGAGGCCTTTCTCGGAAGTGCTGAGTAAGAGCTTCTCGGCCAGGAGGCGGGGTGAGCAGGGCATCGCATGGGATTCCAGTATCATCCATCCATCAGTCACGGGGGCCACGGGGCGACCCGCCACGGTGAGGGTTTAGCTGAAAGAGGTGCTTCTCCCTGCAGCGAGAGAGAAGCCCATGGGGAGCCGTGATCTGCCCAAGGACAGCGGGGGCATCTCACAGGGCACCGGCCCCTCACCTGGATGGTCCCCGCTGTCCTGGGCTCCCACTCTGAGGACCCAAGGATCCACGCAGCCTGTGCATCTTAATAGAGAACGTGGAAGGAAGATGCCGGTGTCCCACACCTCCAACCTAAGAAAGGCCCTCGCAACTTCCTCGCCCCTGATTCCCCAGGTGTCCATAGAACCTTCCAGAGCATCCTGTTCTGTACCCAAACCAGCCTATCCTGAACGCAGAAGGAGACTGCAAAATCCCCTCCAGACAAAGGCACACACGTGCACGCGCGCACACACACTCAGCACCTTCCCAAGAATCATATCTGACTAGCCAGCACTTAATATTAGTGGTTCCCAAATGCTTGTCAATCTTTTATCGCTTAGGATGAAGTTTTTATCAGTCCTTGGAGAAATGAGAGAAATACGAAAAACATGGTGAGCTTTTCGTAAGCTAAATGTTCATTTTGCAAAGACCATCTTTTATCCTGAGACCTTCCTGCTTTTTTTTTTTTACACTTAAAATGCCCTTTCTCTTATGAAAGTACGGTGACAGTAGATGGCGTGATTATTTTTTAATGACTTATCTGGCAAAATTAAAAGACAACGTCCCAGCAGTTCCCTCATCTTTAATTGAAAATTGTTATTGAGATCTTTGTAGATTCATATGCAGCTGTAAGAAATAATACAGAGAGAACCAATTTACCCTTTAGCTAGTGTCCTCCAACAGTAATACTTTGCAAAACGCTAGTACATCACAATGAGAATAGTGACATTGATACAACCCACCAATCTTACTCAGCTTTCTTGCTAAACTTGTTCTTTTCTCATGCCCACATGTCTGTTTAGTTCTGTACAATTTTATCACATACATATTTGTATAGCCACCACTGCAATCAAGATATTGACTAGAAATTCGTTCATACTGTTGCATGTATCAATAGTTCACTCTTTTCTATGGCTGAGTAATAGTCCATGGTGTGGAGGTACCACTGTTTAACCATTCACCCCATTGAAGGACATCTGGGTGTTTCCATTTGGGGGCTACAAAGAAAGCTGTTGTGAATTTCACGTGCAGGATTTTTGTGAACATAAGTCTTTATTTCTCTGGAATAAATGTCCAAGGGTACAATTGCTGGGTCATACGTTAGTTGCATGTTTAGCTTTATGAGAAACTGTTTTCTAGAAGGGCTGTATGGTTTTACATTCCCGCTGCAATGTGTGAGGGATCCCTTTTCTCCACTTCCTCACCAGCGTTTCAGGTTGTCACTATATTTTATTTGAGCCATTCTGATAGGTGTGTAGTCATGTCTCATTATGGTTTTAATTTACATTTCTTTGAAGCTAATGATGGTGAACATCTTTTCATGTGCTTACTTACCATCTGTATATCATCTTTGCTGAAATGTTTATTCACATATTTTGCCCATTTTCTAACTGGATTGCTTGATGGCTTTTACTGCTGAATTTTGAAAGTTTCTTTATACATTCTTGATGCTAGTCCTTTGTTGAATATGTGGTTTGCAAACGTTTTCTCCCAGTCTGTAGCTTGCCTTTTTGTCCTCTTCAAAGGGCTTTTACAGATTCAAAGTTTTTAATTTTGATGAGGTCCAATTTATCCATTTTTCCTTTTCTTTTGGATCATGCTTTTAGGATCTAATTTAGAAGTCTTTGCCCAGCCCTAGATCCCGAATATTTTCTCCTATGTTTTTTTCTAAAAGTTTTGTAGTTTTACTTTTTACATTTTAATCTATGATCCATCCTTGGTTAATTTTTGCATAAGATGTGAGGTCTAGGTCCAGGTTAATTTTTTTTTTGGATGTCCAATGACTACAGCACCATTTGTAGAAAAGATTATTCTTCCTCCATTGAATTGCTTGTATACCTTTGTCAAAAATCGGTTGAGTACATTTGTGGGGGGCTAACTCTGGGTTCTATATGATGTTCTGTTGATCTATGTGTCTAGACCTCCTCCAACATTACTGTCTTAATAAATATATGTATGTATGTGTATAGTTAGTTCTAAATATCAGGTGGAGTGATTTCTCCTACTTTATTTGTCTTGGCTATTCTACACCCTGTGTCTTTACATATAAATTATAGAATACATTTGTCTATGACTATCAAAAATATTGCTACAATTTTGATGGGAATTGCATTAAGCCTATTGATAAATTGGGAGAGAATTGACATCTTCACTATGTTGAGTCTTCCAACGCATGAACAGGGTACATCTCTTTATTTATTAGGTCTTCTTTGATTTCGTTCATCAGCATTTTGTAATTTTCAGCATATGGATTGTGTACGTTTCGTGAAGTGAATGCTTAAGAATTTAATTTTCTTTGGAGCTATTTTGTTTTTAATTTCAGTTTCCACATGTTCATTATTAGTATGTAGAAATGCAATAGCTTTTTCTGTGTTGATCTTGTATCTTGTGACTTGAATGCCCTCACTTATTAGTTTCTAAGGGATTTTTTTTTTGGTAGATTTTATAGATTCCTTGGGATTCTCTAGGTAGATAATCATGTCATCCACAAAGAGGGACAGTTTTATTTCCTCCTGGCCAATCCATATGCCTTTTCTTTTTCTTGCCTTATTGTGATTGAATTCGCTGTGCTGCACTGTGAATGCAGGCATCCTGTTCTGGGGGGAAAGCATTCAGTCTAACCATTAAATGTTATGTTAGCTGTAGGCTTTTTGTAGATCCTTGTTATCAAGTTGAGATAATTTCTCTCTGTTCCTAACTTGCCGAGAGAGTTTCCTCATTTGTTAAACTTTGCCATCTGTACGGTCTGAAACTTTGGGAATCACCAGTTTGTACCATCTGCAGTGCTGCATTTCACAGCCATCCTCTCATTCCATCTTCAAGGGTCCACAGGGGCAGGTTAGGGGTCCAGGGCTCTCAGCTCAGGTCTTTGACTCTAAATCCCATCTTCTACCCCACCCACTCCGCTCTCCTCTGCTGAGGCCCCTCTTCTGGGTCACACTCCCAGCAAGAGTCCAGGAAAGGAGCTCTCACAAACCTCTGCAGGTCACTCACTCATTCATGTATTCATCCCTTCATTCATTCATTCAGCGAGCCCTGAGCCCTCCAGGCCAGGCCCTGGATACAGAAACGAGGGGATGCACACTTGGCCCTTGGGGGACTTGGTCTCACACACAAACTCCGTCTGCCCCTCCACTGCAGCCCCCATCGCATTAGGCATGATTATCCGTCCCCCAGCTCCCCTTGGGGCTGGCCGGGGCTGTGGCTCCCAGAGTTTCTCCACTCAGCCATTTTCTTTTCCAGGAAGCATGTGTTCCCAAGAGCCCCCCTGAGCCCACCCTCTCCTGGGTGCCCTCCAGCCCCTGGCCCCCATTTTACCACCCCTTCCCGTACCAGAGCCTCCAGCCCAAGGCAGGCAGAGGATGGACCAACCTCCTCACGCCATCCCAGTCCCAGGCCTGACACCAGAACCTTCTGTAGAGCCATGAACTACCCTCCTCCCCATATCCACAGCCACGGGATGAAATACTATTGATGTTCTTGGCTGTTTTTTTTTTTTTTTTTTTTAATCAAGGGAACGATTCCTCTATATGCAAATCTCTTCAGTAATAATAATATTATTATCAGTGTGGCCTCAGGCAGAGTCTGGCTAAACTGGAGATGGCTGAGTTTATGGTTTTTCAGGATAACAGCCCTGAGCATCGCTGCACTGGCTCCTGGGAGAAGAGGGAGGCTCATTTTCCCTTGAACAGTCTCGGCCGGGAAGATCATAGCAGGTATCAAGAGATACCCGGCTATTACGTTCTCATTTGAATATCCGAGAAATCACCCCACCCTCCCTGCTCCCCAAGCTGCCCCTCCTCCTGCTCAGGCCACTACCCAGCTTGGATGACCCTGACAAGCAGCAAGCAGCCTGGGGCCAGGCCCTCTCTCCACTGGCGCTTTCAGAGCACCCGCTGCCTGCAAGCCAATTACTGCCCGGGCCCGGGGGGACGGCGCCAGGGATGGCCATGGCTGCTCACGGTCTGAAAGGAAAGGCAGGCAGGACAGTGCAAGATGTACCTCCCATCCCACAACCCCACAAGCCCAGGGCCTGTGAGAGCCCCCCGCTCCCCGACTCAGGAGGCCCTGGACTCGGGTAAGAAAAGTGAAGCACTCGCCTCTCCTTGGGCACAAGATTTAAGGGGATGCAAAAACCGTCGGTGGGCAAGCCAACTGATATTGTAAAACAATATATTTTAAAATCAGAATGAAAGCATAAAATCCATGATGAACAAAATGTCAGAAGTTTAAATAAGAACAGGAGGCCTGTGGGAAGGCTCCCCAGAGAAGGGACGTCTTCCCTGCGACCTGAAGAAGGACAAGTGGGAGAGAAGAAACACAAGGAAGGGGCTTCCGGGCAGGAGTAGGAAGAGTCCGGGTCCTCTGATGGGAAGGGGTTTGTCCTGTTGGTACCTGGTGAGGAGGGGGTGGGGACGCAGGGACAGTGGAGAGCCAGGGTGACTGGTGAAGAAGCCTGGCGAGCCCAGCCTGGAGCAGAGGGGAAGCAGAGGAGTTTGGGGACAGAGGCCAGCCTTGGCTTGTTCTTCCCCCGCCCCCCCGCCGCCAGAGCTCCGCGCCATCTGGGGAGACCAGTATCACTTTTACACAGGGCAAAGGATGAGAAGGGCAAAGGCGGGCAGCCCGGGAGCCTCCCTTCCTGACCCAGTGGCCTGAAACAGCCAGTCTCCATCCAAGGAGCAGCCCTGCAGGAACTAGACTCTCCCTGCTTCCCCGGTCACCCCTTCCCCACGCTGCAAACCCGCACAAGGGAGCAGTCCCAAGGCCCCTCGCCCCAGGAGGAGCCCGCCCTGCGTGGAAGGGCCTGTTTACGGTTCAGTCTCATGATGTCTGTTCTGGGGAGGATGCAGCGGAGGGCTGGAAGATCACAGAGGTCAGCGCGGCTTTGCTCAGACTGGATGTGGCCCAGGGCATGGTCAAAAATGTCAGGACGTTCTGTGGGCGGTGGTGCAGGGATGCTTCCTGAGCTGGCGCCCCTAATGCACACACCCGCCCTCCTGCATTTTCCTCGCTCTCTTCTTGAGGACTTACATATGCTAGGAAATGAACTGGAGAAAATTACAAAGGCTTCCTTCCTCCCCAGTGATTTCATCAGTATCGATGGCCTTAATGTAACAGGGAAATTCTTACTCACAGAGTCTCGGCCTGATGCAGAGCAAGAGGTCACCTGCCTCATTCAGGCTAACAAAATAAATAGAGTAGACTAGAATAGAATAAAGAACAACCTCACAGATTGTTGGAGCCGGAGGGGAGGGGCCTTCCCACGGAGCACCTGCCCCACTCCCAGCCCCCTTGGCGCTTCGCCCTGTTTCTGCGGAGGGACGGCAGGCTTGGATGTCAGTCTGACCCCTTTACTTTTCACGTGGGGAGACTGAGACTCAGAGAGTGAGGGGAAACTGCGGCCCGCCCAGCCAGGCCTGGAAAGACCCAGAATGAAGAATACAGTGCCAGGTGACACTTTGCAAGAGGAGGAGGATGGTTCAGAGCCCGAGTGTCTACAGCCTGCAGTGCCGGCCTCACCCTCCAGGGCGCGGCTACCTACACCTGGTCACACCTTTTCCACATCATTTGTCCACTTACTCGCTGTTCTTAGGGGAGCTGAGTGATTAAAGTCCAGAAGCCACCAGAGCACGCAGGACTCCATCTACAGGCTTGAGGGGGAACAAGGGTGACATACACCTGTGTCCCAGCTTCCGCTCGTTGGGTACCCCAGGCTCCAGTTCACCTCCTTGGCTGCCTGGCGATGAGAGGGCGGTTCTGAATGGAGAGACCAGGAGGTGCCCCTGACCCCTGGCAAGTTCTGGGTCCTCTATGCAGGTGACCATGTTCCAGAAAAAGCAAAACTTGATCTAAAATAAAGTGTGGGACGCAGTGGCAGAAGGGATTAGAAAAGGCATGAATTATTTTTTAACATCTTTATTGGAGTATAATTGCTTTACAGTGGTGTGTTAGTTTCTGCTGTATAACAAAGTGAATCAGTTATACATATACATATATTCCCATATCTCCTCCCTCTTGCATCTCCCTCCCTCCCACCCTCCCTATCCCACCCCTCTAGGTGGTCACAAAGCACTGAGCTGATCTCCCTGTGCTATGCAGCTGCTTCCCACTAGCCATCTATTTTACATTTGGTAGTATATATATATGCCCATGCCACTCTCTCACTTCGTCCCAGCTTACCCTTCTCCCTCCCCGTGTCCTCAAGTCCATTCTCAACGTCTGCATCTTTATTCCTGTCCTGCCCCTAGGTTCTTCAGAACCTTTTTTTTTTTTTAGATTCCATATATATGTGTTTGTTAGCATACGGTATTTGTCTTTCTCTTTCTGACTTACTTCACTCTGTATGACAGACTGATAGAGATGGATTTTAACCCCACCTGCAGCATTTCCCAGCTGCCTGACCCCGAGCAAGCTACTCATTGGCTCTCACACGCGTTTTCTCATCTGGCAAATGGGGTGAATGGCACCTATTCCCAAGGTCCTGGTGAGGCTGCCTGAGACTGTTCATGAAGACACCCAGGAAGGGGCTGGCATGTAGCAGCGTATTTAACAAGGGGGCGTGCGTGGGCAGGGGTTCCCTCTTCTGTTACCTGCCCCCTATCTCCAGTCCCAGGTCACCAAGATGCGAATGTTGGTCGTTTGAGTACCTATGTCAGCGTGACTCTGACACAAGACATTCATTCATCAGCAGTGGCTGAAACTGACATCAGAATAGCTCAGGATGAAAGAGATTAAAACCTCCTGATTCCCCAACTTCCTAAGACGTGATGCCTGCAAGGAAAGGGCCTGTACGAGTTTCCTGTAACAAACTTCCACCGATTTGGTGGCTTGAAAAACACACATTTATTATCTTACCGTTCTGGACACCAGAAGTCCAAAGCCAGTCTCAGCAACGTGAGCGCAGGGCCACGTTCCTTCTGGAGGTTCTAGGGGAGAATCTGTTCCTGGCCTTTTCCAGCTTCTAGAGGCTGCTCACATTCCTGGTCTTGTGACTTCACGTCATTCCGACCTCCGCTCCCATTGTCACCTCCCCTTCTCCGATTCTGACCCTCCCGCTTCCCTCTTAAATGGACCCTCGTGACTCCATGGGGCCCCTGGGATCGTCGGGGAGAATCTCCCATCTCAAGGTCCTTAACTTAACCACATCTGTAAAGTCCCCTTTACCATGTGAGGTCACATGTTCACAGTGTTAAAGATTAGGATGAGGGCATTATAGTGGGGCTATTATTTGGTCTACTGGTCCACCCCAGATTCTGAGTGGTCCCCTCTCTGACTCTTCTTATGAAAGAGCCGGCACCTGGGCCAGGTGTCCTGAGAGCCCCAGCCCGTTGGTGGGGGGCGGGTCTCAAATAAAGAGGCTTCTCCCCTTAACTGATTAGGGCTGGAGCCTCAGCGCCCTGGCTCAGGGTGGAGACACCTTCTTCTAGTGACTTCCAAGAAGAAGCACCTGGCCTGTACCAGATGAGATAAATTGCGGCAGGACAGGGCCAGTGAGTGACCACCTGGGGACCCTTTCCACCTGGGATGGCTCTCTGGGCACGATTCAAAGCAGCAAAGGCCACCTACTTCCTGGCCTGGCAGGACGGAATCAGCCACTCACTGGGTTCTGGAAGTGGACCATCTGGGCATCCTCAGGGCCCAGCTCGAATGGGGGCTCCTGCTCTCCTGTCTGCACTCCAGCATCAGAGGATGCTGGGCCCCAGCCTCACCAGGGCCTTGGCTGGCCACCTCCAGGAGCTTTGTTTGAATAATCAACTCTGTTTGCATCACTGGGCATCAAACCACTTTGCACCTCACGAAGCTGCTGGGGCCTCTGTTTCCCAGAAACCAGCCTTTCAAACAGGGATTCTGAGTGCCAGGAAAGTCTGCCCACCCCCAGGGCTATCACTGGGCTCCAACAGGCTTGCCTCCTCCTGCCCCCGCCAGCCAGCTCTTTTCTTTTGCTCGGAGGAGGGTCCCAGGCCTGCTGTGTCTCTGCGTCACCGATTCCAGGCACCGGGTCAGCTTGATAGAGGATGAGCTTGTGTGAATCTCATAACAGCCCCGTGAAGGAGGTGTGACTGTTCTCCGAGAAGGAAGCGGAGGTTCAGAAAGTTGACCTAACTTGCCAGTTAATGCGAGGTCGGGATCTGAATGCATTCATGCTTAGAGCCAAGAGCCATCATTCCCCGACAAGCATTCTTGGGCTGGAAGATGGGCAGCCCCAGGTCAGTCTCTGGCCTCACAGCACAGAGAAGCTCCCCCCATTAGCTCCTTGGGACACTGAGATACCTAAGCTCACTCCTGGGACAGGGGAGCCACACAGTGTGGTGGAACCAGAGCCAAGGGCACAGCACAGAGCCTGGAGCCTGACCTTGGGGAGGTGTCTGGGACAGCGGAAGATCAAGGGAGGTAGAGAAAAATAGCATGGTTGACTTGGGGCCATAAAAGAAGCCAGCTCATCTGGTCCAGCCCAGACATTCCTCGTAGAAGTCACTAGAAGACAGTGTCTTGACCCACAGCCAGGAAGCTGAGGGCCCAGTTCTGAGCTTCACGCTCCAATCAGTTAAGTGGGGAGGGCCCTTGAGTTGAGACCCCCATGACTGGCTGGGGTTCTCAGGCCCCACAGGTTTCAGCCTGTGCTTGTTTGTCTCACCCACTCTCCTCCAGACCCCCCTCTTTCTGGAAATGGCCAGAGATTGGGGCAAATAGCAATGCTAGTATTCTAGATACAGCTCCCAGAGGATGGGGAAGCTTTTCGAGGTGCAGAGAGGAGGAGCCCTGGGCATGGGCTCAGCAAGCCCACGCCCACTGCCTGCTGCAGCACACCCGCACATCCTACACCCTAGATAAATGGCCTGTATCTCCGTCCCTCTCCCGGAACTGTGGCCCTGATGCTGCTGAGTTTCCAGGGGGCTGTCCAGCTCTGCACCGCAGGAAGCAGAGCAAGCCCCCTGAACTTCCTGGAGCCACGGGTGGCTGTTCCAGCTCCGGAGAAAACCCTACCTGGGTCTCCCCACCCTCCCTTGGCCTCACCTTGGGGCCAAGGAGCGGGGGTACAGAGCATAGCAGCCCTCAGACCTCCCAGATGCTGACACCGTGACACAGTGGACACGGGCCTGGCCCGGAAGGAGGGCAAGAAGACTAGCTCCCCTTGGATTTACACAGGAGACCCACCTGGTTCATAAGGGTTTCCATGTGGTTCCCTTTCCTTTTTGGCAATCAAAAAACAGGAGGCAAGAGTCAGGGCTTAACCCCCAAGGGAATGGCCAGGAGATATTTCACCTCCTGGATTATCTTTTTCATGACACTGGTGACCCAGGCTCTTTGATGAAGGTTTAGCAGCTGCAGACAGAATGGACAGGACTAACACTACTATATATGAAAGAGATAACTAATAAGGACCCACTGTAGAGCACAGGGAACTCTACTCAATACTCTGTGATGACCTGTATGGGAAAAGAACCTAAAAAAGAGTGGATATATGTATAGGTATACCTGATTCACTTTGCTGTACAGCAGGAACTAACACAACATTGTAAATCAACTATACTCCAATAAAAATTAATTTTAAGAAAAGGGAAAAAAAACCCCAAACAGTACTAATGTTATATTGCAGTAGCCTCAAAGCATGACACTCAAAGGTAGACACAGTTAATATTTTGGTAAAAATTCTTCCTTCCTAAAGAAAAGTACAAGTAAGTGTCTCCTTCAGAGGCCCAGGGAGGTTGCCCCCTTTCCAAGAGCCCAGGTTACTTACCTGTGACTCTGATTTGTATTTGACATCCTGCTGCCGAGTGCCTGCATGTCTGGACAAGGAGCTTTCGTGTGGGGCATGGCCTGTGCCCTCACAGTGGTCCCGGAAAGAGGCAATGGCACACCCAGTTGACAGATGAGAATGCAGAGGCCTAGCAACTTGCACCAGGTTAGTGAGAAAGTGCGAATTCAGATCTGAGACCAAATAGCTGATGGTTGGATGGATGGATGGATGGATGGATGGATGGATGGAGAGAATTGTACCACACTTCAGCCTGCAGCACCGACAAGGTCTGAGAATATGTCCCGTGCGCCCTGCCCCTCCCCACTGCGGAGTAGAAAGAGAACAGGGTTGTTCCCGCCTGCGCTTGTAACTAGCAGGGAAGTCAGCTCACTACTCGAAGCCTCAGCTTCCTACCAGCTCACCGGGTCCTGCCCATCCCGGGGCTGTCGTGGGCTCAGAATGATGGAGCCGCACAAAGCCTTACGGAAGTCTTGCTAACTCTTGGGTGAAGGGGACCAGGGGAAGCACGAGCCAGCGTGGTGGAAGGTGTGGGGCAGGGGCAGGCATGGACGGGCTTGCCCAAGGTGACTGTGACCTTGGACATGCCTCTCCTGCTTCCCTGTGCTGGCTGGCTCCACCTGATCCCTCCTCCTCCCTCAGCTGCGTACACTGGGGTCCAGCAGCCCTTCCCTCCGTCCCTTTGTGAGGGAATAAGGTAGAGGACATGCGGGTGATGCATGGGATTCCAGACAGGATTATGAGAGTTCATCCTCGCCTCACACCCGCCCTGTCAGCACACTTGGTCCACACAGCACCCTTTGGAGCAGGTGTCATTATTGTCACCCCTGCTTTACAGATGAGGAACCCAGGGCACAGAGCACGTGAGTCACTTACCTGACATCACACAGTGACGAGCGGGGATTGGAACCCTGCAGCTGGGCCCAGAGTCTGTGTTCTCACTGCTCTGAGACCCTTCCTCTGTGCGAAGGTTATAAACATTCACGTATGGGTCCCCCCAGCCTGGATGTAAAGCCCAGATCTGCTACTTACGAGCTGTTGGCCTTGGACGAGGAACCTTAATTTCTGTATCCATAAACTGGAGAAAACAGTACCTTCATAGAGATGTTGTTAGATTTTTTAGTGGAATGGCATAACGTAGAGCCCAGCGCACAGTAGGTGTTTGCTAAATGGCGGCTGTGACCAGGATGGACCCCAGAGGTGAGGTGAACTCTCCTGGGCCAGGTGGGCTCAGCAGCGCCGCACATGCTGCCCACCGCCCACCTGTGGCCACCGCCCGCAGAGAGATCCAGGCACGCGTCCTGAAGCACGTGCAGGGCCACCTTGGCCTCCCAAGCTGCAGCAGCCCCTGCTCAACCTCCTCCCTCCCCGTCACACACAGAACCAGAGCTTCATGAAAGGAACCGAGGCTAATAATTTAAGAAGTAATTTGTTATTAGTGCAGCATTGATGCAATGAGCTGACCAAAGTGCCTTTCAGCGGATTATCATTAAATATTAAGTCTATTGATTCCGTGTGAAGTGGCACGCTGGTCGGTCCCCAGCAGCTGGGGACGTGCACGTGTTTCCGAGATTTATGGAAGCCAAGCCCACTCCAGGGAGCCCCGTGGCCTCACGAATGTTACCATCCAGCAGACCCAACAGCGCTGGGGGCGTGTTATAGATGAGCATCTGAGGGTCCGAGAAGTTAAGGATGTTGCCCAAGGCCATGCAGAGGGTGGGTGGCAAAACCAGGATTCAGATTTGGGTCTGTTTGACTCAAGTCTCTGGCACTTTGAAGCTGTGTGCCAGGCACAAAGTAAGGACTCATTAAACGTGCATTATTATTTCCTCCCAAATGTAAGCTCTGTATCCATGAGAACAGAACCCGTCTGTTGTTTTTGTTTTTTGGGTTTTTTTAACTCACTAAAGTATCTCCAGCAGAGTCTGTACTCTTAATATGGTCAGGAAGTATTAATACTTGGAAGGGTGGAAGGATGGTATGAATGGAAAGAAGGAAGGGAGGGAGGGAGGGAGCTTTGATCAAAGTACCTAGCAAAGAATAGTGTGATACAAGGGAATCATCATTTTTCTCCCTTGATGCTACTGTGTGTCTTTCAAAGTCTCAAAGTCTTTCTGTTCTTCAATCTCCCCATGCCTCACTCTCCTCATCTGTAAAATGGGATGAGTAATCATAGCACCTACCTTATAGGGTCTCTGGAAAGATTACATGAGCTAAAACATGCAGACGCACTCAGGGCAGTGCCAGGCAGAGTGAGCCTTTGATCAATGTCAGGCATTTTCATCATCCTGCAAATCTGCACGGAGGCTCAGAGTTCCAAGGGCCCCGGCAGGGGAACCATGGGCCCAGGCGGGAGATGAGCTCTCAAAGACCGGAAGCGGGCCCGGGAGGGGCGTGCCCAGGTCTCCAGGCCTGGGGGCTCTGAGGACATGGGCCGACCTCTGGCTTGGTCCCAGGACACACACTCTGATGCTGGGCGCCCTCTACCTCCCTCTTTGTTCCTGAAAGTTCTGAGGCTGAGCTGTCTCCGAGAGCAAAGAGCCTCTTAGAGCAGCATCGCAGAAAAAGCAAAGCAATTCCGTGCCGTGCCTGCGGTCCACGAGACTTCAGGGACCCTGACGGGCTGGGTCCCCCTACGAGCCGATTGGCCACCCCCATTCCTCCTTTCCGAGTGTCCGTCCAGGGCAGTCATGGAAACTTGGAGCTGGACATTAGCTTCAGGGAGGGCGGAAAGTTTTTTTTTTGAATCTACCTACAAAATGCCCCAAACTGCTGGCATTCTTGTAGCTTCAAAGGATGCTAGTCTCTTAGATGTCTGATGCCATGAAAGAAACGAACGCAATAGGACGGAGGGAGAAATGAGTGGAGGAAAAGGGGTCAGGTGACACCGGAAGTAGAGGCTCAGGGACCATCACTGAGGGGCTGGGGTGGCCACTGATGGCAACCCACGCGAACCCTAGGCTGAATCCTACGGGGCCTCCCTCTGGCTCCACGAAGGGGCAGCAAGGGCAGCCCCCTCCTCCCGGTGCAGCTTCAGGATCTTGGTGGAGAGGCCTCTTGACCACCAGTGCCCCCCGAACAAGATTGCCCATCTTCTCAGCTTCTTTCTCAATCCTAAGCAGTCAGCGAGGCTTACCAGTCGGGTATGGAAAACTGCAAATCAGCGTCGGGCTTAGCAGCCCCCGTATTCTCCTGGAGCCCCTGAAGGTGCCACCCTCGTCCCCCCCAGCCCAGCACGGACTGGGTAGGTGGGGCGCCTTCACTCACTGGGGGACGGATGAGGATGGATGGCCTGGAGAAGGAAGAACAGAATGATGGAAGGAGGAAGTAGCCAGCGGGGCGGCGGTGCTGAGGAGGGTGAAGCCGACCCAGGACCCCATGAGTGCTTGGGAGGCCAGGAGGGGTAGCTTTGTGGGAAAGGGGGGGTTTACCTGGAGCTCAAGGGTGTGGGCTCGGATGGGAGGCTGAGGATGAATGGTACCCTGGCCAGCCGGCTGAGCTCTGAACCGAAGCAGAAGAGCAAGGCAGAGAGAGATGAACAGCCGGCTTTACTCCTGATGGAGCTGTCGTGCCCAGGGGTGGGGGGCAGCAGTGGGCTTCTGACCCAGGCCCCCCAGAATCAGTGGAGGACTTCCCTGGGCCGCCCCGGGTCCATCCAAGGCCTCCCTCACGGGGCTCCACACAGGGTGGAGGGCAGGGCAGCTGTGCCCTGTGCAGTGGAGGGTGGGCAGGGGGCACCGGCGTGCACCTGCACGGCCCTCCCACTCCTGGGTTGGGGGACTCCCTCCTGAGCTGCGAGCGAACAGGAGGCCTGGAGGGGGGTAACGGTCACTGTCCTTGTCTATAGCTTCCTCCTCAAGGAAGGAAGCACCGGGAGGGGCTCCAGGGCCCTCCAAAGACAGGAACAGCCTGATGCCAGCCTTTTCCCTGTTGGTGAGGCCAGAGAGGGGGTGGGTGTGAAGCGATGGGGGCTCCGTCTCGGGCTCCTGGACTTTTCCAAGAGGCTGAGAAGTTGGAAAACGTTCAGGCCGACCTCTGCCTGAAGCCAGGGGAGAGGCCTTTCCAGAGGCCGAGGGGCCAGGCCTCCCAGAGCTGGGCCTTGAGCCTGTGCTGACCCCAGCCCCGTGCCCACCCCCTCGCCTCCCCCCTCCCTCGCTTACTGGGCTCCTGTCAGAGCCCCCCCGGGAACCCTCAGCCTCACAGAGGCCCCAAGGACCCCTCCCCACCATCCATCACCCCGCGCCCCTCCTGCCCGCGCCTCCTATCTGCCAGTACAAAGCCATACGTCTTGGTGTGTGACAAATCACTTTTTAATTGCCTCAAGGAAGAAATCCATTAGTCTTTCCTTTACGTGAGAATCATCGTAATATTCGGCAAAGCCCGAGCTGGCCGGGGGCCGCGGGGCTATTTTTAGTTTGTACCAACATCCTGCTCCAAACATTCCTTTTCGACAGGGAGGAATTAAATCTTCCCTGACACCCTGGTACCTTCTCTGCTCACATCAGGAGAGCTTGCTACAGACCCTGGAGGGGAAGGCCGCCCAGGAAGAGAAGCAGCTTAAAACGGTGTATTAATTGTCCAAATAAATTTGTGTCACGTTTCACACAGAATCCATTTCCCCTTAAACCGGTTTCAGGCACCAGCTTCCTAAGCAGTCAGGCCCACCTCAGGCACGGCTGCTCCCCACCCCCTCCTCGCCCCCCACCTGGCCCCAGGGGTACCCGCAGCCCCTCCCAACGCAGACGCACGCTGTCCGGCTACCCCCTGGCAGCATCGGGCTCTGGCTGCAAAATGCCAGCAGCTGGACGGTCACAGCAGAGAGGAGCAGAGTTCCCGGTGGGGCCTCCTCCCCGAGACCCCGAAATGCCACAAGTGGCTGAGCTGGGGCCTCGGGGGGGCCTGTCTGGGGCTCCAACAGTCCTCAGCTTTAGAGAGAAGTCAGCAGAATGCATTACTTATGGCCCATCCTGGGGGCTGCCTCAGGGACACGTAAAACAGACTTGCCTTTGCCCATTACAAACAACGGGAAAGATGAGGAAAGAAAGTGAAAGACACAGAGAGGGGGAGGGACAGAGGGAATAAAAAAAACAGAAGGGAGGGGGCGAGAAAGGAAATTCTACCCCAGAAGGGGAGTCAAGTGACAGGGTGGTGGCTGGGACCACAGGCCTGTCCCCTGCTCAGGCCAATCACCTTGAGGCCTTCGAGACACCAAAGCTGCCAGTCCACAGCAGGGCCAGGGCAAGGTTGGGTCTGAATTCAGGAGGAGCTCCCTGAATTTCAATGAATGAATGAAAGAATGATCGGGGTGACGCTGGGCTCAAACTGGCTGCCCTGTGTCTTCTGATGCCAGGAAGCCTGGCAGGGCACCAGCCCCCTCTAAGGCCTGGGGTCACAGGGAGCGTGCCCCCTCCTCTACTTGCTGCTTTGTAACAGCAGGGTGATTTTTATGTAGGGGCGCGTGTGGGCTCAGGGCCTCTGCCACCCTAAATTTAGGATCAGAGGGGATCTGGGGATGGCTCGGTCACCCTCGAGAGGTGGGCAACACTGCTTTCCTGGGTGCAGGACCGGAAATGAGTGTCCTTTGGCAAACTCTCCTCGGGATGTGTCGATGCAAACAAACGTGGGCCTGACCAGAGACAGTGCCCGCAGAGGCTGACCCTGCAGCTTACACGGACGGTCACCTCCGGCGGCCCTGAGCCCAGGAGATGACACCCCCCCAGCACTGGTTCTCTGAGACCCGGGGGGCATCATTCAAACAGGCGCTACCCCGCAGGAACCCGGGCACTGCCTGGAGACTTGGAAACGCCACGTCTCGGCAGGACCAGCCCTCATCTGCTCTGGTCATTGTTTTCATCAGAACCAAAAGCGCCACATGCTTATTTCTGCCCACACACCTCGAGGGTCCCGAGATTGCCCTCCACCTGATGCTAATAACCTTCACTGTAAATCCTCTATTTATAGACTTGGCCCAGAACAACCTCTGCCTGGTGTTAAACTAAACGCTGACGCAGGCAGAGGTGGGTTGAGCATCCCTGGCAGCGCTCGGGTGCCAGCCCCCAGCGACTACCTCTGTGTATTCAGTGACAGGGCTGTAAAACCCCAGGGCTCCCTCCCGGGGGAGTCCGGCTCTCTGGGGACAGATAGTTGGAGATTCTCATGCAAAAGAAATTGCACTGCATTTTCATTTAAAAAAATAACTGCCTCTGACTCAGCACTTTGCAAGTAGGGGGTGGGGAGGGGCTTTCCAGGAAAATCCAAGGACCGGTGGTAGGAGGCGTCAAGGCCCCGGCGTTGGCTCCGACGCCCGATGTTCCCTGGCTCTGGCCTTGGCTCCGGCTCTGCTTCCTCTGCTTTCTAGTTCACCCTCCGTCAGAGGCCATCAGGTTCCCGAGAAAGGCAGCTGGAGATGCCAGAATTAGGATCTGCTTTCACCCAGGCTGGGCGGGCCTGGAGAGGGGCTCTGGCCCAGCATTCTGGGAGGACAGGGAGGCTGAGGTTGGGGAGGCCTGGGACGCAGGCTCCTGATCCCCCAGCCTTGCTCTTCTCCAGCCACGTGTGTGCAGGGGTCTCCATGGGCCACCAGGACAGATGTGGGGTGACATGTGGGGTGTATCTCGGGGTGGGTGCTCACAGCAGGTGTGCGTTTCTGGGTATCAGGCACAGGGCTCTTTCTAAACACCAGGTCTGCCCCAGGCCTTCGACCCCCAGGTGCTGCCCCTCAGCCTGCAGCTTGAAGCCCTAATTCCCTGAAGGTCCCCTGAGCTACTCCCAGTGGCCCCAGCAAGTCAGAGCCTTACTTGCCCCAGGCCTCGGCCCCTCATGCTCTCCTCACTCCCCTCCACCCCCGCCTGCTGAGTTCCTCGGCTCAGACACCACCTCCTCCAGGGAGCCTCCCTGGACCACATCTGGGCCTCGGCCCCTGACCTCCCTCCCTGTGGGCTCACAGCTTGGGCAGAGGGTCCTCGTCCAGCCGGGTGACAATTGCTTAGCAGACGCCTAGGAACACGTGGGAGTGGGGGTGACATCCATCAGCAGCTGCCGGCTGCAGTGGTCGCCTCCTCTCCCTCAGCTGACAAACGCAGCATCCAGAGCACGGAGGCATATGGCCTAACCTGGAGGGATGCATTGCCCACGGTTTATGGGGCGGAGCGTGATTTAACGGAGGGGGGGCACTGGGGTTCTCTTTGAGAGGACACTCTTCCTGTGACCCTTTGCCCGTTGGGCAGCAGGCTGGAGCCGGCAGAGCCCCCCACCCTGTGGAAGGATGCTTTGAACCCTACCCCCTCGGCCTCAGCTACCTCAGAGAGTAGCCAGCAGACACATGGAGCCCCTCTGGCTTCCGAGGGGCCGGACGTGGTCAGAGGGACCCCTCCGTGGCAGCGAGCAGCACAGCCCTGGCAGCAGAAATCCCAGCAGCCCTTTCTCTAAAGGCATCTCTGCAGGCAGGGCAGCTTCCACCAGCTGGAATGGGTCAGGGGCTGGGCCTCAGGGGCCAAAGGATGGAAGTCTGGATGGAGCCAGGACTCGGTCACGGCCAGGGCTGCTGGCCTCCAGCCTGCTTTTCCAGGAGGGCCCTCTCTCTGCTGAAGGGCAGAAGGACGCAGGAGCTGGAGCGGTATTTTCCCGGAAGCATCTCAGCCTGTCCCCATGATGAATCTCTTCCCTTAAAACGAATTTAAATCCTTTGGTCCCCGACAAATAGACATACTCTCCAGCCCCTTGAAAGAAATGAGATTTTAATTTGGGATGATTTTATTCAGCAAATGCCCCCAAACCATGTACTTTTCAAAGGGAAACTCCAGGTTCAGTGGAGCCTTTGGGGAATTGAAGAGAGACTCTTTTTTTCCCTCTCTTTTTTCCCCCCCTGCTCAAACTGAGAAGGGAAAACCTCTTCCTCTCAGAAGAATCTTTTTCTATTTCCTTCTATTGTAGAAAGAAATCCTTCCTCCATCTTGGATGTCACTGCTCTGTTTCTTTCTCCCGCTCTTTCAGTGGATTCCTGCCTAATAAATGTATTTTGATCAGAGGTGCGTTTCCCATGAAGCTAATGAGGTGTAAGCTTCAGGGTTCCTCATTTGGACATGCAGAGGTGTGCTGTTAATTGTTAACAATCGGCTCTCTGGGGGGAAAAGCCCAATTCGTGTCATTTACCAATTTCCATGGTGTAAATACTCCCACCGTGGCCCATTTCAAGGTACCAACTTGAAGTCACTAAAAGCAGAGTTGGGAAGAAATCCGTGTCATCGGCTCCCGTGCGTCTATACAAGCTGACACCAGCACACCATGGTTGCAGGTCCCCTCCAGGACCCTGATTTTGTATTCTACGTTATGTGTTCTTTTTCTTAACAAATACACCTCAAGTTATATAAACCTCACACCCCTACAGAGTCTGTCCCTGATTATCATGTAGGGGTGGGGTTTCTGGAAGAGGTAACGTGTGAGACCCCTGGTTCCCCAGTGATGGCCCTACACCAGGCTGGGCTCAGACCAGGCAGTGTGAAGCTGTGGGTGCAAATGATCCCCAACTTTCTACTCTACTTGGGGTAGCCTCTCGTTCTTTGAACCTCCCCCAAACATACCAAACTCTGAACGGCTACCACTTCCTAGCAAGTCCCAGCCTGCCTTAGACCCCCGCCTCCACCCCTTCGCTCAGAGCTTGTCGTGGAGATCATGGCCTCCTAATCCACAGAGCCCGCCCCTGCCCAGGCCAGGGTCACAAGCACGGAGACCCCAGGCCTTTCAACGTGTTTGGCTGACACAGTGTTTTATAAAGACTTGAGCCAACGTAACAATATCTGTAAATTTCACACAAAAAAAAGATTTCTGACTTTTGTTGAAAGATTAGAAGACCTAGCCTCATTGGCCTAAATCCCCTCCTGGCAGCAACAAGCTAGAGTTGCTGAATTACCACAGCTCCCGAGATGGGATTCGGATCATCAGCTCCCCGGGCCACACCTCTCCATGCTCTCTCCCCAGCACGGGGCCAGGGAGCAATTGCCATTTCTCATGGTGCCTGCCCTGTGGTTTTTCTTGGAGAAATATTTATGCTACCCAGGTCTCTTTCAAAAGTGGGGAATGAAAGATAGAGCAAGCAGGCCATGTGTTTCAAGAGAAATGTACACAGCTTATTTCTTTGTGGGAGTGAAGGATGCTCCTTGTGGGGCCGTTGCACTGCGCCACTCGCAGGGACACGTCCGCATCGCAGCTTGTGGGGATGATGCCTCCTGTAGTTGTGCCCTCCTCAGTCTACACAGCCTGACTCCTGGGTACTTACTGTGCAAGCTGGAACGGTGTCAAAATAATTCTGCATACGATGCCATGGTTCTCGCTCATCTGCCTGCGTGGTTGAGTAGACCCTCCAAGGCCTCATGGAAATTCTAACAAGGCACGGCGAGGGCAGAGTCCGGAGGCCAATAGCCCCAGTGTGGCAGATTCCTGCACAGGCAACATGAGAAAGTCTGAGGAGTACTAGAAGGCGGGCAGAAGGTTGACCTTGATGCCAAGATTCCAGGCAGGGAACCAAACAGCCCCCTCTGCTGGGCACACCCTTCCTACTGCATGGGCTGCGTAGCGAACTTCTGTGCCTCCTACACAACCCAGCTAGCATGCTGCCTCCTCTGGGGAGCTTTGCCTTCCAGAGAGTTAGCCTTCTCTGGGTTCCCTCTGTACGTTCCCAGTAAACATTGCACACATCATTCAAGGCACTGTGATTCTGTTAATGTGATCTGACTCACTGTGTGTTTCATGTGCCCCAAATGCCTAGGACAGTACCTGGTACGTTGTTGGGACTCAATGAATAATTGTTAATTAAATGAATAGATGGATAGGTGGATGGATGGATGGATGAGTGGATGGATGGGTGGGTGGATGGGTGGATGGATGGATGGATGGATGGATGGATGGATGGATGGATGGATGAGTGGATGGATGGATGAGTGGATGGATGGGTGGATGGGTGGATGGATGGATGGATAGATGGATGGATAGATGGATGGGTGGATGGATGGATGGATGGATGGATGGATGGATGGATGAGTGGATGGATGGATGAGTGGATGGATAGATGGATGGATGGATGAGTGGATGGTTGGATGGATGAGTGGATGGATGGATGAGTGGATGGATAGATGGATGGATGGATGAGTGGATGGTTGGATGGATGAGTGGATGGATGGATGGATGAGTGGATGGATGGATGGATGGATGGATGGATGGATGAGTGGATGGATGGATGGATGGATGGATGGATGGATGGATGAGTGGATGGATGGATGAGTGGATGGATAGATGGATGGATGGATGAGTGGATGGATGGATGAGTGGATGGTGTATGTATGAATGGATGGATGGATGGATGGGTGAGTGGATGGATGGATGGATGGATGAGTGGATGGATGGATAGATGGATGGATGAATGTATGTATGGGTGGGTGGATGGATGGATGAGTGGATGGATGTGTGGATGGATGTATGAGTGGATGGATGGATGTATGAATGGATGTATGTATGAATGGGTGGGTGGATGGATGGATGGATGAGTGGATGGATGGATGGATGGATGGATGGATGGATGGATGGATGAATGGATGTATGGATGGGTGGGTGGATGGATGAGTGAGTGGATGGATGGATAGGCGGACAGATGGATAGATGGATGGGTAGATGGATAGATGGATGGATAGATAAATGGATGGTTAGATGGACAATGGATGAATGGATGGATGGATGGAGGACATATAAGAATCCCAGCCCTGGAGGCTCAGGCTGGGGCCAACATTAGAACTGGAAGGCAGACAAAGATTAGTTGGGGTGAGTTCATTTTCGGACCCAGATTTCACCATAAGAGCAAAACTAACCCCTAGTCTTGCCACTAAACGTCTAAGCTCCTGACTGAGGGTCTCTTGTTTCCACCACCCCACCCGCCCAAATCCGTGGCCCCAGCTGGAGGGAGCAGCAGCTGGAAGGGGACCAGTCCTGCTTCCCAAGCATCTGCTCTGCTCCCTGGTCCCCTGGCTGTGAGTTCAGTAGATTTCCACTTCTCAGGGGCATGTGTAATTGATGCAGGAAATACTGTGCGTCTTTGCAGGACAGCTGGATTAGCCCCCTCTCTCCTGCCTCTGTTTCTCACGGGCACCAACCTGGACACAGGGGCCTAATTGCTGGCCCTGCCTAGTGTGTGGGTGGACACCACGGACCAGTTGAGGATGAAAAATGCAGAAAGTTAAAGGCTTCTGAGGGATAGTTAAACAGTCAAAAAAAGGTCAAGAAAACTATTGCTAAGAACCAAACACTAAATGAAACTCTGGTCCTTGATTAATTGGCTAAATCATAGAGGCTTTGACCTACCTCTCTAAAGTTTAATGAATTAGTTGATTAGTTGCATTAAGTTGCTTCGCCACCACGAGGAGGGAGCAGGTCATTGGTCTTTAGCTAATGACATGCCCTAGTGGGTTGCTCTCAACTGCCCTGGCGCGTCGACCTTCAGAGCTGCGGGGTGTGGGGTCCCCCCACAAAATGGTTCTCATCCAGAAAGGATGCCAGGCTGTGCTGAAGGACAAGGTGACCTTCCTTGCTGCCAGCTGTATGTGGCCCAGATTTTCTGCTTTTCTTTCTTCTCCTGGGCTTCGTCTGTTCTTTCTCTCACTTTCCTCCCCCCACCCCCTTTCTTGCTCCTTCCTTCCACATCTTCACATCATGACAGTTTGGAATTTACTTTCTGACCCTTGGCCTCGCCACATGGGCAAGCCCCCTGCCCACTCCTCCCCAGCTCTGAGAAGGGAATATGGGAAAGGAATACCTCTAGATAGATCTCATCAATGCTGACTGGGCTTGGAGGAAAGAACCACCACCCTTGTCATAGTTATTGATGTGAGCTGGATTTGCTGAGTTAGAGAATGGGAGAGAGGTTGGTAAGGTGGGCACCAAACTTGATTTGGTCAATAAAGCAAATTGGTTTAAGTGCAAATAAAGCAGCCTTCGCAAGTATATTCGAAGAATAAAGTACTTGCTGTCCAAGGTGCAAAGAATATAAATCTCTGCTTGCTTGAAATACAATGTGGTATTGATTACTTGGAACCTGCCATAGCTTTTTAAGTTATAGTTTATTAAAGGGAAATATGTTTAACAAATATCTTCCCCGGTACCCAGTACTGAAGCACAAGGGAGTCACCTGGGAGGGGCATGTGGTCATGTGCTTGCCCCTCCAGGCTCTGCATGCAGGTACGCCCACCTGGGGTCCTGCTCGGCTCTGGGTCTTCCTGGATCCCAAGCAGAGGTTCGTGGAAGACCTGGGAATGCTTTTTAGTTTACTCCTTTGCCTCACCAATGAGATGATAAGTTCATGCTTCCTCTGTGTTCCTCCAGAACCAAGCATCTCGCATGGACAGAGATGTTCCAAAACTATTGGCTAAATGTGAATGAATGGACTTTTATTATTTTACTTTTGTCTTTATTAAAAATTTTTAATTACAAAGCAAACAGGTTCGTGATAACAAATGCGTATATTATTTTAAAATATTTAAAAATATTTTTCTAATTACAGAAATTAGATATGCTCAGGGTAGAACATTAATAAGATGTGGAAATGTATGAAAAAGATAATAAAAATCGCCTATAAATCGCCTATAATCCCATCACCCAGAGAGAACCCCTGTTTACATGTTGGTATATTTCCTGCCAGTCTTTTTGCTATACTCGCATGTATGAAAATTTTTTTACAAAATTGGTAATGTGATATATACGCAGTTTAATGTTTTGTATTTTTTTTCACTTGCCGTTATATCAACAGCATTTTCACTTGTTGTTCAATAGTCTTCAAAAAACAGTTTTTAATGGCTGCATAATATTCCTTCTTATGGATATACTGTAATTTATTTAGTCATTCTCTGTTGTTGGACATTTATTCTGCTGTCAGTGTTCAGCATTAGAAATAATACTCTGGTAAACATAATTATTCATAAATCTTTCCTCTCATCTCTGAGTATTACGAAAGATCAAGTTCTTAAAGCAGCAGCCAGTGTAGAATGTTACTGCAGAAGCCAATTCAAGTGTGTGACTTATGCAGTCATGTGGGGCCCATGCTTGGTTTAAGGCTCTGCTGTCACATTCTTAAAATTCTTAATAATTTTTTACCAAGGGACCCCATGTTTTCATTTTGCACTGGGCCCCACAAATTAGGTAGCCAGTCCTGGTTATGGAACATTATTCCCTACTGACATGGAAGAGCCAGGGCCACCTCCAGCTGTTTCATTTCTGGGAAAACATGGCCAACTCTGCTGAGACTGAGAATTGCCATACAAAGAGAACTTCCCACAGAGCTGAAGTTTACCTTTCAAACCCCAAAATGTACATATTATTGGCATCATCTATGTTTCATTTTAGCTTGCTTTTTATTGGAACCATAATTTGCTAATGCAGTAATTTGTGTTTGGGGAATTTCTAAATTGTCCTTTTTTAAAAATTTTTTGAAACAATCACCAGCTAATTAAAAAGTTGTAAGTACAGTGGAAAGAAACTTTTTCTGAACCGTTTGAAAGTCACTGACCTAATGCCCCATCACCCTGGAATACTTTTGTATGTATTTCTTTCAAACAAGGACATTCTCCTACATAACCGTCGCAGAACTCTCAAAATCAGGGACTTCCCTGGTGGTCCAGTGGTTAAGACTTCGCCTTCCAATGCACAGGTGCAGGTTCGATCCCTGGTCAGAGAGCTAAGATCCCATATGCCTCACAGCTAAAAAACTGAAACATAGAAGCAATATTGTGACAAATTCAATAAAGACTTTAAAAATGGTCCACATTAAAAAAAAAAATCTTAAAAAAAAAAAAAGAACTGTCAGAATCAGTCAACTAACACTGCTACGTCACTACCACCTAATCCTCAATAAGTTTTACCAATTGTCCCAATAATATCAACATCACATGTCACATTTAGTGGTATGTCCTTCAGTCTGGAGCAGTTCTTCATTCTGTCCTTCTATGATCCTGCCACTTTTGAAATGTACAGACCAGTTATTAGGTAGACTTCTCTCGGTTTGGGTTTGTCTGATGTTTTCTCGTGATTAGATTCAGGTTGTGCATCTTTGGCAGGAATGTCACAGACAGGATGCTGAGATCTGTCGGGTGGTACAGAATTTCAGTTCTGGTGATATTCACTCAGATCGCTTGATTAAGGCGGTTCTTGCAAGGATTCTCCACTGTCAGCTTACTCTTTTTCCCATTATAGTTAATAAGTATTTTGTGGGGAAATACGTTAAGACTATATAAATATACTATACCTCATCAAATGTTCAGGGTATTCACTTATTTATACATAACTTTATGAACTCATAATTTCATTATTCCATGGGTTATAATCCATTGCTATCATTATTTATTTTAATGCCCAAATGGTCTCAGATTTGCTTGGTGAGTGCCCATTCAAGCTGGCTTCTGTGTCATTTCATATAAGGCCATCATTCTTTTTTTTTTAATTGAAATATAGTTGATGTACAACATCCTGTAAGTTAAGACCATCATTCTTTGAGCACCTCCTTGCTTACTGAACAAGATGTTCCAGGCACATCTTGTACTTTCCTGGAATCAGCAATCAGTCCAAAGAAGCTTGGTTCCTCTTAGTGGAAGATGGTATTTAGAAGCCAAGATCTGGGTGTGAGTGTACTCATTGTTATTGGGATGTCACTGCTCCCAAGCCCTCTCAGTGGATAGCGCTGGGAAATATACGTATCATATACATGTGTATTTGTGTGTGTGGATGGATAGATATAGATATAGATGTAGATACACATTTATATCTTATTTCTACATAGAGAGGCAGATATTTTGAAAACCATTAGCTCACTCCAATATAGCCAATTCCAATACACCTCCAGGGAATTCATTCTTACTTTGCCCCTTTCCATATTTGTAACTATCTTCTTCAATAGTAGAAAACTGTCTCCTATTATCCCCAAATGTGATTACACATTTGATCGATCTCCCTGTATGTAACGAATCTCACATCTCTGCCACCATCCCCTCCCCCATGTAGATACCCTCGTCACCCATCAATATGCCCTTAATGCTGTTGTGAGAAGGATTCTGAAACTCACAGGAAAGTCTCCAGGCTCAGAGGAAAGAGTGATGTGACTGATTAGCAGTGTCTGCCATGGACAGCGGAACAGGAAGTGTGGGACAACCTTCCATGCATAAGCTACCCCTGAGTTAGGATAATCAATAGGAGCACCCATATTGATCAGGTGGCCATACAATTTTGAGAGGAAAATAATAATTAACAATTACAATGAATAGAAATTGATAATTACACTGGGACAGCAGGCATTAGCCGGGTCATCTGGTCATCCTGTGTGTTGGCTGCTGGGAAAACACTGTTCTGGGTCTGCTCTAGTGATCTTTGACCTTCTTTGTCAGGGTCATACTTACAGCTCTAGAGGTCCCACTATGGCCCCATCACCAGTTTCTTTCTGGCTTGCTGCCCCTCTTGTGTAGACTGGGAAAGTCCCTAACAAGGCTTGTTAAGAATCAAGGTGACCATGCCTGGTGATATGGCTTCTGCTCAGGACTCACAGGGTTCTTTTTTATTTCCTTCTGAGTTCCTGGGTGGTAGCAGAAAGCTGACAGTATTTGACCATCTCCTGCCACCAAAGAGCCCTCGTGACTACCAACTTCATCCTAATTCCCCAGATTGGTGTCCACAAAACCTGAGCACTACACATGGTGGTCAGCAAATGCATCAGAAATGGGAGGTTATCCTATGGATTACATTTTCTCTCTGATGCCCTGAGATTTTCCAAGAGTCCAGGTATGGAAAGTGTGCTTTGAGCAAGAAGCAGTTGTGAGATCGTCCAGCTTTATATTAAATTTGTTCATCCTACAAATATTTGTTGGGGGCCTACTATCAATTAGATGATTCCTGGAGTGACATTTGAGGTTCATAAGTGGCTAAAACAAAAAGCCCTTTTGGCTGGGAGAGACAAACAGAAAACAAAAAATAAGTACTTCTAGCATGTCAGGAAACGATGCACGCTTTGGGGAGAAGCAGCGGCTCAGGCTAAGGTGAAGGTGGGGTGAGCGAGTTTCATTTTTCATGAACTAGAGATGGCCTCCTGCATGCCAGGCACCCCTCCAGGCCCTGCTGGCTCGGGAAACAGACTGCCCCATCTTGAGGGAGACAGACAAGAACATGAGAGACACAGAGCTCGGAAGAGCAGGAGTTTCTTCTAGCTGGAGGACTCTCAGAGGAATCTGAAGGAGGGAAGGAGAGCGTGGGAAGCAGGAAGAGAATCAGGAGGAGACAGTGCTGGGCAATGAAGAAGAGGATGAGATTCCAGAGGGGCTGAGGTGAGGCTGAGGTTGCCCGGAGGCTGGGGAGGAGAACTTAGCCGACCCGTGACTTCAGGTTCAAAACCTTTGAATCCACAGATCCAGAGAGTGGTAGGAAGAGAAGCCCAGTGCAGAGGGTTAATGGGGGAGAGTGTTAGTGCAAACACTTCTCAGGAGACCCAGGGCTGTGAGAAGAAGCAGAGGAGGTGGCTCTGGGACTCCCAGTGAGGGAGGTTTAGCCCGGGATCCTGATTCATTCTTTTCACCTTCAGACCATGGCCCTGCCCTAGAACACTGAGTGGGGATTCTCAGTGCCTCCCTCCTGGCCCCTCCCACCTGCTCCTCCCACCTGGCCCCCTCCCTGCTGACCCCTCCCACCTGGCCCTCTCGCCTGGCCCCCTCCCAGCTGCCCCCCCACCTGGCCTCTCCCACCTCACCCCTCTCAGCAGGCCCTTCCCACCTCCCCCCCCACCTAACCCCCTCCCACCTCACCCCTCCCACCTGGCCCCCTCCCACCTGGCCCCTCCCACCTGACCCTCCCACCTGGTCCCCTCCCACCTGACCCCTCCCACTTGGCCCTTCCCACCTGGCCCCCTCCCAGCTGACCCCTCCTACCTGGCCCCCTCCCACCTGGCCCCCTCCCACCTGGCCTCTCCCACATTGTCCCTTCCCACCTGATCCCCTCCCCTCCGGCCCGCTCCCTCCCAGGCCCAGAAACAAAGCTGTTGGCTCAACCAGGAGGAGCCTTCCTCTTCCTGCCCGCTCCCCGCGAGGCATCTCCGTGGGCTTCCTTCAGAGGGTTTCTGGAGGAAAGAGAACGTCCTGCACTAGAGCAGCCGCAGGGCAAAGCACCCCCAGCTCACTTCAGTGACTGTTGTCCAGTTGCGGATTGGAACAGAGGCAAGGACGGTGCCGGCGTTTCACTGAAAGCTCTGGGGAAGAGCAGGATTGACCTGGAAAGGCCGGTCGTGACTTTCACCCTCACGGAGGGAAACATCCAGGTATAGTTAGTCACTGGCTCACACTGGTCCTTCCCCTTCTGTCTACCCAGGCCATCCTGGGTCTCCCTCACCTGACCTACCAGAAGAGGTGAAAGTTTGGAAAGGGGAAGAGGTGGTCACCACATTCTGAGGCCAAGCTGGGCTCTGGAAGCTGGACAGAGGCTGCAGGGTGTGCACACGTGTGTGAATGGGTGTTTGTCGGGGGCGGGGAAGGGGACACCCACCTCGTTCCCAGACTCCCAGACCCTTGTTCACTCCCTCCCTTTGCAACAGGATATGCAGGAAGCTGCATCAGGCATCCCTCCCTTTACCTGTTGGGTCAGACCCTCAGCCCAGGCTCCCAGCAGCCCCCTCCCCTACTTGGAGGACTGGCTCAGGAAACCTCCTGACACCCAGAGAGGGGTTTAAAGCAGCCTGACTCCCCATGTCTTGCCTGCTGCCAGAACGGCTCCCAGATCTCTGATTCCAGCTGGCTGGTCCCTTCTCGGGGGGCAGAGACCATATCCCAGGCTCCCCTGTAGGCCTGATGGGCTGGCAGAGAGCCAAGCACAGGAAAACCCTGAGGAGGGAGAGTGACGTGGGCCTGGGACCCTGGTGTAGACCGGGTCAGGCACCAGGCTGCGCACTTTTCAAATCCTCTCATTTAATCCTCACTAAAATCCCAGAAGCTGGCATGTATATTCCTGTTCTGTACATGAGGGAAGAGAAGCTCAGAGAGGTTTAGTGACTTGCCAGAGGTCACCCAGCCAAGAGATGGTGGAACTGGGATTCAAACCCTGACCCCAGTGAATGCCAGCCTCCTTCAGTGGCACAGAGGGATGGACCTAACTCTTATTAGCAAGTAGCCTTCCCAAGGTCATCACCGTCCCCTCTGTGTCCCTGGCCTAGCTCTGGAGCCCAGGGAGCACGAGGCAGTGTCTCTGGACCCCTGCATGCCGTGACAGGACCCCTGACCCCTGACTTCACTCAGCCTTCTCACAGCCCTGGTCAAGGGTCAAGCAAAGGATGCTCCATCTCTCCATCCTCCCAGGAGCCACGTGTAGTCTTGTTCACTTGGAACAGTGGATGTGCCAGTCCTGGCCGGAACTGGGGAGTGAAATGGCCTTTGATGGACCATCCTGTGTGCGCCCAACACCCAGGGAGGGGCAGCAGCAGAGCCCAGGCCAGGAGGGGCGGAGGTGGGAGGAGGTCCAGGAGCTGTCCCACCTGGCCTTCCTGGCCCGGCCACTCCGAGCGCCAACCCCCCCCCGCCGTCCACCCAGGGTGGCCACCCATGCAAGTCTAGCAGGTTCTCATTTAACAGAAAGCTGGTGAGCTCTGCCCTCCGTGTGCTCCAGAGTGACCTCCACGGAGGCGAAGAGGAGCCAGGAGGTAACAATCCACTGAATGTAGAGACAGCTCAAGGGCCTCTGGGCCTTTGGGCATCAGCAGTAACCAAGCAAGAAGTCTCAGTGGTAAACCCGCCTCTCCCAGACTGTGAGGACAGAGGCCTAACTGGGCTGGAATGGGGATCCCCACAGTCTAGCTGGCTTTCAGAGAGACTGAACTCTGATCCAGGACGGGGCCCAGCATGCAGGAAGTATCTCGAATGAATGAACGGATGAACGAGTGAGTGGATCAGTGATCCAGGGTCCCTGGTGGATGAGGAGGGCCTGCTGGCAGCTGGGGAGAGATGTGATGAAGCCAGCCCTTTGGAGGAAGCAGAGCGTCTCTTCACAGCAGCTGACAAACCCTTCCCGAGGGCTGCTGTGTGCCAGGCCGGCTATCCCCAGAAAGAGACGCAGAGCTCGTGCTGGTCTCCGTTTGCCGCCCTCTGACCCTCTCTGGTTCTCCCCGACCCTGCACAGAGCCTGGTGCAGAGCAGTCTCTCCACAAATCTCCTGGAGGTCCATGTGGCTGTGCTGTAAGAGATGGGACTCCCCTATGGTCCAGTGGTTAAGACTGCGCTCCCAATGCAGGAGGCCCAGGTTCGATCCCTGGTCAGGGAACTAGAGCCCACATGCCGCAGCTAAGAGCCCACACGTGGCTACAAAGATCCCACATGCCGCAACTGCAACCCAGTGCAGCCAAATAAATATTTAAAAAAAAAAAAAAAAAAAGAAGAAGAAAGAGAAACTTCTTCCCTGGTTTAAGCCCCCGGAAAGGCAAAGGCGTCTTCCCAGAAGACTCCAGGCAAAGTGACAGGACCCCCGGGTCAGGGAGCCCCAAGGAGAGGTGCTCACCTGCAGTCTAGAGCTGGGAGTGGGATTCAGAGAGAGGAGGGCACTACTGTGGCCACGGGTGAGAGCCGGGTCTGAACCAGCGCCGAGGCAGGGCTGACCCCAGATGTGACTGTGGACCCGTGTGAGCCCCGAGACCAGCACTACTCTCCCCGCCGCTGTCCCAGGGAGCGTGTCCTCAGGCGCCCCGCCAGGCACACAGCCATGGGTTCCATACACCAACATCCTGGTGTGTGCCATCCTCGGCGTGGCAGGGAGGAGGGAAAGAGGGAAATGAATGTGGAACACACCCTGGGGCTGGAAGCCAAAAGTTATCCCAATAGAAAGAAGGGCCAGGATCCTTAGCTGGCTCATTTCATCCCACAGAAGGAGGCTATGTCACCCTTGCTGGCTCGGGGCTCAGGAATTCCTCAGAAGGAACTACCCTCCTTCCATCCACCCGCATCACTCACTCTTTCAGCCAGTGATGTGACAGCCATTTGTGGAGACCTGTTACGTGCCAGACACTGTTCTAGGTGCTGATAATACAGCTGTGAGCAGGACAGACATGCCTGCCCTCTGGGGGCTTCTAGTCATTCGAAGTGAGAGGATGCCTGAAGAAGAAACACAGAGCCCAACAGTTCCTTCAAGCGGCTTTCAGCCCCACATTCCAGGTGCCACCTACAGGAATGCTCTGGAAGGTGACACGACTCTTCCTTGTCTTAGTTCTAAACCACCTGCCTTAAACTCAGGGACGATAAAATCTACCAGCTGCCCCCTGCCCCTCCCGAGCCAGGGGCAGACATTACTCATGGATCACAGCACTGTTTCCTGCTCAGCCTGCATGCACTCTCAGAATCCTCCTCAGCCTGGCTCTGCAGCTGGCAGGCTGGCCGATAACATGGAAGCGACCAGCCCTTCCTGCCACCACCCCCTCCTGTCACTGCTTCCAGCCTGCTGGCCTCTGGCCCTCTGCTCTTTCTCCCATCTTCAGCTGCACACAAGTGCCAAGCATGTCCCTCCCAGCATCTCCTTGGCATCCCCTTTGATCACAAGTTTGGGTCTTCCTCCTCCCCCAGGACGTAAGCTTCCACGACCTTCCAGAATTGCCCCAGCTCCTGGGATCCCTTTCTTGGCTTGCTCCATCCCCCCAAAGCAGGAGCCAAACCTCTTTTAGGGCAGAATCCAAACCCAGCCGACTCCCCAAGCCAGATGGTGGGGCCCACATCTGAGAGCTGAATTTTTCAGGTTTTTTGTTCCAGCAATCTGCTAATGGAGGCGAGAAGGAGGCTCACAGAGTTATCAGCTGCCTCTGTCAACGTTGGGTAATGAGGTGCGAAAGCTGGCACCTCGCAGTAAACTGTGAACCTCCAGACATTCCCAGGCACCTGCAGCCCTGCCGCCCCCCAGCAAAAGGGATTGTGCCTGGCAGCCCCTGTGAGGCCTGCAGTGGGGCAGGGTCTGTTCTGGGGGCCGGATTGGCAATTGGCTTTGGAAATCTGTTTATGGGACCCACAGAGCTTTCCCTTATTTAGAACTGGAGGAAACTGACAGCTTCTATTGACAGAAACCTCCCCAAAGAGCAAAGGAGCATGTGTTTCCATTTTTGAAGTGGTGATGCTTTACTTGGAGTTCACCTGGGCAGGATCCAGGAGGGCAACTGGGACCTGAAGCCAGCCCCAAGCCCCCATCCCTCCTCCTTCCATAGGGTCAGTAGGCCCCCTGGTCCCCTGTCCACTTGCAGCCCTTCTCTGCCTTCTTCTTTCCTTCCTGAGACCCAGGGCTGGACCCTCCCATAGGCCCACTGTCTCATCAATTCCCAGGGCAGATGGAGTCAGGGCCCCAGCTCAACAGTCAAGTGCCTGGCATGAGTCCCCCCAAACCAGGCCTAAACCCCAGAAGTTACCTATGCCACCCACACTTTCACCATCCGTCACCAACTCACCACAGGTGAGGCCAACAGATCAGGGGATGATTGCCACTGAAAAGATAGTTTGTGACCCACAGTTCTCAAGCCGGGGGGAGGGCATGACACACAGGGCCACACAGGGAGGTACCATGGTCATTCAGGAGGCAGAGGGAGGGGGGAAAGGTGGGCAAGAGCTTTATGGTGGTTTCCGTGGGAAGAAACAGCCGAGGCAGAGAAAGCAGGTTTAGGATTGGCTAGTTTGAAAGATTTCCGTGGGTTCTGGGTTATCGGGGCTGTTCCTGATTGTCTGGCACCTGCCCTGGGTGATTAGGGCAGGGGGACAGTGCCTGGAGAGCCTGATAGAGAAGGGGTTGGGTGGGGGGGGCTCTGCAGTGGTTGGTTTGCATATGATAGGAGTGCTCATGGGCTAGTCTTCTACCATCTCTAGGAGCTGGCTGGCCCTGCGAGGGGTGGTCTCTCCAGGGTCAGCGAGGCCCCAGATGTCGAAGCATCAGAAATTCAGAAAATGAAACGGCATGATTAATACGCCTTCCCCAGGACCCTTGCCAAAATCTGGTTCTTCCAAACTCCTCTCTACACAGCACCAACAATGGAAAAAAAACGCGAATCTGAACGTTTCATCCAGGAATATACATGTGCACACACCCCCTTGCTGAGTATAAACTTTCCCCCTCCTCCTAAGGCTGAAGACCACCGTGGCCCTCCCCGCTCCCTGGCCCCAGCTGGAGCCATGCACCGCCTCCCTGCTCTCCAGACGGCCCAGCCTCTTACAGGTTCTCAAACGCGCTCCATGGAGTAGTATACCATTGCATATATGTACCACATCTTCTTTATCCATTCCTCTGTTGATGGACATAGGTTGTTTCCATGGCTTGACTATTGTGAATAGTGCTGCAATGAACATTGGGGTGCAGGTATCTTTTGGAATTATGTTTTTCTCCAGATATATGTCCAGCAGTGGGATTGCTGGATCATATGTTAGCTCTATTTTTAGTTTTTTAAGGAACCTCCATACTGTTCTCCATAGTGGCTGTACCAGTTTACATTCCCACTGACAGTGTAGGAGGGTTCCCTTTTCTTCACACCCTCTCCAGCATTTATTGTTTGTAGATTTTTTGAGGATGGCCATTCTGACCAGTGTGAGGTGGTACCTCCCCAGTACTCTGTAATGGCCTATATGGGAAAAGAATCTGAAAAAGAGTGGATATGTGTATATGTATAACAGATTCACTTTGCTGTACACTTGAAACTAACAACATTGTAAATAAACTATATCCCAAAAAAATTTTTTTTAAAGAAGATGAACAATAAAGGTGGGGAAAATAGAAAAAAAATGTGGTCCATGGAAATACACTCCACCTGCCTGGCCACCCATCCCCACCCCTCAGCCTGCTCACACCTGCTCACACCTGCTCACACCTGCTCACACCTGCGCAGCCGTCCGGTCTCTGCGGAAGGATGCTCACAGAAGCAGGCTTCTCTCTCTCAGTGTGGTCCTCTGCTCATGTGAGCCCCAGATCTGAGCATCTCCCCTCTAGGCTGCACTCACCAGGGGACCCCAGCATCGCTAACAGGGCACGGCTCCCAGCAGACACTCTATAGATATTTGCAAAAGGGTTTCTAAACGGCCTGGCAACCAACTGTAAGAGGTGGGGATTCTTGCTTATCCCTGTTCTTCAGATGAACGGATGGTGTCTTGGGAGCTTCAGCGGCTTCAGGTCATACACAGTTAGAAGGGGACAGAGCCGTCGTTCCAATGAGGCCGGTGATACTCCCAAGGCCCTAACCCCTCGATGTGCTCCCTTTCGGGGGACAATTAAGGCCCAGCCCCCAGGAGACTTAGCTGGCACTGAACCCACCTCCTGGGCTCCTGTATTCTATTTTGGGCAAGAGAACCCGCATTGGCAAGTTGGGGGGTGGGGGTGAGGGAGGAGGATCTGATGGGGGAGGGGCTTTCCCTCTGCTGAAGCTGGCTGTGGGTGTATGAGTATCCTCGAGCTGCTGTAACAAAATACCACAAACTGGTGATTTAAACAACAGAAATTGATTGTCTCACTGTCTGGAGACTAAAAGTTTGAGAGCAAGATTAGCAGGACTGTGCTCCCTCCGAAGGCTCTAGGGAAGGATGTTTCCTGGCCTCTTTCACCTTCCAGTGGCTGCAGGAATTCCTTGGCTTGCAGATGCATCACCTCCATCTCTGCCTCTGTTGGCACATGGCCTTCTCCATGTGTGTGTCTGTGTTTGTGTCCAAATTTCCTTCCTCTTATAAGGACACCAGTCATATTGGACTTAGGGCCCACCCTAATTCACCTATCACTTCGCCTCAATTTAATTAATTAGAGGTGCAAAGACCCTATTTCCAAATAGGGTCACATTCTGCGGTTCTGGGTGGGCATGAATTTGAGGGGGGATACAATTCAAGCCAATCCAGGAGGATTTTTCTCTTCCTTATGTCCTGTCTCCTGAATGTGCCCCAAGACCTGGGACACTGACCTTGGCCTTGACCGGCCTCCATCAGATCTCACCATGTCCAAAATGAGATGTAATTGCACAGAAAAGGCCTGGACTGGGAGTCCGGAGCCCTGCCAAGCTGCAGGACCAGCGCACCCCCTGCCCACCCTCCCCATCCCCGAGCCCTCACTTCCTTGATGCACAGTGAGGATTGGACCACATGCTTTCCCAGCTGTTATCCAGCTATGACGTTCTAGGATCCAGAATGTTCCATAGCCTCTTTCTTTATGGGTCTTTCTTTTTTAGTAGAAAAGCAAATGAGAGATATAATTGTCATTGCTTTTTAAAATTACGGGCGCAGTAATACACATTCATGGAAAGATGGTAGAACCCAGTGGGGAGACCCAGTCCATCGCTCACCACGGCTGCTTTCAGGAAGTCCTCGCCACATCTTCTGAGCCCCTACTCTGTGCCAGACTCTGGTCTGGATGCGGGGGGTTGGGGTGAATGAGAATGCCCCCGCCCTCGGGGGGCTAGCAGCCTCAGACCCTGACGTCATTATGGTGGCAGTTAGTTAGTCTGGGGTCCCAGCAAGGGCCTTCTTTATCTGTGAGCATCTGAAAGAAGGAAACAGAATCGAGCGGGAACCGTCTGGGGCTGCAGTGGAGGAGGGGGGAGGGCGGAGCCAGATCAGCCCCCCATGGGCAGTTCTCCCCTGTGAGATGCAGCTTCCGCGGGGCCTCCAGCTCTCAGACTCACCCTCCTCCTCCCCGTCCTGGAGCAAAGTGTTAACCAGGATTTCTCCCTGCTTGGCTCCCTGCATTCCCCTAGCCACCTGCCTGCTACTCAGACCCCTCCAGGCCCATCAGGCTCTAGCGGCCTCTTATCTCCCGCTTCCTGGGGCCCAGCTCGCCCAGCCCTGTACCCCTGGGCCGCGTGGGGCCTGTGCCGGGCCTGGTCTCCATCTCCGGGCACAGCTTGCTGCTTCCAGGCAGGGCTGGATTCACTCCTGGACTGGCCAGCACATCCCTTAGGACGTGGCAGGAAGGGAGGACCAAGGTCCCAGGGGTTAACAGGGGGACAGGCAGGAGGCCCCTGGATGCGGCTCCACAGGGAGGCCCAGGGGGTCCTGGAGGAGCCCTCCAGCCCCCTCCATCCACCCAGAACACGAGACCCCGCAGGGTCTAGGCAGCTGTTCCCTGGCCCAGAGCAGAGAGGGGGACTCTGTCCCTTTCGGAGGAAGAGTTATCAAAAAGTATGCAGGGACCCACTGTTGTTCCTTCCAAAGTCACCCGTGCAGCCTCACGTGCACCAGGCTGAGGGGCAGGGAACACCGTCCCTGAGACAGGAGGGACGCCCCAGCCCTGGGACACGCGGGGGCACAGAGGAAAAGCAGGGGGGCCCCGGGATAGCTCGGCCCACGCTGCCCCGCCTCTGCGGGCCAGCTGGCTCTCCAGTGAAAACCCGTTCTCCACTCAGGCAGGAGGCCATCAGGACCGAAGAAGGATTTCGGCAGCTGTAGTCATTAAGATAAAAGTCGCGGTAATGACTCGAGCGTTATTTAGATCTGATATCTTAATTTAATTGGATTCTTTTAATTAAGAAAAAGACCCATAATCCTGTAAGCACTGGGCTGGGGCTGGCTTTTCAGAAGTTCACCTTTAACGGCTGAGCCCCAGAACCGCCATCCCTCCTGCCTTAGGCCAGGGTCACTTTGGGAAGAGGGACACCGAGGCCTGGGGTCTGAGCCGGGAAGGAAGCTGGGAGGTTGATCAGAGGGAAAGGTCAAGGTTCCCGGCGCTTCTGCAGCTCAGGAAAGAGGAAGCCGCTGGTGTGAGGGCGCCGTCTGCTCCCGGGAGGCTGGACGTGGGCACTGCCGCCACCCCGCTGCGAGGAGCCCTGAGCGGCGGATCTGGAGGGCCAGGGGCCGTTCTCTGCCCCGAGACACGGGCCTCCTCCACGGACAGCAGCCCCGTCCTTCTCATGGTCACACCAGCTCTGGCGCCCAGGGCTGTCCCCAGGGGAGGGGGGCTTGCGGGGCGTCCCTCCTTTCTCCGGGCCCTCGGTGGCGGGCTGCGGCCTCCCCTGCTCCCCCTGCTGTCCTCCCCTGCTGGGCTCTGGAAGCCAGAGGCTGCTTGGTGATGGTGACTGATGGTTTACCAATAGGAGTGGAATGAAGTTTTAATAGTCTCGGATTAAAGCATCAGAGAACAGAGGCATGCAGGGAACCCGGCTGCCCGCATCCATGTTTTTGCACAGAGCAACTCCTGGGGCTGCACAGAGGGGCCTGTTAAAGCCACAGACCAGCGGGGGGAGGTGGAGGGGCTGCGCCCGAGGGTTCCCGCGACATCAGGCGGGGGAGCCGGCCTCTGTCACACGGGCGGGGGTAGGGCACCCACAGCCCCCTGGGGTCCAGCAGAGCTCCATGAGCTCGGGGCCCTGGCGGAAGCATGAACACCCCGACCCTGGGTCTAGGCTGAAGCTCCAGCCTCTGTGCGGTGAAGGGGCAGATGGGGCCTTGGGGCCTGGCTGGAAGAGAGTTCCAGAAGGAAGCACAAGTCGGACTTCCAGCGAATTTGGGAATACGGTGGGCGTCGTGGGTGACAGATTGGTTCTCTGCTCTTCGTAGATCAACATGATTATTTCCATCCTTGAGGGAATTCTTTGTAAGATAAACACACACTCCCTCCAAAATCACTGGTGACTCTGGGAGCCCAAGACCAAGGGTGAAGTTGGCTCCAAATAAGGGTTTGACGTCCGGCTGCAGGAAGGTGATTCTCCCCTACCCTCTATGGGGTTAAGGTGCACAGCAGAGTGCCTTGTCCGCAGGGCAGAGGGAGGGAGGGGGCCTGGGTGTCTGCACCTGTGTGACGTCCTCCAGCCCCACTGCCCCTCGTGTCCCCTCACGTCCCCTGAGACGGGGCACTGGGCACATCACAGGGTGTGCTGACGCCCCCTGCAGCCCTGCCTCCCAGTGCTGAGCCCACGATGGGGAAGGCCTGCGGGTCACCGTGCTGGTGTGGGCAGGGAGCCGGGGACTCGAGATGCCCCCGTCCCCTCTGGGGTTCCGTCCCCTCCGGGCTTTGGTCCCCTCCTCTGTGAATCAGCCAGTCGACGAGACCCGCTGGTCCGTGTCTCCATCAGGCCTCGAGCAGACCCTGCCATCTAGGCCATGACGAAGGCCAGGCCTCCAAAACCACCCATTAGGGCTCTCCGGATGCACAGGGTCAGGCAGGGCCGGCCGGCCCAAGGGCCGTCAGCACGAGCGTGAAATGATGGATCACGTTTTAAGGTCACCGGGGTAGACGTGCACTTCAGCTGGTTTAAGACCCAGAGTCAGCCCCTGCGGTAACCATTAGGTCGATAATGAAATGACCTTGGATCGCTTCGTCTGATCGGCCTCTTGGAGCCCTCAGCTGGAGGTCGTGAGAGACTGGGACCCGGGGTGTGATCCTGGGCAAGGCAGTTCATATTTTGGCAGGATCCTCAATCTCTGTGCTTCCAAACAAGGCCAGGCACATCTCAGGCACAGCTGGGCGCTGGTTTCGGGGAGCTGGGTGGGTGGGTGAAGGGCTTCCCTCCCCCGCCCCCCCTCAGGCAGGAGGGGTCCAGTCCCGTCCCACCAGCAGCATCTGATTAGCGATGACCTCAGGCCCCCCCCGCTGGCTGCTCGGCCACCAGGGCTGAGGTCAGCACTCTCGAAGGAGCCTCCAGAGGCCCGTTTGGGTGATGAAGGGACAGAGGGACAGGCAGCAGGCCAGAGGGGCAGGAGGCCTCCTCTTGGGAGTCCCTTGGCACCAGAGGGCGCCGGGTTCCCAGCCCCCGCAGGACGCACACCAACGGCAGGAACACGGTCTGCATCTTGTAGGAGAAGCCAAGCCCCTCTGTCGGGCCCAGGGAGCGGGCGATTCATGGGGGGCACGGAGACAGCAGCCCCACTGGCACAGCTCGCTCTGGAAGGGCAGAGCTGACCCCGCAGGGCATTGGCTCGGCACCCAGGGCCCCACGGATGCCGCTGCCCGGGAGAGCCACCCACCCCTTCCCAGGAGCCCCCCCCGGCCACAGTCCTAGAATGACTCCTGCCTGCTTCTCAGGGGCAGAAACGGCTTGTGGGTCAGAGAGAATCAACCCAAGCCCTCCTGGCACCCCGGCCTGACCGAGGAAACACCATCAGCACCCCTGTCACGCGCACCCACCTTCCTCGGCTCCGTCGCTCCCCTGTCCCAGCTGTGCCGTGTGCTGGCGCAGAAGGGGCTCTGGAGAGAGTCCCTGGGAAGGGCTATTTGGGTTTCCCCCATCAGAGGGTCGTGGCCAAGATGACAACTCAGAAATGGGGCTCCGAGGAAGCTTTTGTGCCCCAGGAAAAGCCACCCAAGGTCACCCTGCCCACCCACGCCTGCCTGCCTCTGGCCCCACTGTCCAGGCTAAGAGGGGCGGGTCACAGCTGCCCTGTCCTGAGGCCCGCACGCCCAGGGCTTCCCCCCACCCCCTGCCAAAACCTGCCATTGTAACCAAAAACAAAAAGCTTTAAGGAATGTGCATTAGACAACTGTTACTCAGCATATTTTGTGGTGCTTTGCGTCGGTTTGAATATGTAAAAGCACTAAGCTGTTTAATTCAGCGCTTTCCTGCACAGTTTGGAGGCGGAACTCAGTTTGATACCAGCGGCTTGTAGCAGCAGCCTGGGAGGGCGGAGGCAGTTTGGGTAATTTAGGCTTTGTTTGCCACCGACACTGGAACTTCTTCCTCCCTCTCTGCACTCATCCCCGGTGGGCTGCATCATTACTCCGCCCACTCTCTCTGCTCCGGCCCCCTCCTGCCCCCCCTTCACAGCTCCCTGGACCCCCTGACAGGTTGTTGTAACTCGGCTGTCATGCTCCCTGCACTTTCCAGAAATGTTATCTCCTCTTTTTCGGAGATGTCACCCACTGCCGTTGGAAAAGATACCGGAGCTGTTGCACAATGTTGCTCAGATGGCTTATCTGACTCAGGCTGGCACCCAGGCCCCGCGTGGAGCAGGGCAGGTGTTTTCCGTAGCTGCTACTTACCCTCTCGAGGCCGGCCAGCTGCCCTCCTGGTTCTTGTCTTCTGGTCTCTGAACGTCCGAGTGAGGCAGCGGCTGGTCCTTTCCTTCCAAGCCCACTTACCCACAGGCTGCAAACCTCCACCTTCCGAATCGCCCCACTGTATCCCGGTCCACGTTTAGCTGGAGCTCAGGGAACTCCCACCCTGCTGGGCCTCGCATCCTGATTCGGTCTGAGGCTGGCAGGCCCATCGCAGAAGCATTTCCTGGGTGCCCTGCACCATCACGGTCCTGCTGTGACCTTTGAAGACGCCCTGTCTCCCCACACACACCCCAGTGTGACCTCAGCCCCGAGCTGGAGTGTCCCAGTCACCTTCTCCCCAGACACTGGGGCAGCACCCACCCAGCCGGCTGTACCCGGCCACTTTCCCTTCTGGACTTCTCGCACGTGGAGGGCGGCGGTGCGGTGAGACGTTGGCCACTGAGCCCGGCCGGACCCAGCAGGCGGCTGAGTCCACATGAGAGCCTGTCACAGGGCCTTCCACTCAGCTGCTGGAAATCAAGCCGTTTTCAGCCTGGCCCGAGTCCTTACCAAGGCGCAGGGGAGGGGGCTGGTTCAGGGGGCCGGGCTGCACCCGCAGAAGCCTGTCCTGGGCGACGGTCAGGACCGAGGCCGGCCGGCAGCAGGGCCCAGGAGGCAGTGAAGCTGGGGGCCGCCGAGGCCCAGGCTCCCTGTGCTTTCCGTCCCCGCTCGGGCCGGGCAAGAGCCTGATGTCCAGGCCCAGGGCTGGCGGCCTCGTCACGTGGGGAGGAGCCCAGGCCCGAGGTTCTAGGGGCTTTTGTCTTCCCCACTCAGGGGGCCGGAGCTCCTGGACGGGGTTTAGTGCAGACCTCCATCCTGAGGCTGGACGGCAGCCAATGCGCTGTCCACACTGAGTCACCTGATTTGGAGGGGCGGCCGTGGAGAGACCCCAGCATCCTGGGGCCGCACAGCTCATTAGGTCCATCGGGGAAACTGAGGCGCAGAGAGATTCAGGGACCTGCCTAATGCCGCCGTTGTGAAAAATGGGGGCTCATTCAGTCACTCACAAATATTTATTGTGCGCCTTCTGGGTACCGACGGTGAGGACAAAGCAGAAATCTCTGCCCCACAGAGTTGACATTCCACAGGAAGGGACTTAAGTCATACCAGAGGGCTCCAGAGACAGAGAGAGTAAAGAAAGCCAGGCGGGCACTGCATGAGGATAGAGGCACTGGGTTACATCACTGATCCGTGAGGCCACTTTCAGTTTTCAGTTTTTAGAATCCAAGTGAGGAGAATCAAATAGAAGTTAACTCCTATTCCACAGAAATGTCTTCTACCCAACGGGCCAGTGTGGGCAGCCCCGGAGGCTTCTCAGGGCGGCCCTGCCCCACCTCCCGCGCTGGGCACTGTCCTCCCTCTGGTCCCCCCAGATCCTCCTGGACAGGGGAGCCCCAGCCTGGGCAGGACCACCTTCGTCACTCCCCCAGCCAGCCTGGCTTCCAAGGCAAGAGACGCTAACTCAGCCCTAATCGTCCCCTTCCAGGAGGTGGCACCCTGCGGGGATTATCACCCCTGATGTGACATGTAGGGACACCTAGAGGCCGGGGAGGGACAGCTGCCTTGGGTTTTAGGGATTTTCATTCTGCAGTTGACAGCGAACTCTGTGAAACTGATGAGGGAAGGTGACGTCTGCCCCTGGAGGAGGTGGAGAGCTCTTTTTTTTTTTTGTAGGAGTTTTGGATAGGTGTTTGTTTTTTTTTTAACATCTTTATTGGAGTATAATTGCTTTCCAATGGTGTGTTAGTTTCTGCTTTATAACAAAGTGAATCAGTTATACATATACATATGTTCCTGTATCTCTTCCCTCTTGCGTCTCCCTCCCTCCCACCCTCCCTATCCTACCCCTGTAGGTGGTCACAAAGCACCGAGCTGGTCTCCCTGTGCTATGCGGCTGCTTCCCACTAGCTATCTATTTTACGTTTGACTCCCGGCCGCTGCTGGAGGGCGTCCTCCTTTGCCTGTTTCCTGGTACAGCCCCGTGCACCAAACGGGAGATGGAGCAGATACACGAGTCACGGGGGGTGGGGGGGGCTGCACACGTGGCCTGTGTGTGTGTGGTCTCCACGCACGGTCATCGTCCAGAAAGCTCTCCATAGCCTCCGCCCTCCGTGTCTCTTGTGGAGAAAGACCTCAGGGATGGGGGCAGAGCAGGGGAATCTTGGAAGGTCCGTGGAGCAGAGGAGGAGGGAGGGGGAGGGGAGAGGAGGGGAGGGGGAGGAGGAGAAAAGGGAGGCCATGGCAGTAAGAAGGAGAATTGGGAGAGGCAGCAAACAAGAGACAATGAAAAAAGAAAAACGCTGTGAAAAGGACAGAGACGGGGAGAAAGATGGGGAAAGAGAAAAATGGAGAAAGAGAAAGGACGGGATGTGTGAGTTGTGAGTTAAGTTTTATTGGGGGCAAAATGAAGACTATGGCCCAGGAGACATCCTCTTAGAAAGCTCTGAGGTACTTCCCTGGTGGCGCAGTGGTTAAGAATCCGCCTGCCAATGCAGAGGACACGGGTTCGAGCCCTGGTCCGGGAAGATCCCACATGCTGCGGAGCAACTAAGCCCGTGCGCCGCAACTACTGAGCCCGCGCGTCACAACTACTGAGCCCACGTGCCACAACTACTGAGCCCACGTGCCTAGAGCCCGAGCTCCGCAGCAAGAGGAGCCACCGCAATGAGAAGCCCACGCACCACAACGAAGTGTAGCCCCCACTCGCCGCAACTAGAGAAAGCCCGCGCGCAGCGACAAAGACCCAACACAGCCAAAAATAAATTAATTTAAAAAAAAGAAAAAAGAAAGCTCTGAGGAACCGCTCCGAAGCGGCTGGGGTGGGGTCAGCGTCTCTGTGATGGTGCTGAGGGGGGACGTGCGTCGAGCACACGTGTTGGCAGAGGCTGGCTGCTCCTCACGAGGAACAGACGTCCCGTGAATGATTTTAGTGCTTCACTAGGTATGAGACGATGCAAGCAGTTGGGTTCATCAAATCTTCTCCTGAGAATATCTCACTATCTGAAGGCCCGTTCTACCAGTTTCCCCCAGGGCACAGAGCACACCATTCCTGATCTCCACCCTGAGCTCCTTTCTGGGCGTGTTGAAGGTCAGCGACTGCAGTGGCGGGTGACTTCATCCTTGTAGAACCCGAAGGCAAGGGGACACGTCTGTAGTCGGCAGGGGTCCGCCCCCCGCCCCTGACTTGTAGGGAGATCCTCGGGGCAGAAGGCGGGGACGTCCTTCTGTCTGTCCTCACTCTCCACAGAACCATGCAGGGTGGGGTGGAGACAGGCTTTGGGACAGTGGGAGCGAGGCACCGGCGCAAGGGTAGGGTCTGCTGAGGGCCACGGGGACCCTGCCTCAGACGCCCTGGTTCCCAGACCGTCTCACGGAGCATCAGGAGGCCAGGAGCAGGGGGCCGGGCTGGCGTCCACATCAGGGGCGCTGGGGCTGCCCCAGTGGGTACCGGGCTCTGCCATGGTGACAGGGCAGGCCGGCAGAGCCTGGGACCTAGCCCCTCCGTCAAACACTCTTTGGACCCGTCGGGCTGGGACCCCACGAGAGCCGCGTCCTGCCGCTGGAGGGGAGGCTGCAGGGCCTCAGCCATGGTGTGAAGCTCCCCCGGCAACGGAATTCCTGGGTATTTTCTGGGGCTTGTTTTGCCCTTGAAATCACTTTTAAAAGAAAGATGGAGGTTTTCCTGTATCCTGTGCTCCCTTGAGGCTGGAGACAGGGGTTCTGGGGAGAACCTGGCGGGGCCCCTGTGTGACCCCAGGCACTCGCTGTCCCTCTCTGGGCCTTTCCCTCCATTTATAAACCATGAAGGATCAATTCTACCTCCAGAGGCTGTTGGGATAATAATTAAGGTTATTTTTAAGTATGTAAAGTGGTCTTTGGAGACAGGCCTAGTGTAAATAAGGTTGGTTTTATTTTAATAGCAAACATTTCTTAAACACCCACCGAGTTCCAGGCACTGAACCGAGTACCAAAGAGAACCCGGTCCAGCTCCTGCCAAACTCTCCGCCGGCCCTGTCTTACCTCCCTCCCTCCCCATGGTTGAGAGCAGGGCCTAAGCCACAAACGGGCAGGCCCAGCTCTAGGAAGATCTGCACACGTGGTCAGACCAATGTGACGTCCAGATCTCAACCCAGCCAGGCTGCAGAGCCCCCCACGGGAGCCCCAGGCCCCTGGGCTGGGTCATACTTAACAAGTCTCTTGCCTTCTCTCGGCCTCAGTCCCCTGCCCTCCACGAGGGGAAGGCCCTGTTCTAGGCTGGGGGGCCCCATGAGACCAGTCCAAGCCTAGTAGATGCAGGGAGCACCTCACCTGATCAAGCGTTCCCCAGACAGACTTCCCGAGGCCCCTCTTGCCCACACGGGGCTGATGCTGGTAACGTAAAAGTGGGCCTGTCCCCAGGGACCTCGCATGTAGCAGGAAAGACTGAAAACACGCAAGTGACTGCGGATCCATGGAAACAGGGGCTCCATGAGGTTCCCTGTGTGTCCCAGTGCCCAGGACAGGGTCTGGGACAGAGGAAGCTCTGAGCAAACAGCTGTTAGTAAGTAAATGAGGTCGGCCTAGTGACCATGTGATGGGGACCCTTGGGGGGAGGGTCCACTTCCGGTAGTGTGGTCACAGAGGCCCTCTGAGGAGGTGACATTCAGGTGGCCTGCTGGAGGAGGAGGAGCCAAGCCAGCACTGACCAGGGAAGGGCACACATGCTGGCAGCAGCTGGGGACAGGCTCTGAGGTCGGGAGGACCGTGCCTTCCAGAAAGCAGATGGTCACGACCACAGGGGAAATGGGTGGGGTGAGGATGGGGGCCGGCAGGCCCAGCTCACGGGGAGAACCTGCAGGACTGCAGGCAGCGCGAGAAGGACAACGTGTGGGGAGGTCGCCCACAGAAGGGTCACCTGACTAGGTGTGCAGTTTCTTTTTCTTTTCTTTAGTTTTTTTTTTTTTTATGTAACCCATTTTTAAAGCCTTTATTGAATTTGTTACAATATTGCTTCTGTTTTATGTTCTGGTTTTTTGACCTTGAGGCATGTGGGATCTTAGCTCCCCGATCAGGGATCAAACCCGCACCCCCTGCATTGGAAGACAAAGTCTTAACCATTGGACTGCCAGGGAAGTTCCAAGATGTGCAGTTTCAAAAGCTCACGCTGGCTGCTGAGTGCCAGGCAGAAGCTGTGACAGGGGACTGGGTCCGAGGATTCGAGAGCTCCCAGCGTAGCTGCTGCAGCAAGACAGGATGATGCGGCATCAACGCAGACGGGGTGGATGAGAGGAAGGGGTGGGTAGATAGGAGACGTGCTCTGGAGCTGGACCAAAAGGCCGCCACCCCCTGTGCCAGCGCGACTGTCCTGTGGGCACTGGTGTTCCCCACCAGGGTCATGAGTTGTCTGCTTCAGGATCACTTAAGGAATTCATGAAAAGTGCACATCCCCAGTCCCAGCCACAGAAAGACTGGCAGAGGCTCTGGAATCTGTATTCTCACAAGCGGCTTGGGTGATTCCTGTGGGCATTCGGCTCTGTGATCCCCGAGTCTGTGCCGTGCATTTTTCCTGACCTCACTCACCACCCACTGAAAGGTGACCAGGAGAAATCCAGTCCCAAACAGACCTTTGGGGTCATAACTGAGCTCTGTCACCCTTACCTGTATGGCCTCAGGGACAACCTCTAACCTCTGTGTCTGTTTCCGTACCTGTATGATGGGGAACGTACTATTACCTACTTAATAGCATTGTTGCAAGGATTAAGTGAATTAATATATGAAAAGTTCTTAACATACTGCCTGACAGATAAAAGGTAATCAATAAGTGTTGATCATCGTCATCATCCCATTATCACCATCCTCCTTATCACCACCACCACCATCATCATCACCACCATAATCTCCATCATCACCACCACCACCATCATCTTCACCATCATCATCACCATCATCACCACCACCACCATCATCTTCACCATCATCACCACCACCACCATCATCATCACCATCATCACCATCATTACCACCACCACCATCATCATCACCACCATCATCTCCATCATCACCACCACCACCATCATCTTCACCATCATCATCTCCATCATCACCACCACCACCATCATCAACACCATCATCACTGTTACCACCATCATCCTCATCATCATCATCACCACCATCATCATCACCACCATCATCACCGATACCACCATCATCTTCACCATCAACTTCATCACCACCATCATCATCACCACCACCACCATCATCATCACCATCATCATCACCACCACCACCATCATCATCACCATCATCATCACCACCACCACCATCATCATCACCATCATCATCACCACCACCACCATCATCATCACCACCATCATCACCACCACCACCATCATCATCACCACCATCATCTCCATCATCACCACCACCACCATCATCTTCACCATCAACTTCATCACCACCATCATCTTCACCATCATCATCATCATCACCATCAGCATCACTATCATCCTCACCATTGTCACCATTGTACCAACCAGGTGCAGGCAATGAGCCCTGGATCCCAGTCCCTGCAGCCACCATGACCATAACTTCTCAGTCAGGATACACTCAGAAAGTATACTTCCCCACTTGGCTCACTTGCCCTGCCTACTCCTTTTAACCAAATGGAAAAGTTTCTAAAATCACGTATCTATCTCTCTACCTTATTAAAAGCAGTATATCAATTAAAAATGGCTTTTGCTTTGGTAAGTAGGGATCCCGTGAGGGCTCAGGACCCCCTTGCTTAACCCTGCCAAGACCTCGGGCAGGAGAAAAGGGCTCCCCTCGTGGGCACCGTGTGGATTCCGAGACTCCCTGCAGGGCTGGACGCCCCTTCCTCTGACCCTGAAATCCATCCAGGAGAGCTTCTGCTGTGGATCCTTGATGAGCTGTAACCCTCCTGCGCAGCCCTCCCACGGTCCACTGCGGGGCATTTACTCTCTAGTATGAATTAGGGGTCTTTCAGAGAGGGCTGGAAGCACTTAGTCCTTAGGGGCTGGGAGGGCGGAGAGAGGAAGCACAGAGAAAGAGAAGCTGGGGGCAAAACTCTTGCCAGTCTGCGCATGTGCTGAGGGCCAGCCCAGGATGCTGGCAGTCACCAGCAGGGGTGGGAGTTTGGTTGCAAGGGGTCTCAGCCAGGACCCTGGGAACTGTTCTGAAACCAGTTTTTAATTAAAGAGATTTGTTTCGTGCCATTAAACTTTGTCCTGAGAGTGGAAGGCGGGGGCACCCTGATGATGGGTTAATCCAGTCTGTACTCTGAGCTTCTCACTGGCCTGTTCTCCAAGGCCAAGGTCCTAATGGGCTCCTGCTGGCTCAGCGCAGACCCTGCCTGGGACCCCACTTCCCCAAGCCTGGTCATTGGTGGGTTTGCTGGGCCGTGCCTCTGCTCACCACCATCCCCGGGCCAGGAGGGAAAACAATTGTTGTCTTTGTGGGGAGGCCACAGGGTGTCACAGAGCAGAGAGAGCCTGGGAGTCAGAAAAGAGGGTTCAACACCAGCTCCCGGTGAACTTAGGGAGGCCCCTTATCCTCGCCGAGCCTCAGTTTCCTCAACTGCGAAAGAGTGACAGCCATTCTAATTGCACTAGATGTGTCTCAGTCAGCGGAGGCCACCATTACAAGATACCTTAGACCACAAAAGTTAATTTTCCCACAGTTCTGGAGGCTGAAAGTCCCAGATGAAGGTCCAGCAGGAGCAGTCTCTTTGGTTTAAAACAACAGAAACTTTGCTGTTTCAGAGTTCAGGAATCCAGAAGTCTAAAATTAAGGTATCACGAGGGTTGGTTCCTTCTGAAAGTTGTAAGGGAGAATCCATGCCAGACGTCTCCCAGCTTCTGGTGGCTCCCGGCAATCCTTAGCATTACTTGGCTGGTACCCACATCTCTCTAATTTCTGCCTCCGTCTTCACAAGGCCTTCTCCCTGTGAAGGATATCCTTCTTCCTGCAAGGATACACTCATCAGATCCTAATCCAGAATGAACTCACCTTAACTCATTACTTCTGCAAAGACCCTATTTCCAAAAAAGGTCATGTTCTGAGGTGTCAGATGGACACGAATCTTGTGGGGATGCTATTCAACCCGACACTCCAGCTAAGTGGCAACGTCAGCATCCCGTTGGGTGAGACCCTGGGGATGAGGAAGGCCGAAGGGAATCTGCTTGGAGAGGGAACTTGTACCTACTAGGCAGGTGCTGCCCAAAGGATGGGAAACCACGTGGTTCCCAGTGTCTTCAGTGGATGAGCCACGGATGTGGTCTCCATACCCATCCCCATGTCCTGGGAGCCCCTCCGGGAAGCCTGAGAGCCCACCCAGGCCAGGGGCCAGGTCTGACCACTGCCAGGGACCAGAGAGGGCCCGGGGCGGCTGTGCAGGTGCCCACCCGGGAGACGGCAGCGGGCCGTCCAGATGATGATGGGAGAAGAGGCAATGCCGCCGGCCGGGGGCTGCGAGCTGGGCTCATAAACCTTCAAAGCAGACATTTCCGGGTGCTGTTAATTACACCAGTGGCATGTCTGAGCGGAACCAGAAGGGAGCGGCGGCCCCCTCCCCACTGGGGCACCCGGCGAGCGAGCCGTGGCGTTGGGGACACGCGGGCCTCCTGTGCACGGCCCAGGATGTGTGTGGCATGCTCTCTGGCCAGCTGAGTGGAAAAATAAATGACCTGAGGGGCTGACTCAAGCTAGTCATTTTGCCAGTGAAACTCTGATAACTCACTCTGGGCACGGCCCGATCAATGTGCCTCTATTTTTAACTCCGGGATCAGCAGGGTCATTTTCTGGAGAGGGAGGGCTGTTTACTCAGCTCCCTCTCCCCGAAGATCAGTCTCCCCAGCCAGCTCCGCCCCCCCCCCCCCAACGCCCCGGGAGCTGCAGCCTGGCCACCTTCCTGGGAAAGGTCACTGGATGTTCAGGGCTCGGCAGACAGAGGCCCGGGGTCAGCTTGGCTGAGACGGGGCAATAGTTCCAGGCTCCCCGGCTCCAACCAACTTGGTGTCCAGCTGCCACTATCATTTCGCGGACCCGGACCCACCCGCTCTTGACTTACTCTGAGGCCTGGGCTTAGGGGTCCTGGGGAAGGATGTAAGTGTAGAGCCAGCCCTTAATAATGATGCCAACAGCTCCCATATGTTGCCCCTGGCTGCTGTTTCATGTACATCCCCTGCCTCCCCCACCCTGCAGGATTCTGCCCTCTCTGTGCCTCCGTGCTCTCATCCGTAAAATGGGCTCATACTGCTGCCTCGGAGGGGAGGGAAGAGCACAGGAAATAACTTGCCTGGAGGGTTTGGCTCTGTCACTGGCCGGCGGTAGGTGCTCAGTAAGTGTCAGCTCTCTTTTGGTTATGCTTTGCCGAGCTTGACAACCCCGGGAGCTGGGAGTCAAGCCCAAGGTGGCCTGACCCAGTGGCTGAGCTGAGCCTCTGCACTTAACTCCTCCATCCCATACTGCCCCAGACACCTCCCTATTCCTAGTGCATCAAAATCGCACCCACCGAGCAGATAGGTAAGGAGGTGGGTCAGGCATCATCCCAATAGCACGGGCTCCTTACTAGGCTAAGTCCCTCCTGCTTATCTCAGGCAGGATCCAATTTACAGAATGTAGATCTAGAGTTTGCAGATGGCCTGTCACGTGTAGAGCACCGGGCCAGGAGGAGGGAACCCAGCCTGGTTCTGCCTCAAATGTCCATGTGATCTTGGGCCAGTCACCTCCCCTTGTAGGGCCTCATTCCACCCCAGCAAAATGATGGCAAAAAGGGTCGAGCACTTCTTAATAACATTTGTCAAGGGAGAGCCTGCATTCTGACTCAGAGAAAAAGAGTGCTGTGATCAATTAGTAATGTCTGGCACAGGGGTAGGTAGGGAAAGAATAGGCATGCTTGTCAAGTGTTTGTCATGACCATGATTGCTAAATGCTCTCCATGACTGCTAAGGGCCCTTCCAGTTCCTGGCTCCCTGAATACTTCAGGGAGGAAGATGGCAGAGGAGAAAGCTCAAGGCAGTGGAGCAGGGAGACGGGCGTGACTTCAAGGAGGCTCAGCCTTGGGGTTTGGGGGCATATTAACACCGTGGGATGCAGAGTGGGGCCATGTTATAGAGAGTACTCAAAGTGGGCACTGCAGTTTAGAGGAGCAGTACTCTAAGAGTGTGACAATCTTTGAGAAGGGGCATGACACCATGAAAGTCACATTTTAGAGAGATTTCTGTAGGGAGGTAGGCTCCCACCAGAGCAGGGCGGTAGGAGGCTGAGGGCTCATCGCTGCAAATATTGGGCATTTGCCCGTAAGGCTCTGACTCATCACTCTGAGAGTGGAGGCTGGGGCTGAATTTAAGGGACACTAAGAAAGCAGCAGCCCCAGGACCAATCAACATGCAGGGTCCACAAGGCCCGCCTCTGTGTTCTGGGCTGTGAGCTTAGAGGCCTGGAGGGGATGGCCCTCAGATCCCTGTCACCTCTGGCTGTCTAGGACCGTGGCCTCCCAAGATGCTCCAGAAGCACACAGGTGTCTAGAGTGAGGTGTGCCCCAATGTTCCAAAGCTCCCCCAGTGGTGTTTATTATTTATTTTAAGATTTACGAGCTCTGAGGAGAAGCCCCAACCTCTCCCAGCCTGTGCTCGTGCTTCACCAGCCGTCCCCCCACCCCCCCAGGGATGCCTGCAAGCACAGCCATCACATCTCAGCTCCTTGTCACCGACAGATCAGGGCGCCCCCTAATGGTCAGCCGTGAACATGAGCGGATGGCTGCTCCGGCCAATCTGACGGTTGGCCTCCCCCTCTGTCTACCACCACCCCCATGCAGACACGAGCTCAGGATTTTATTTGGAATATGAGATGCATTTATTTTTAGCATCAAATTTCCTTCCTAACTGGAAATGCTTCTGGTGGTATAAAAATAAGTTGATATTCTTTATATCCCCACCAGCCGCATTTCTTTAAAATGTCCTCATAAGGCCTTGGTGTAAAGCAAAGGTCAGCAGACTTTTTCTTAAAGGGTCCAATAGTAAGTATTTCCTGCCTCGTGATCTCTGTCACAATTACTCCAGTCTATGCTGTAGCAGGAAAGCCAGCCGTAGACAATACATACGTGGATGAGCTGGCTGTGTTCCAATAAAACTTTATTTATAAAAACAGGTGGTGGGCCGGATTTGGTCCATAGACTGTAGTTCGCCAACCCCTGGTCTAGACCATCATTTCCAAATATGTATTTCAAGGTCACTGTTACTTGCTGTCCCGCAAAAACAGGGTGACTTTGGGAAATACTGGATAAAACAAAATTTGACAGGTTTTCCCAGAAATATGCTAACGTCACATTGAGAATCCCCAAGCGGGGTAAGAGGCATGCTTCTCAAACTCATTTGACCGTGGGAGCCTAGTTTCCAGCAGGACCTGGTAACTCTTTTTTTTTTCCATCTTCCTACACACACCTGTTACATCTCTCTTGAGACAGTTTAGGCGAGATCACTGGAGGGAGGATTCAAGGTGGTCACAGCCAGATGCTCTCGAGCTCCCGGGCCTGTAGGAGGGGACGACAAAGGGCCTACAGTGTGGCCCTCCTGCAGAGCCGTGTGCATCAGTGATTCATGACTCTCCATTTCACAGAGAAAACCAAAGCCCTGGGTCCTCCAAGGAGCTGGGAGCACTGAGAACTGAGCCCAGTGTCGCCTCCCCGTGTCCCCAGCCCCAGGCTCTCCCAGTGACCTGCCTGGGAAGGTTCCTTGCCCCGTGACCTGGGATCCCCCAGCCGCTGCCGGGAAAGGCCCCCCACCTGTCCTCAGCCATCACTGACAAGGCGCCCAGCACACAGACTCAAGGACCCAAGTTTCTTCCATTTCCATGGCAACAGATGGCCACGCCCCCCCAGGAAATGAGGCAGAGGCATTCAGACCATCCTCATGGTGGCGGCTCACCCACCACCATCCCTGCCCCACCCTGGAGCACGGCCAGCAGGTTTAACCCAACCTCCCACTCCAGTGAATGCAGAGCCTTAGGTTCACGAAAGAGGCGACCAGAAGAAAGGGCTGTCCTCTGCCATCAAGGGGCCAGCTTGAGACCTGGGTGCTGGGAGGGGAGTGGGGAGAGGGCAGTGTCTGAGGCAAGAAGTGACAGGGGTAGGTGGGCGTGTGCTGGGGGCACCTGGCCTGACCATCAGTCCTCCAGCTCCCAGGACAAGGACAGGGCAGCTGGCCCGGGTCTTTGGGCCCTCAGACAAGTGACATGGCTGACATCTCACTTCTGACCTGGAGAAGCCAGCAGAGCTTCCAGAAAGAATGCAGATCAGGGCCATCACGACACAACAGTAATCACGGTGGGGGCATCAGGGGTGGGGCTGGACGTCACAGCAGGCGCTCACTTAGCCTCACGACAGCCCTGGGGGAGGCACAGTTACTTCCTGCCACTGTGTACCAAGAGAGCGAGGGTAGAGAGTTCAGGAATCTTCCAAGCTCTTAGCAGCAGAGCTAAGAGGCAACAGAGCCAAGATCTCAGTCCATTTGGGCTCCAAAGTCCATTTTCTTCCATTTCTGGACAGGGTTCTGGAAAAATATGGCCTTCTCTTTCATCACTGGCTTTGGTGCAGTTTTGGGGGCCAAGGCACCAGGCAGCGGCATTTACTGTGAGAGGCAGCAAGACCCTAAGCTTTTGGCTGGTAGCTAAATCCAACCTATGTCGATTTCCAAGCCAAGCACAGAGCTGGGAGCTGGGAAAAACTGTCCCTGCCTTCAGGGGGCTCACAGTCCGAGAGAGGAGAGAGATGTGTGAACTGAGGCAGCAGGAGAGGTTTCCGGCGGAAGGATGTCAGTTCCCACTGGATGGGGATGTTTCCACCTGGGGCTGCCTGTGGGGAGTGTCACCGGCAGGTGACATCCAGGCTGGACCTTGGGAGCTTTGGAGGAGGGGAGAGTGGAAGAGAGGGAGGAGCCTTCCAGAGAGGGAGCCCTGTGGCTGTGGGGGGATGGGGGAGGGGGCAAGACAGCAAAGCGTCTGATGGGGGCTGACCTCCAGGCGTGGGCAGCCTGGTGGGGTCACATGGGCAGCGTGGCCTGTCTGGGGCATGGCAGACCCCCGTGGGCCACAGAGACACGTGGCTCTCCTCCCAGGGGGCCAGGTGGCAGACAGGACACCCACACTTGGAGCTGCCCACCTGGGTCCCGCAGCCTGGCCGGCTGGTGAGAAGCCTTCGGGAATCACGTGGGCTCCTGGTGGACCTCAGAAGGCCCAGGTGGGGGGGATATGTAGGGAGGGGACAGGATGACCAGAGACGGGAATGAGGAGAGGAGGGGTTCAGGCGGAGGAGGAGGTGGGGAGGAGATGGGCGGCCTAGGTCATAGGGGGAGCCTGGATCCAGGCCGAGGGATTTGGGCTTTGTCCCCTGACCCCACTTTTGGCCCCATTCATCATGGACCCGGCAACCTCCAAAGCGCCCTCAACACACAGGGCGCTGATGCCGGGCCTGGGTGAGTGGGAGACAGGCTCACATCGGCTTTAGGACGGTCGTCTCGGGGATGACGCTATCACTCATGCTCCGTGACGCCAAAGGCCACCACAGCCTGCAGGTCCCCTGCACCTGCACCCGAGGACCGACTCTTTGCCAAGTATTGAGCAAAACCCCTCATATGCTTTGTCTCCCTGGATTAGGCGGCTGGTCGGAGGCGAACCTAGCATTTGGCTCTTTGCCTTGGGAGGGCCTGGGTGTCCCCTCCCCAGCCGAGATCTCCCCCAACCCAGTGCCCGTGGCGTCATACACTGAGGCGCTCAGTGACATATAGTGGGAAGTGCTGTGGCCCGACCGTGTGACCTCAGGAAAGCCACATCACCTCGCCAAGCCTCAGTTTCTTCACCTGTAAAATGGGGATAACAGTAGAAGCTATCTCACAAGGTCGTTGAGAAAATGGGGTGATGTGCAGTGCTTGTAAAGTACAACCATACGGAAGGTAGTTCTCGATGCCTCTGGGTGCTGGGCAGGCATTGGAGGTGTGGGAGCAGAAACCAGGGGCCTGTTGGAGACAAGTGGCTGTGTTTCCATATGCAGCGCTGAGGGTGGAGTCACCCTGGCAAGACTGGCCTGGGCTGGGGCTTCTGGGCCCCGGGAAGGCAGGCTCCCCCTTTCCTCCCTACGGCACCCTGGGAGCCCAGAAGGTTCAGAGGGGTCTCGCCTGGGCGTTGTTGGTACCACTGGTCCAGTGGGGACTCAGGGTCTGCCCCGCCTCCCTGCCCACAGGGGCTCCCGCCTTCACCCCGCTGGGTGCCGTGAAGCGAGAGGGTGGGTTTGAAGGGATTTCTCCTGGAAGCAGCTGTGTCCTTGGCTCCAGCTGGCTTCGGCTCTAAGAATATAAGTTGGGCTGTCGTTCTATTATGGCTCAAAACCCAGCAACTTTTGGAGCGTTTATGGCTACCTCTGAGAGCCTGCAGTACTGTTCTCTGAATTGCTAAGCAACGCGTCTGGCTCTCTCACAGGGAGAAAATTGAAACATTGATTTATCTATTTGTTTTGCAACTGGCACCAGCGGCTTCATTACTCTGTTCCCTGGGGACACCCTCCCACACACTCGAATTGAAAATTCACTCTTTTTACCTAGGAAGGGGCAGCAATGGGTTTTTAATTTGGAGAAAGTACAGAAACAATGGCTGGACCAGGAGCCAGAAAACAGGAGGTGAGGCGGGCCCGAGGCCGGTGCTAGCAGAGCCGCAGAAAGGGCCCCGCATCCTGGCCATGGGTCAGCCCCTTGGAGACGGGACAGGCCCAGCGTGGACGCAGCCCCTTAGGGATGAGCCTCCCACAGGCCCTGCACCCTGGGCGTGGCTCCCACCCTCCCTGGACCTTGGCCTCCCTTGCGGCTCCAGCCTGGGACTCCGTCAGCATCCTTGACACGTACACCTGCCAGCAGGCTTCCTCTCCGTCATATTAGCCTGTTACTGCTAGCTTTCCGGGGATGCTTTCTCCTGGAGGACCAAGGGCAGCATCTGTTGCTTCTGTGACTCAGTGATGGGAGGAGATGGCCGTGATCCCCCCAGATTGGAGCAACTGCTCTGGGAGTCTGTCTTCAGAAAAAGCGAAGCCCTCCTTTGCTAGGAACTGGTGATTCCCATAAATGACAACCTACGCGGCAGCTGCTCAGCCAAAGAAGAAATTGCCTCCTGTCGATTTGCCGGAAGGTCTCTGTCCTTCTGGTAACACAGTGCTTTAACTGGCGCCCTGATTTCCTAAATCCTCTCCCCATGCCACTCCTGAGGGCCTCACCACCCTGACCTTCACCAGCCCCTTGCCCTGCACCCTTGGGTGTGGCCATGCATGTGTCTTCTGTGATTATCTCCAGCAGAAAGATCTGTTTGGGCTCTGGATTCGTTGGGGTTGAAGTCAGCTGCGGACGGCAGAAAACCTAAACTAACAGGGGCTCAAATCATCAAGGTTCATTTCTCTCTGTAAATAGAGGCAGTTGAAGGCTAGGATTGTAGCTCCACAATTCCAGGGCACCCAGACTCCTTCTATCTTGTTGCTCTGCCATTCACTCCATTCATTCATTCTGGTCCAGCATGGCTGCTCTAACGCCAGCCATCGTGTCTGCATCCCAGCCACCAGGAAGGAGAGAAGCACAGCTCCTCCCTTTAAGAACTCTTCCCGGAACTTGCACACACCCCTTTCACTTACATCTCGTTGGCCACCTTCCGCCTGCCCACCCCTCTACATTCAGTATCACCTGCTTGTAAGCCCTCAGCTACTGGCTGTCAAAGAGCCTCACCCGGGCCTTGAGCGCATACTCCCTGGAACCTTCCAGTGGAAATCAGCTAAGCAGGAAACTGAAGGCAAGACCGGGGACCAGGCATGTCCTTGGTGGAGAGTGGGTGGGCTTGGTCTCTAGCAGGAGGTATGGCCGCTTCTGAAGCGGACCCCTTCCTGAGCCACCCATCACCCTGGGGAACAGGGGTGATGTACATCATGTGGGGAATGCGTGCGAGGGAATACAAATGAAATAGAAGCCCCGGATGAAAGTGACCTGCCCTGAAGAGTGAAAGGGATGCTGTTAATAAAACTGGGACAGTCCTGGGAAAACCAAGAATATTGGCCTTCCTGTGTGGATGTGAAATTAGGGAGACCGGGGATGCCAGAAACAACAGGGTGTGTTGGGGACATCGGTCTGGGGCTCTGAGCTCTGGAGAGCAGGGTGGGACCAGATTTCAGCTCAGTGGAAGGAAGGGCTTTTTGACAGTTAGAGCTGTCCTCTGGTAGAATAAGCTGCCACAAGAGGGGGTGAGCTCCCCGACACTGGGAGTCGAGCAAGCAGAGGCAGTGCTGTCACTGGACAGAGGTGTGCTGGGACCCAGCCACCTTTCCCACGTCCTGTAAATCTGCCCTGAGCACTTTCTATCAGGGCAAAAGCCCAAGACCAAGGCTTATCAAGGACCCCCATCCCTGACCCTCCCTCTCCCCTCGGCCTGTCCATGGTCACACTCTGAGGGTCCCTTCACAAGTCAGCCCTGGTCCACAAGGCCCTTCCAAGCACCCAGACTGGTGCCAGGTGCACAGGAGGACAAGGGACGTTCAACTCTGTACAGTGAATGAGTGTCCGGTCATCTGTGAAGCATCATCTCCCAAGACGTGGGCCAGGGTCATGGTCCCCACTCTAGGGGTGGAGAGTCTGAGGTCAGCAATGTCCAGACCTCCTAGTGGCAGTGGGGTCAGATGAAGAATCCGGGCAGCTGCTCGGGGTACAATTGCATCTCTGGAGATGAGGCAGGATGGAGGGTAGGTTGTCCTGCACTCTGCCCAGGGGGGCATCTGAAGGGCATTCCGACAAATCCATGGGAAGAGGACCCCAGGAGCCTGCTGGGGGAACCATAGAATCCTTTAGTTATTACACAACAATTATTTATTAAGTGCTAGCTCTGCAACAGACATCACTCTAGGTGCTGTGGATACAGCAGAGAACAGAACAGGTACAGTTTCTGCCCCCGTAGAGTTTACATTCCAAGTAAGTAAAGAAATCAATAGAGAGAGGTCCGGAGTCCCTCACTTGAAACTCCGAGGGCCAGATGTACTTTGGCCAGTGGTCCTCAACTGGGGCGATTTGGCAATGTCTAGAGATATCTGTGGTTGTCACAGCTCTGGGAAGGGAGGTGCTACTGGCATCTAGTGGGAGGAAGCCCGGGATGCTGTTCAACATCCTACAGCGCCCAGTGCAGGCCCCACAGCAAAGAACTGTCGGGTCCACGATGCCAGCAGTGCCCAGGTTTAGCAGCCTGGTTTGGGCATTCAGACTTTGCATTTGAGAAACGTACTATGGTGCATAGACTATTTATTATATAACGGCCCCGGCGGGCTGTGGAGTAACTCCCCTTCATCAAAAGCATTCATATTTCTGCAGCAAAATGTATGAATATTCACACTAAGAGGGATGAACCCCAACTGTAAATAGCCTCACAACAGTTCGGATCCCGTTTTGCCACCAAATGGGCTATGAACAAGCTTTTGGTTTTCAGAGCTTTATGGATTTTGGAATTGGACTGTGGTCCTGTAATGTAATTTCAGATCGTGATAAATGCTATAATGGAAACAAAGGAGAGTGAGGAAGGAGGAATACAGGGTTTTAGAGAATGTGGCCGAGAAGGGGCCTCGGCGGAGGTGAGCTCTGAGCAGAGACCTGCGTGAAGCTGGGAGATGGGCCGTGAGTCCCAGCAGAGAGAAGAGCATGTGCAAAGGCCCTGAGGCAGGAGTGAGCTTAGCGTGATTGAGAACAACCAGGAGGCTTGTGCGCCTCCATCGGATGTGCCAGGAAGAGACAAGTGGGTGGCAGGGCTGCAGAGGTGACTGGGGAGCAGATGGGCCCAGCCTGCAGCCGTTGAAGGACTCGGGGTTCCGCTGTCAGCAAGGAGGGAGGCCAGTGGAGGGGTGTGAATGTGGGATCATGCTGGCTGCAGGGTAGAGAATGGGCTGTGGGAAGGCAAGAGCAGGTGCCCTCAAGGGACAAAGAGGGCGTTGCCAGAACTGAGGGGGCCCCCATTCATGCATCCTGGGTGGGGCTCACACTGGGAAGTAAAGGGAAACAGATCAGTGTTGAAGTTCAGACAAGCCAGGAGACCCAGCTCCCGGGGCCCTAATGCACCGCAAGCCTCCAGCCTCCGGGCCTTTGCACAAGCCAGCCCACATCTACCCTACCCCCACCTCCCTCTCCCACTCCTCCTCCCTCCATGGGACTACCTCTCGTACCCTGGTCTCTGACGTCAGCGTGTCCATTTCCCCAGCTGGGCTCCGGCGGCCTGGTGGGCTGGGCTGAGCCTTAATTCTGTGTCTCCTGGTACCCTGGCCACAGCTCCTCAGAAGTGCTCACAGGGATGAGGACAGAGTTCACGCCAAGAAATCCTCAAGACATTTGGAAAAGGCAGGGTGGTCAGGGCAGTTCCCAGGGAGACAGTGGGGCCTGGAGCAAAGAAGCCGAAATGACAGAGGGGTTTGGAAGAGTGACAGGGACATTCAGGAAGGGGCTCATTTCTCACGGAGGCCCTCTTCTGCCCCAGGCATCTTTTGTGTCCATCCCTTGGGCCCTGCCCACCTACCTCCGCCCACCCGGCCGCTGGCATGGCCTGCTGCTTCCTGCAGCTGCATCTCAGGCCCGAGCAGCAGGTGTCAGCAGCTTGTGTTTAAGCAGAGCCGGTGGTGACTGCAGTCACGCTCTGAAGACAAAACCCTAGACATCAGGGAAACATCCTTGGTTCAGACGCCAAGTCCTCCCCTTTACTGGAAAAAGAGCTTTATCTGGACTCTCCCGGGCCTAAGATGAAGCCCACACAGATCTGCAGGCTGAGGGCTCCCTCCCGGGCCGGAGTTCTAAACCTGGAGACACGGTGACACCACCGGGAGATTTCAAACCAGCACCCCAACCCGTCCCCGGCCGACAACCTGAGAACCCAGGCGCCCAGGCACAGACAGGGTGTTTCTTAAAGGCCCCACCTGGGTGGATCTGGCAGCAGCCAGGACTGTGAACCTCTGCTCCAAGCCTCGCCCCAGCCGCCTCTCACCAGTCCCTGTGGGCCCCTCTCCAGTCTCATCAGGGCAGAAACCCCTGAAAGGAGAGAAAGATGCCCTCCTGGGCACACCGGGTGGGCACTGCCTCCTCGGGAGGTGTCCCCTCGATAGTCACACCCTCAGGGGTCGGGTATTGACAGCTGTAGACATTGCAGAGAAGGCAACACAGGCTCAGAGGGGCTCAGAGGGGCTCAGAGCTGTGGCCATGGGCGCTGAGCCAGGAGCAAGTCTTCGGATGCCGCCAGCTGCCTGGGGCGGGGGGGAGGGTACAACATTGGTGACAATTGGGGCTGCCTCCACCCCGTTGTTGGCGGATGGGATTGCATCACCCACAGGGGCTTGGTGACCCACGGTGGCCAGGTTTCTCAGAGCAGAGCAGGGCCTGTGACGTCCCTGAAATCCCCCCACTGCAGCTCACCTTCTATGACACCGTGCACACAGCTCCATGTACCCACCGCCAGCTCCAGGGGCGGAGAGAGGCGTACATGCAGGAATGGTTCCCGTCCCCGCACCTGTGTGCACACTGTCCCCCCTCAGCCCCCAGGATCAAGTGAGAGGGAAGAGGCCTCCCTGGCAGGAGCAGGGGAGGGGCCCTCAGGGAGCCCACTCGCTGCCCCCGCCAGCCTGCCCGGGGCATCCCGAGCTGCAGACTGCCTGCCGGGCTGAACCTGTGCAGAGCTGGACTGACTTCTGCCAGCAGCCCTGCTGGGCCCAGCAGAGCCCCGGGGCCCAGGAGGAGCGAGCTCCCACCTCCGGAAAGGGTGACTCTTTCCCCCCTAAGCTCTCTGCTCAAGGACCCATCTAAATCCAGCTACTCAAAGCGTGGCGTGTGCGTCTGCCGGGGACGGGCGGCGCAGCCTTGCTGTAACCGCCCGTGATTTCAGGGCTGAGTATCTTTCAGAGTTATTTAAGAGCGTCTTCCCTTTTTTCCCATTTTGATGATATGTTTCTAAATTATACATTAAACTTATCAGGGTGAGTAATACCTCACAGCTTCCCCGTGTCAGACCTAATATGACGGCCTCGTCTGCGGCTCCGTGTTTACATGGTTGAGGGGGAAATGCTCCTTTCATATCCATTTATCTTCACATTAAGTGTTTAGAGATGAGAACCTCAGACAGGTTCCAGACACCTGGGCTCCCCGAGCACTCGGCTTCTGCAGGAATCTCTCCTCCTTCTGCGTGCATGGCCAGGGTCGTGTCCCAGGCTGGCTGAGACCTGGAGGTGCCCCCACCCTGGGGAAGGGTTGTCAGGGGCAGAGAGGCCCCCAGAGGGAGCAGAGCCAGGAGGTCAGGCTCAGAGATGTAAAATGCTTATAATGTTCCTGGAAGGGACATAAAATGCACCCATACCTCCCATAGCCTCCTGCCTTGGCCCAGGGAACCGCAGCTCCTAGGGGACAGATCCTTGCTCCCCCATCATGCCTGTCTCTGGTGTTCATTCATTCATTTTTTCATTCATGCATGCAAGCATGCTAGGTAGGTCTGGGCTAGCCTGCCAGTAGCCTATGATGCTGCCCTGGGTCCCGGGGCATTTGGGGAATAGCCCCTGGAGCTGGCATCCAATAGAAGGGCACATCCTCAGCCCATCTGGGGCTCTGCTGGGGGACCATCTTGTCCTCTGAGCCGGGAGAAGCCTCACCATGGACAAGCCCCCAGTCAACCCCCAGGCCAGGAGGCCGAGCAGGGAGGGACTGGCCTGGCAGCCCCCCACCCAGCACTGCTGGTCTGCAGCACCCCCAGCTGGCACAGTCCTGCCGTGGCACCCAGGCTCTTCCGGGCTGGGGGACCGGGGGTTCTGTCGGGTTTGAGCCCTCAGTTCTGTGGCACAGAAGGAAAAGGAACGGCCACCAGAGGCCAAGGGAGACTGAAGGCGTCCTAATCTTTCCAGCTTCCTGAGTTTGGTGCTTGAACTATGCTAGCGACTCTGTGTGGTCGTTCTGTGTAACCCTCCCCGCTGCCCACGGCACCTGCACTTTACAGTTGACGTTGAGGTGTTGGTGCCAAAGGTCACATAGCAGAATGAGGGGTGGGGCTGGGGTTTGAGCACATCCTGGCCAGAGCCACGTGGTCACGTCCCTCGGGATCCCCAGGGCCCCCAGCGGGCTGGACCAGATGAGCCACTGGCCCCTGCTGCTGTGACCTGGGCGCCCCCTGGCCGGGCCACTGGGTGCCACCCCCAGAGCCTGGCCAATAGCCTCCAGGCAGGAGATTCACCCAAAGGGAAGTGACGGGGCAATTCATCATATCAGTAAACTTGCTTAAGGCGCGCTCTGCCTTCCCGTAATGAAATGGGGACGAGATCCCCCCAAGTTATTGGGCACCAGGGCAACTCCGCATCAGACGCTTATTATTTTCTGTCGCTATCAGGGAAGACTGACCGTGCTTGGATAAGTGCAGCTTAAAATGGAAAACCAAGTAATTTACCTTCAGTCGCTTCTCAGAATTTTGTGCACCCAGAGACAGTTAAGGAGAAATAGACTCTGTTTCCATTTTAAGTGCTTCCCATTAACATTTGTTTCCTGCCTGAGACTGGGGTTTGGCTGGGGGAGAAGGGTATTGGTGGTGATGGTATCTCCCACCTGCTTCCTTGGGCAAAGGAAACCTGCCTTCGGGCACCTCTTTCTTGAGGGACGACAGGGTTAAGATTGTTGGGGTCGCCTCCCTTTCTCCTGGCAAAGCTGCCCCCTGCATTATTTCTGCCCACCCCTGGGTCACTGGCTCCGTCAGCCAGCGGAGGTGGAGACCCAGCCCTGCGCTCAGGTGTAGCCAGGAGAGGGGGCCCGGACAGGGGCTCTACATCTCCCACCCCTCCGGGCAGGGATCCCTGCATCCCTCCACATTGGTTCAGGCTTTGAGAGGCAGGTGTTCTCCAGCCTCTGGACGTTTCTGTCTTGTTTCCCATGAAGGAGCAGAGGTCGATTTTGGAATGCTTGGGGATGAGGAGAAGGCAGAGACCTTGGTGGATGTAGAGTCAGTACTCCCAGGTTTGACAGTGGGGAGTTGCCTGTGACCCGTTCTGTCTGTCGTCCCGAGGCCAGGCCCCTGGTACCCTGGTACTGGTGTTGGTTCTCTCTCCACCCAGCTCCCAGGCACCCTGCGAGCCCCCGCCGCTCAGCGCCTACAGGGCTAGTCCCGCAAGGTTTGCTCAGAACTCTAGGAAAGAAATCTCTGCTCTAGTGATATCAACCACGGGGACGTAGGCAAGGCCCCCAAAGCCCTGGCCTGGCTTCTCCTTTATCCCGGGGATAATAAGGGGGGCGACTGCTGTGATGTAAATGGTCCTCTGCTTGTGAATTTAATAGTTACCTCTCGGGGTCCCTCCATCAGCCAGTGCGGCAAGATAAACTGTTGTGATAGTCTCACCCCCGGTGCTCCGGCTGTGCGGCTTCAGCCCCGCCTCCTCTTGTTTGATCAGCCTCACCACCCCCCCCGCCCCCGCTGGCTGCACGCGGCCAGGCTGTGTGCGGATGGGATTTGCCAGCCCTTTGCACACCTTGCCGGGCAGATCGCGCTGAGCCTGCTCTGGAAACAGGAACTGAGTTTGGACTCTTATCCTGAGGGTCTTCACCTTGAACCCTGAGGTCCCTGATGTGCAGACCATCCTGGGGCTCCCACCTTCCTGGGGTGGGGAGGGGGTTCTCTGGAAAAGAAGCCACCACCACTGCCCTGGGAACCAAGGCGAGGCTCTGGGAGGACTCACGCATCAAGTCCGGCTGCCCCTGTGGGTGCCTGGCCAGGGCCCGTCTTGAGCCCCTTACTTGGGAGCAGTGAGTTAAGAGGAAGGAAAATTCCAGGCAGGAAGAGCAGCACATTCCACAAGAACAGAGCAGGGACTGGGGCACAGGCGGCGGTCAGCTTGGATGGTTGCTGGGACCCCCCCCCCATCCCCCAATATAACCCTGGTTCTAGAGAATTAAGGGCAAGGGAGCCCAGGGACTGCAGCAGCCTCCTGGGCTGGCGTCTCTGCACACAGGACCGTAATTTGAGGCCATCTGACCTTGGAGGTGGTCTGTGAGGGCTATGGCTAGAGGGGACCCCCACACTCTGGCCACACTTGGGGTGGGCAGTGGCAGACAGCCGCTCCAGTATCCCCCCTCCCTCACCCACAACTGGTCAGGGCGAATTTTGGAGAGGACCCAGAGGTGTACCGAAGCACAAACTCCGGTCACTTTCTGGTCCTGCTTTTGAAGTGGCCGGCACCTTTGTACAACCCCAGAGTGACCGGGCACGGGGCTCAGGCTCTGGCGGCATCGGGGAAGAGACCAGAAAGGGGTTTTCACTGTCCTGATGGCTTAGCACACACTCCAGACCTCCTCCAAGAAGCCATCTGGGAATCAAGGTCACTAGGTGCAGACTCAAAGCTTTTTATGTATTTTTACTTCTGCATTTGCTCTTGTTTTTACTGTCACACATACTAGACATACAGAAAACTGCATGAAACAAAAACGAACCACTGGATAAATAACGATAAAGCATGTGACCACAACCCAGGACAAGGGAAAGGGCATAAACGCCAGTTGGTTCTCTGAGGCTTGCCCCTTCCGCACAATGGAAAGGGTAACCTGGGACTAGGACCCCAACTGCTCAGCGGCTGAACTATTTCTGGGCAGCCCCGGGCCAGTGCAGAAAGCCCTGTTCTCACCGTGGATTCCTCTCCCTTCCTGGTCTCTGAGAGGAAGGAACGCTCCAAAGATGACAGGATTCAAGTGAGATTAATTTGTTATTTTAGACCTTTCGAAAAGCAGTTGCACAGAAACGAAGTCCCTGGGTCGTAAGGAACTTCAGATCAATTAAAACAATTTACTTTGCTGCTAATGATTTCAGACCATTGTAATTTATTGGTAAGTAAATGACTTCAAAAGCGTATTCCTTGGGCGGCTGCACAGAGGGAATTTTAGCAAGTTCTTGGATAAATTAAGTCTGGAATTTGTTAACAGACTGTTATTGTAAAACATTTAAAGTAGGCCTTTCACACAGCTCCAAGTTTTCAGAAACAATTAAAACTTCTAATCAGTTCTTCATTGTTTAAGGGAACCCAATGGCAGAAAAGGGCTGCTGACAACAGGTGGGAAGCCCCGGCCCAGCAGTGACGTCCAAGAGACCAGCGGCCGCTGGAATCTCCCCTGTGATTTCTGCTCTCACGGAAAAATCCAGATTACTACTCTGGCCAAAATACGCCCCTCACAGCTGGGCTTCCACCTGCTCTCAGTGGCATCTCCCGTTTCTCTGCCTTTAGTCCCCGAGCTCCAGCCCCACTGGCTCCGGCACAGGCCCAGCTGCAGCTATAGTCTTCCTTAGTCACCTCTCTCTTGCCCATGGACCTCTCCTCAGCACATCCCCTGGGCTTGGGGTCTGCCCGCCTCTTAACAGGAGGATGAGTATTCAACGAGTGATTGCATTAGTGACGGCTCCAGCATGCGACACGACACGGGTAGCGTCCCACTGGAATGGGCCAGAACCCCCTGCAGGGACGGGGGACTACCCCTGGTGCCCAGGGCAGGGAAGCTTAAGGATACAGGACTGACCAGGTGAGAGGCCTGGCTGCCTGCGAGCCGCCCACCAGGGCAGGACGGGCAGTGGGCATCCAGGCGTTGCAGTGTGGACCGCCTTTGGGGGCTTCGAATCCGGTCAGAGGGTTCTTGTCCGTGCCTTTTATGTAAGGCCCAGAGAGCCCTCCCTGAGGCCAACCTGCATCCCCTGGGGCCTTTTCCTTGGAAAATGAGGATTCTCCTTCAGTTCTTCCCAACCCCCAACATCTCAGCTTCTGCTCAGTAATAACAGTAAGATAATAGTGCAGCCGTCGTGAAGCCCTGGGGCAGAGCAGGCACCTTGCACCTCAGGAAATGTGGTATCGCCTTTAGACCTCAACAGGCCGGGAGGTCGGGGCCAAGGCACAGACTGGAGCTCAGGGGTTAAGGAACTTGTACAAGTTGGATGGTGCCTAAGTGGCAGGGTTGGGCCGTGGATGCTGCAGTCTGAAATCCATCACGCTAGCCTGCAGTCCACCCCTTCTCACGGCCCCTTAGTGCCACTCGGCCTCTGGGCAGCGGCTTCCAACCCAGGCCTGCTTTAGAGGCGGCTCAGCGAAGGCCTGGGTCCCACGTCCTGCCACCAGATCCAGAAGCGATGAGCGCCTGGCGCACAGATGGCAGGCAGGGGGCCAGCTTGGGACACTTCCTCACCCTCATAGCTTCATTCATCAGGATATATTGACTGAAGAGCACGGTGACCGGGGGTTTGGAGTCCTGGAGTCCCTGTTCTCTCGGAGCAGAAGTCCTAGTGGGAGGAAGCAGAGGCAAGGAACAAATGAACAAGAAAGACTAGATGTGAGCGTGTAAGGGCTCTGGTCTCACTGATCAAGGTCGGGAAAGGACTCTCTTAGGAGGTGGCGCTTGAGCTGTGACAGAGTGACCCTGAAGAATGTTCCAGGCAGAGGGAAGAGCCAGTCAGTGCAAAGACACCTGGGCTGGGAGGAAGGAAAAAGAAAGAAAACAGGGGCGGGGTGGTGAGCAGCAGGGAGGGTGCAAGAGAGGGGAGGGCAGGGAGCCAAGGAGAACCGAAGAGGGAGGGCGGAGGGCGGAGTGTGGATTTCACTTTAGTCGAAGGCTTTGGAGCATTTTAAGCAGGGCGGTGACAGGACCTGACGGATGCGTTTTAAAGGCTTCTTCCGGCTGGTAAGGGTTAAATGGATGTTTGTAGAGAGGTCAGCGTGGAGGCAAATAGACCAGCTGGAAGGGCCAGGCAGGGTCCAGGTGAGAGGATGGCCAGGTGAACCAGAGCAGGACCTGTGGGGAGGGGAGGAGGACAGACGTCTGGGGTCTGTTTTGAGGTGAGGTTGACAAAACTTGCTAATGGTTTGGATGTAAGGTTAAGGCAAAGAGAGGAATCAGGGTGATGGATGGATTCCAGGCTGGAGGAGCTGGGCGGGTAGTGGTGCCAGGTACTCAGAAGAGAAGACCAAGGGGGGATCCCAAGGGCCTCTTTGGCCATATTTCAGTCAAGGTGGCTGTGGATGCCCTGCTGGGCGTGCTGTCTTAGTCTGTCCAGGCTGCGATCACAGAGTACCACAGACTGGGCTGTTTACACAGCAGCCATTTATCACTCACAGTTCTGGAGGCTGGATGTCCAAGATCAAGGCACCAGCTGTTTTCTGGTTCATAGAGGACCATCTCCTCCCTGAGTCCTCATGTGGCCAAAGGAGAGAGAGCTCTGGTCTCACCTTCTTCTAAGGGCACTAATCCCATCATGGGCCCCACCCTCATGGCTTCATCTAAACCTAATCACCTCCCAAGGGACCCACCTCCTAATACCATCACATTGGGGGGTTAGAACTTCAACACATGGATTTCAAGGGGACACAGGCGTTCAGTCCACACATATCAAATAGGCAGTGGATGCTGTGGGTTTGGAATTGGGTGGTAAAGTCAGAATTTGAGTCACGAATTAGGAATTAGAGTCAAGGGTCAGGGTGTGGGAGGTCATCCAGGAAGGAAAGGGGGAGCAGAGACTAAGGATGGGGACACCCCAACATTTAGAGGCCACAGGAGGAGGAGGAGAGGATACCTGTAGAGAACTGACTGGTGTCGGTTCCATAAGCCAAGAAGAGAGCCTTTCAGGAAGGAGGCCCACGGGGTCCACACAGATCACTAAATAAGGAGGTGCTTCCACGAGGCTCCTGGATGATCGCACTGAGCAAAACGTGTGCCTGTGTTTCAGATCCAGTGGGATCAGGTTTTAGATTATTTGAAGCCATTTGGCAAACCCTTTTAGAGCCGATCACAGACTGCATTTTAGTAATTTTCATAGTATTTTTGGCAGCTCCAGAGACACCAAGGCAAGGCAGAGAATCTTTTAATGGAGCATTGAAAAGCAGTTTTTAAAAATACGTTTTAGAAAGCTATTTAAATTCTCCCGTCTGTAGCAAAATTAATGTATAAACTTAGCGCCTTCATTTGGCTCTACTTAAAACAAAAAAGGTGGGAAGCAGCTTCCTCCCTCGGTTCTGCTGAATCTAGAGGCTGGTTCTCATTTGGCATCACGGAACCTGGACATTTCCAGGGATGCCCTGTGCAGGAGAGGCTCCAAACACTTTCCATCATGAAGTCATTTAATCTGCACAACAATCCCATGAGGGGAACAAGTGATATGTGTTCCCCCATTTCAGAGATGAGGAAACTGAGACCAGTGTTGCTTAATAAGAAGCTAAGTAAGTTTAGCATCTTTAGAGAGGGGAAAGGAAAGAAGCTTGCCAAACATGTTAGAGCTGGAGGGATGGAGGGGGATCCTATCTGTTGTACCCTGAAAGCTTGTGCTTTTAATCACCCTCAGACTCCCCGCTGCCTGGGCTTCACACCGGGTTGGGGTGGTGACTGATATGCAGCCGGGTTTGGACCCACTGCAGGAGCCTTGCTGTGGCGATTCTCGGAGGGGTTAGGGCCCCCTCATCAGCACCCCGGGGTGCCTGTTAAGTGTGCAGTGAAGCTAACTGGGGTTTAGGAGAGTAGATCCTTGGGATGCTCCCCGGGGGGGATTCTGACACTTGGTAAACTTTGAGATGCCCTGCCAGCCTGCCCCTCAACACATGCCATCACTGTGGTTTCAGATCCAAAGAACCCAGGGGATGGTGATACAGTCACCCCTCCCCTCCTCAGAGAGGGGAGGTTCTCTGCTCAGGGTCCCGCAGAACCCAGGCCCTTGACTCCCGTGACAGGGTCTCCTCACAGATACCCCCTCCCTGGCCCTGGCCCAGCCTCCAGCCAGCCTGGAGAGGCAAACTGTCTGCCCCAAAGAGGTGTTGTTTTCAGGGGAAAAGACAAGAGGTAGGTGTCCGGATGAACTGTGGCTGGAGGCCTGGCCACCCTTTGGTGGCAGCCTACCAACGGGTTCCCTGGGGTCTCCGGCTCCAGCACGGTAGCCTGCACTGTTCCAGCCCCTCTCTCCTCCCTCTGTCCTGGGAGGTGGGCAGGAAGTCTGTGACAGGCCACTACCATACATGACAAGTGCTGGGGGCCTGCAGAAAGGGATGGAGGGGACAAGCTGAGCAGTTGGTGCAGGTGGGGAGCCAGCGGCCAGGGACGCAGGGGGGCTCGCGGAGTCCACAGAGGCTGGTGGCCTGTCTGTCCCACCCGCCGCAATCCCAGGTGGGGCTGGAGGGACTGGTCTGTCCTGTCACAGCCAAGCTGTGTGACCCAGGTCTGGGTGGAAATAAAGGAGGGCTCAGAGAGGGTGTCTCCACACCAGCTGCCACCTGGGTCTTGGGAACAAGGGACCATCTCTCGTTTGACTTAGAACAAACCTTGACAGGCCGCTAGGGCCCTTGACCCAGAATTTGCCCAGCATCTTCCCACCCCTCGTGCCCGCTCACACCCACGTGTGTGTCACGGGCTGACCCTCTGCAGCACTCGTGTCCACTTATAGCTCTGTGCCATGGCCGCGCTCGCTGGGGGACATGCATGGCCTGCTCCCACACAGGAGAAGTGCCCGCTCTTCAGAGAAGCACTGGGGGCCTGGTTTCTCAGGACCACTTGCTCCCTGGGCAAGTTAACGACCACCTCCATTTTTCCAACATGGTTGAATTGGCCATCACCAGCCAGGGCAGCCAGATCGGTCAGGCCACTGCTTTTTCAGGTTCTCCTGGCTTTACTGCCTCACTTGGAGCATCATCGAGGGGCAGCCAGCTGCTGAGAATCATTCAAGGTGACATGGCATTTTAGATTTCATTTCCCCCCACCCTGGCCCCACCCAGGTCTCTATCTGTGGGAGACAGTGACAAGGTGACGGCACTCAGTAACTCGCAACATGAGCAGAGCTGATGTCCCAGGGGCAGGTTGTGTTCCCCCAGTGACTCAGGAACCCCAAGCCTTCATCTTTGCTGCCATCTTCTCACTCTTTGTTGCCCCAAGATCCTGGCCTGCTTGCTCCTAACACTACCGACCTTCTCCCAACAAATACCAGTGCTAGAACCCATCACACGGGCAAAGGCCTCAGACAACACTAGATCCAAGTCTGGGCTCCAGCTACCAGCTGCCCTTGACCTTGGGCAAGATGCTTGACCTCTGTGAGCTTCCGTTTCCTCTCACCTGCCTCATAGGATGGGCATGAGGACAGGGGATGATGAGCGTGTAGGGGTAGCTCTACGTCCAGCAGAGTGAGTGCTCAGTAAGTAGCAGGAAGCTCCATGAGTTTCTCTAACTAGGAACTGGTTGATCAGTTGCTAACTCTGGTCTCAAGAGCGACACAGAAAGGAAGAGGGATCCTGGCCTGAGTGGGGCAGCCTCTGAGCTTTTGATGGAGTCAGTGGGGTAGAGTATGAGTTTCCTCCTGGGTGGGTGGGTCCTCTGGAGAAACAGTATATATAGAGAGAGAGAGAGAGAGAGAGAGATTTTAAGAAATTAGCTCACACAATTGTGGGGCTGGCAATCTGATTTCTGCCGGGCAGACCAGCAGGCTGGAGACCCAAGGAAGAGTTGATATTCCCATCTTGAGTCTGAAGGCATCAAGAGGCAGGATTCTTCTTCCTTTCCTTGGGGAACCTGAGTCTTTTTTCTTAAGGCCTTCAACTGATTGGATGAGGCTTACTCACATTACAGAGGGTAATCTCCTTACCCCAAGTAGCTAAAAACTACATCTGCAGTGATGTCTAGATTAGTGTTTGACCAAATAGCTTGGTCCTGTGGGCTAGACAAGTTGACGCATGAAATTGACCATCACGGGGGAAGAGCCAAGCGCCCTGGGCCATCCTCTGCCAGCACCGTGGTCTCTTGGGTATGGTGGCCCTACCCCTGCCTGGTCTGCATCTCTCCCACCCCTGACCTCCCACCCTCAGGGGTAGCTTGTGTGAGGGCTTCAGCAAAGGACAGGAACCACATCAGAAGCCCAGCGCCCTCTGAGTCATGCAACCCAGGCAAGGCCCTTGGGCAGAGAGTAAGGAGGTTGCCCTGGCTTGTCTGGGAGAAGAGAGGCCAGTATTGTCCGTGGAACTTGGATAGGCCCTCCAGCCTTTGTCCTGAAGCAAGATCCCACCCAGGTCCAGACCCCCAGCCCCTCCAGCCAGGCTGAGGCTCACATGTGCCTCGGTAGGGCCCTTAGGAAGCAACAAAAGGGATGCCAGAGGTCAAAGGCTACAGCAACCTCTCCCGAGGAGTGGTTGGGAAGGGTCTGAGACCAAACAGCTGCCACCCAAGACACATCACAGGCCAGGAAATAGTTCATTTAAGACAGAACTTGGATGCCAGCAGTGCCCGACACTTCCACAGTAGAAGCTCAGAGCAATTCTCTTGCTTTTGTCTTTTCTTGAGGCTCAGCTTGATGAAAAGTGGCCTATATCTACGGCTGATAAATAACCAGAAGCTTGCTGTATCTCCTTTCATTTGATTTTCTTGAACAATTATCACCAATGTGCCTTACATTCAGAGGCTGAGATTTTAAGTGGCTGAAAGAACTTCCCAACTGAGCCGGCCAGGGACTCGTTTGAAATGTTCTTTGGTGCATTGGAAAGCAACTAGACATGATCTATGGAGGAGTTGGGAAGAGAGTGTTTCGTGTTAATGGCGTAAACATTTCCTCCTCTCCCGGGGTTGGGACTGTGGGAGGAGGGTTCCCACCCCCCCACCCTCAAGCCACAGGAGACTCTGCCCTGCCAGACCCTCTGAGCTGAAGAGCCACTCCCTGGGCTCAAGCCTGGGCTGCCCACAGGACTGGGTCTAGATCAGATGATGCCCAACACAATTCTAGACACTGAACTTGAAGAGAATGGTGTCTAGATAGGAGTCATCCAGAGAAGGCTGATCAGGTTGAAGAGGGGTCTGGAGTCCTCAGAATGATTAGGGGAGGAAACTGGGATTGTTGAGCTGCAGAAGCCTTAGATGCTGTTTTTGTTCTTCTGTTCTAGTACTCAGGCTATAGTGTGATTCTGCCTCAGCACCAGGAGTGTAAGCTCCCTGAGGTCAGAGACTGCATCTTTCAATACCCAGAGTGGCAGCAGCATGTCTTCAATGCACGTTTAATGGAAGAAAGGATGGATGGACGTATGGGTGGATGGATAGGTAGATGGATGGGTAGGTGGGTGGATGGAAGATGGGTAGCTGAGTAGGTAGCTGTGTGGATGGATAGGTGAGTGTATGGATGAATAGGTGAGTAGATGGGTGGGTGAGTATGTTGGTTGATGGATGGATGGAGGGGTAAGTGGATGGATGGATAGATGGATGAGTAAGTAGATGGGTAGATAGATGGATTCATGGGAGGTTAGTAGGTAAATGTGTAGATGGAAAGGAGGTTGGATGGATGGGTGGATGGAAGAGTGAATGGGTGGGTTGATGAATGCATGGAGCAGTAGGTGGATGGATGGCGAGATGGCTGGGTGAGTGGATGGGTAGATAGATGCATTCATGGGAGGATAGTAGGTAAATATGTAGATGGATAGGTGAGTGGATGGATGGGTGGATTGATGAGTGAGTGGGTGAGTGGATGGATGGATGGACGGACGGACGGATGGATGGATGGATGGATGGAAGAATGTGTAGACGGATGAGTGACATGAATCTTCTTCACATCTTTCAAGGACTATCTATCACATCCTGAGGAGTAGAGTGCCTATTCTCTGTGGATCCAGAAGACAAAATCATTCCAGAGTCTCTGGGGCAGCAGATTTGGCCTCGGGTTAGGAAAGAACTTTATAAAGACTCAAACTGCTTTTGTTGGAGTAGATGGTGTGGAGGGGGAGCGAGCCCCTGTCCCTGATGAAGAAGAGGGGCCTGCCGGCTGGAGTAGCAGGTGTCTGTGCTGGCAGGAGCAGGGCTGGATGACCTCAGAGGGCCTTCCCAGCTCTGAGCTGCCATGATTCCTCTTGGGCACCGAGTAAGAGCAGATTTTCCTGGGTCAAACCGTGGCCCTTGCAGAGGACCTGTGCTGTACCTGGTGCTCACCTCAGCAGGCCTGGTCAAAGGGGATCCGCAGAGAGAACAGAAAGCATGTGATGGTCAGGCAGGCCTGGTGGAGTAGACGGAGGGGGAAGCAGGAAGAAGCTGCCCAGAAAGCCCCCTGCGGAGATGGCAGGAACAGAACCAGGGCAGAACCTCCTGGACCTTCTTCCTGGGGTATTCTCAGTACCCAGGGGACCCTCTTCTGGGGGCAGGTCCCCCCTTCCCCTCAAGAAAGTCAGGACCCAAAGGAGCAGGAGACAGCCTGAGAGAGCGGCTGGGGACACGACTGGGTGACCAGGGAGGGCAGAGGGCCAAGGGCTCCAGGAGAGGCTGGCGGCAGGGAATGGATCCCCTCTGGCCCCGTGCTGGTCCCCCTGGCATCTCTTTCTCTTTAGAAAATCTAATTGCCTGTGGCGTCCACTCTGACCATCAATTTGATCTGCGCTCAAGGGTACAGCCGAGGTTCACTTTGTTCTGCTTAAATAATGCCGGTAGTGAGGCTATTGACAACCTGTCATCTGCTAGAAAGTGGCTTTCACACGGCCAGAAGCCTGGGAGGGCCCCCGGGGCCTTGGCCCGCACTGGTCCAGCCAGGTGCTTGAGCGGCCTTCAGGCAGAGGCCGGGCCCTGGGCCTGGTCCACATTGGGCGTATGGGAGCTTGACGCCTCCTGGCCTTTTCCCAGAAGCACGATCTATTGGGAAGTTCTAGGAGAAAGCGAGGGCAGAGCTGCCTGAATCAGGAGCCTGCATTTTGTGTTGGGAAGGGAGGCAAGTGGGGCAGCCCCGGCCCGCAGGGCTGGGGGCCGTGCTGAGTCACTTCCTGGCAGAGGACGCTCTGTGCCCGCCCCCGCCCCGCCTGCCGCCCGCCTCCTGCTGGCCTGGGTAGCTGACAGACAAGGGGTTGGTGATGGGTCTACTGCTCCTCCCTGAGCCTGGCATGGATTTTTTTTTTTTTTTAACGTTTAAAAATTCCCCACAGCGTGGCAGGTGCCCAGCTGCCGGGTCACCGCATCGGCTGTTCTGTCATCAGACATCATGTTTACCCGTCAGACACTGTTTTCCTGACACTCAACACTCAAAATAATGATCTCGTTGGAGCATCTTCATGAATGATTCATGAAGCTCCGCTCAACTTTGGGTGTTAACAGCAAATCAAAGCCCTGCCTCACAGGAGCCAGCGGGCGGCAGGAAGGGCACCCTGGCTGTGGCCTCCAAGCCCCTCGGGGATGTTTAGGACCCTCCGGCTCAGCCTCAGGGCTCTCTTCCCCCAGCCCCAGCCCAGCCGGCCACCTACCAAGCCACAGCGCAAACAGGGAGAAGGGCAGAGTTCTAGGAATGGGGTCTGGGGTGTGGTCCCTGCTGTCACCCTGTGCCCAGTAACCTTGCGGAGAATGTTGGAGCTCACGCCCCATGTCCCCACCGGACCTCCACCACCCACAGCCTGTGTGACCTTGAGCAGGTCCCCTGCTTCTCAAAGCTTCCCCTTCCTGCCTGTGAAGCCAGGCAGGGCTGGCTCCCTCACAGGGTGGCAGTGAAGGTTCCTGGCGTGTGGGAACAGCCAAGACGCGGTGGCTGTTATTGTTCACTACTATTACCTCACCTCCCCTGCCTTTCTTTTCCGGGCTGTAGAACGAGAGGGTTGAGCTAGGTGGTCCCCACACCTCCTTCTCCCCTGCCACACAGGTCTCTGCTTGTTCTGGGACTGGGTTCCAGGAAGTTGCAGAGAGGCCTCGGCCTGCTGAGCAGATTTGTGGGGACATTTCTTAACAAACACTGGGACGGGGAGCCCTCACGGGGCAGAGGCGCGGGCCCAGGCCACCCTCCGAGAGTGCACAGAGCAGAGAGCGGTTGTGTATGCACACACACGGGCATGTGCACACGTACACAGCACACACGCATGCACAGGCACACGTGCATGCACACACATACACAGCACACACACATGCACAGGCGCACGTGCATGCACACATGTACACAGCACACACACGCACGCACAGGCGCACGTGCATGCACACATGTACACAGCACACACACGCATGCACAGGCGCATTGCATTCACACATGTACACAGCACACACACGCATGCACAGGCGCACGTGCATGCACACACGTACACAGCACACACACGCATGCACAGGCGCATTGCATTCACACACGTACACAGCACACACGCATGCACAGGCACACGTGCATGCACACACGTACACAGCACACACGCATGCACAGGCGCACGTGCATGCACACATGTACACAGCACACACACACATGCACAGGTGCACTGCATGCACACACGTACACAGCACACATGCATGCACACACGTACACAGCACACACGCATGCACAGGCACACGTGCATGCACACACGTGCACAGCACACACGCATGCACAGGCACACGTGCATGCACACACGTGCACAGCACACACGCGCACAGCACACACACATGCACAGGCACACGTGCATGCACACACGTGCACAGCACACACGCGTGCACAGGCACACGTGCATGCACACACGTACACAGCACACACGCATGCACAGGCACACGTGCATGCACACGTACACAGCACACACGCATGCACAGGCACACGTGCATGCACACACGTGCACAGCACACACGCATGCACAGGCACACGTGCATGCACACATACACAGCGCACACACGCATGCACAGGCACACGTGCATGCACACATGTACACAGCACACACGCATGCACAGGCACACGTGCATGCACACACGTACACAGCACACATGCATGCACAGGCACACGTGCATGCACACGTACACAGCACGCACACACATGCACAGGCGCACGTGCATGCACACATGTACACAGCACACACACGCATGCACAGGCGCACGTGCATGCACACGTACACAGCACACACGCGCATGCACAGGCGCACGTGCATGCACACATGTACACAGCACACACACGCATGCACAGGCACACGTGCATGCACACGTACACAGCACACACACGCATGCACAGGCGCACGTGCATGCACACATGTACACAGCACACATATGCATGCACAGGCGCCCGTGCACGTACGTGAACATGCACACACGTACACAGTATACCCATGCACACATGTGCATGCGTGCACAGGTGCACATGTGTGCACACACGTGAACACACGCATGCACACACACACACAGCATCCACAGAGAACATGAGGACTCTCTGATGCCTGCAGAGCTCGCTCAGTGCAGAGACCGTGAAGTCAGGGGCTCCGAGGAGGAGGTGCCACAGCTAGGCTCTCTCTGGCCCCCATCTGCCCTTCCCCACAGTCAGCTCCCTCGGGAGGGCGGGGTCTGCTGCTCGTGAACACGTGGTACCAGACACCCAATTCAGGCTTAATAAATCTGGGCCAAATGAAGGGAATTTACAGCTGGGTATTGAGTTCTGGGGGCACGCAGTGAACCAGACGGATCGGCATGATTAGCCGACACCTCCCACCCAGCCTTGGTTTCTCCTGTAGGATTAAGGCGGGAAACCTGCCACTTAGATCCCCAACACTGCACATGTTCTGTTTTCTGCTGTTCGAAAGTGCTGAGGAGGAGCCCCTCCCAGGGAGCCTGTCAGCAGTGGTCACAGGGAGCAGAGGGACGGACCCTGACCCCAGGGCGGGGAGGCCCAAGGAGCCGCAGACCCTGCGCTGGCCAGAACGGGCCTCTGCCCTGGAAGCAGGACTGTGGCCCAGCTGTGGGTTTTACTTTCTTCCTAAACAACCTGGGAGCAGGACGGCAGAAGGATGCTCTGGTCCCACTGCTGACCCAGGGGTCCGGGGGAAGAGGAAGATGACCCAGCCCGGGGCCTGAGCCTGACCAAGGTGGGCCTGAGCGAGCAGGGGGCCAGCTGTGCCCGACAGTGGGACATGACCGGTGGCCCGTGTGGCCCGCCACGGATGAGTGCAATTCACAAGCGAGTCTGGCAAGAGCTGCATGTGGCTGAAGGCGGGCTCTGGCCTCGCCTGTCAGGCGCCTTTCCTTCCCCAGATACGCTCAGGCGCCGGGCAGAGCCAGGGCTGCTGTAGCCTCAGGTTGCCCCTCGCCGCCCCCCGCCCCGGGGCCGCCCCTGACGCGACCGCCTAGTCCTCAAGGCGCTGTGCCTCCTCCAGCACCCCCCAACCTGTGACAGTGCCGGCCCGCGCTGCTCGGAGCTCGCTGGGGGCGTGTGGAGGGATGCCGGCCAGGCGTGGGCGTTCTGACATTTCTGGAGACCGCGGACTGTGCAGAGCCAGGCCAGCACTCAAAGGGCGGAGCTGCCCTGCTGGGGCCCTTGGGGGACGTGACTGCCCTTTGCGGCTTAATAAGACATTTCGGAGACATGGGTCAGGTGGAGTGGAAGGTGGTAGAAGTGACATGTGGCTCTGCGGAAGCAAAGATTCCCAGCCCCGCGCCCCTCCTCCCATCCAGGAGCCCCCCTGCGCCCTGGCTGCTCTTTTCCCCCAAACACCCCACGTTCTTCACTGATCATTCCACACCCACTGGTCTTGTCTCCCCCTCCAAGTGTGTGTTTCCTGAAGACGGGGACCCCAGCTGAGAAATCTTCATGTCCCTCTCCCATGGCATCAGCTAGGTGCCCAATCAGACCCATGACCCACGGATTAGAGGACCTGAGAGAGAGGGAGCCTGAAGCCATCAGGCAATTGCATCTAATCCATGGGTAACCCAGGGCTGGGTGTGAACGCCGGTTCTGGCCACGCAGCTAGATTTTCTCCTTGGAATTGGAATGCAGAGCCAAGCCCCCCGGAGTCCTAGGTGATGCCCTGCTGAAGTCCTGTCATTCATCTGCTCATTTAGTCAAGACCCACTGTGTGCCCGGCACTGTGCTGGGATGGACAGACCAGGAGGGAAGAGGGTCCTGAGCCGGAGGTGTGGGCTGGGAGACGGTCAGCACTGGCTGCTCCCAACGCACATAGGAGGGGCCCCAGGCCAGCCCGGGGTGACCTCTGGAGCTGGTAAAGCCAGAGCTGGGGTTTGGAGGACCAGCAGTGGTTCGCCAGGCCCCGAGGGAGAGGATGAATAGAAGCACAGAAAGAGCAGCCATCCCCTTCGGAACCTGCAGAAGCGCGTATGATGTGGTCCCTGCCCGCAAGAAGGTGGTGACAAATTGAGGACGGGTTAAATAGGACAAGAGTTAAGCCCCGTTGCCAAACAGGGAATGGGAGCCGTGGCATGAGAAAGCACGTGATGAAGTGCTGGGTGAATCACACCCACCACTGTGTGGGGAGCGTAGTAGGTGGCAGGGGCAGGCTGGACTCCGGGGGTGGGTGGGCAGAGAGGTGACGTTAGCAGGAGAAATGACAGTGTAAGCAGAAGCCCGAGGCTGGAAGGTTCAGGCTGCATCGGGGAGCAGTTTGGCTGGAGCGTATGAGTTGGGGTGAGAGCTGTGTGAGGGGCTCCTTTCAGGCCACTGAGCTGGCCCGTCTGCCCACCCCCAGCCCCCCAGAGGACCTTGGGAGCTCATCCTGCGTCCCTGACCCCTCTTCACAGTTCTGCATCCCATTCCAGCCCCAGACACTTATTTATGCCCATCTTCTCCTGCTCACACAAAACCAGACCCCAGAGGCAAACAGGGAGACATAAAAATGAGAAAAGGTGAAGATTCATTGACGCCAGAACCAACTCCATTCTGGAAAATTGAAATATTTTGTACGTAATGACAATGGAGGCTCCACGCGACCTTCCCAGAATAACTTCCCAGATATATGACAGCGACAACTGTCGTCCCATTGGCGCTGACACACCGAAGGCTCCCCAAAGCTACCACTTAAAAAATGTCCCCCGTGTTATTAACATTCCTCACTCGGTGATGTAAATGGCTTATCACTGTTATCAACAGTAACAAATTTCCAGGACTTATAAATGACACCACCTCCAGAGACAGCCCAGAACAATCTGCCATCAGCCTGCCCGGCCCCAGCTAGACCATGAACATCACATCAGGCTTATCTGGTGGGCCCCTCTGCCACCCCGAGGCTCACACCCTCCTCCCTCACCTTGAACCCTGGGAAACTTGGGGCAGCTGCATCCACTTCCCCTTGGCCTTCAGGCGCTATTGATGCTGCTGGGTGATGGGGGCGGGGCGGGGTGGGGGGGGATGGATGCTGCAGGGGATGGGGGAGGTCTTGCGCTCAGGATCAGGGCTCTGAGCCAGGGCAGGCGTTACACTTCCTGACTGCTACTGCCTTTCTGCTGCCTGGCCCCCCGCTCTGCACACCTGCAAAGATCAGACCCTCTTCCTCATTCGTTCATTCACTCATCCATCCATGCAGCAACTCGATTTCTGAAATGATTGCAATGCTGCATGGATGATCGGGCCACACCCAGGATGTGGTCCAGCGACTCCCCATCCTAAAGGATGTGAGCACTGCCAGGCAGAGGGGCAACCTCGGGACCTGGGATGCCAGAGCCCACAGAGCTCCAGACCCCGCTCCAGGAGTAGCTCACGGGAATCAAAGAAGCTGGCCACTCACAGGTCGGGCAAATCAGGCCTCATACCCCACCCGAGTCCTCCCAGGTGGCTGATGCTTAAATCTGCCCTCAGAGGCAAACAGGAAGTGTATGACGTGGAGGTGGGGAGCTCAGGCTCTGGAGCAGGCTGCCTGAGTGTGGATCTGACCAAGCACGGACTAGCTATCATTCTTCTGAACATCAGTTTTCGTAGCTGTGAAATGGGACTAAAGGCATCCTCAGAGTTGTTAAGGAGGTCAGATGAAACGATGCTTGTCCAGGATACAGCACTCGTCTTGGCCCAAAGTAAATGCTCAATAGATGAAGACTTATTGCTAATTTGGGGGATTTTCTCATTCTGCTCTGGGCTTAATTCTCCTCAAAAGGCAGAAACCCCTATGAGGGGTCTGAGTGGCACCTCCATTTGGAAAGACTGTGTTTGATGGGAGGAGAGATGAAAGGTCACTTCCAGGAGGTGGGAGAGATACAGGGAAGTGACAGCCTGCTAAAAGGGGTAGCTGGCATTGCTGCCTCCTGGTTCTGGCCAGCCCTGCCCAGTTTGGCCACCATGAGTGACTTACAAGCCCCCGCCTCAGTTTCTCCATTTGCCAAGCCAGCCTCCCCAGCCTTGCACTCCTCTCCAGCACCTACAATAGCTATTTGTGGGATGTTTTGAACAGGACTGCTGGGGAAATCTAATGAGATAATGAATGAGCAAGGGCTTTGAAAATACCCAGTGTTTTGTAAATGTAAGAGATTATTACTCCCATTTACCACCCTTTTAAAAGGATGTTTTCCCTCAATTCAGCCAAATTTAACTTGGATGATAAAGAGCCAAGCCCGGGCGTCCCCAGCTATAATTTTCCTGCTTCCTTGCGCCTCCGAATATTAAAACACAAAGGCTCCCATTGCCGATAGAAACCGAAACAGCAGCACATTAGAGGCGCGATTGCACAAACGGAATTCAAAGTGATATTTCAAGCAGGGTGTTCTGTTTATATAAACCTTGAGAGCTCTCGAATGTCAGCAGAACTTTGAAATTAGAATCGCTCCTTTTTTCATACGCTTCTCACTCTGTTATTGAGCCTGTGTCTTGGGATAGGAGGAGGTTAGAAACCACTTGGGGTTTACTTTACAGCGTTAGAAATGCTAAGAGATGAGGCAGGGAGGCTTCCCAAAGTCTCCAGGCCAAGGCCAAGTCTGTTCAAGGGACATCGCTGTCCACAGTGCTGAAAAGGAAGGGCCGGCCCCAGGCTGTGACGCGAGGGCTTCTGGGTGAGGGGTCCTTCTCCAGGGGCACATTCCCTGTTGCTCCCTAGAATCCTGGAGAAGGGACAGAGCCCAGGGGAGGCCAAGTCCCCTGAACAGGTGGGGATGGGGCAGGCAGAGGGAGAAGCATGAAGGGGAGGGGAGACGGAGCTGCCAGAGTGACAGCTGCAGTGGAAATCAGAAGAGAGAGGTGAGCACAGAGCTGGAGGAACTGGAAAATAAACTAATAAAATAGAGAGATATACCCAGTGACAGCGGGGAGATAAATGGAGCAAGTTATACGAAGGGCTCATTTTTGTGCAGATATTCGGGGGTCTATAAAATAAGCTCTTTATTTTAAATCTGTCTCCCGAATAAGTCTTGCCATCCCACAGGTGTCAGCTGCAGTGAAGTTTTCCCTCTAAGACATGGAGGGTTGAGCTCTCGAGGTAAATGGGGCGGCAACTGCTCTTTCTGTTTCATAAATAGCCCTTCCCACAGGGAAGTATGGCTGCTGAGAGCCAAGAGAAGGGGCCAGGCATGAGGCCCAGGCCACTGTGGGCTCAGCTATGGGCTGCTTTGGTGGCCTTGACCTTCGTTTCCAGCCAGGAGGCTGCTAGGGCTGTGTGGTGACCTGGAATCCAGGAGACTGAGAAACATGGGTCGTGGAGGGCTTGCCCTTGGCTGAGGGGTCTCTCAAGCCTGTCTATAAATATCAGGAAGACATGTTTACTAGGACCCTCTCCACCTCCAGTGGGGGAGAAGGTGACAACACAAAAGTGTAGCAGCAGAGCCAGGTAAGGCAGGAAGAAAACTTTAAGGGGTTATCAACCCCCCTCTTTATGGACTTCTGAAAGTATAGACATCCTTCTGCCTGATGAGGCTCAAGGCAATCCTTCCTGGAACCAAGGGAAGTGTGAGGAGACTTCAGGAGCTTGGGAAGTTTTCTGGAAGGACCTGGGTCCACCCTCTGGTGGTCAGGCCAGCATATCAGCAGAGCAAGTAAGGCCTCAAAGCTGATGGGTACTCAGATCTTGGAGTGGCATCTTCCCTTGCTAATCAGACACTCAGATACCCAGGAGCACACAGGCAGGGGGGTGAACATCACACTGGAAGAGTTCACCCTGAAGATGTTGGTCAGTGCACGTACACACACACAAACACACACACACACTATTTAAGGTATCTAAGGCACTATTTCCAGAGGACCAGGATCTAAGTTTCTTAGAGAAATTTGCTCTCAGATCTGAAGTCTTCTCAACTGTGAAGCAGTCCAGCCAGTGGAGGGTCAAGAGTCTCCAGTGTTCACACGTCTGGCATGGGAGCCAAGCTGGTCAGAGCAAAATGAGACTGCTCTGTGTTCCAGGGATGGTACTGACATGAAACTGTGACCAGAAGCAGGTTCCCTAACTTCTCTGAGCCCGTTTCCTCAGCCCTTAAGAGGAGCTGATCATTGTAACAAGGCCCGCTAAGGCTCTTAGGTAGATTCAATACAGGAAGGCTTATAAAGCCTACAGCCCAGGGCCTGGCACAGGTAAACGTGTGCTCTTATTAGCACTGGCCAGGAAGGAACTCAGCCCTATCTTGTGCTATAGAGTAGGTGCTCCTGAATTGTTCAGATGGACTTGAGGCTGCTTCCAAGATGCTCCCCTAGAAGCCGGCATTGCTTCACTGTGACCATCAGCTCTAGTATCCCTTACTGTCATCTCGGCTAACCTTGATCTCATCAGACTATGTGGTTGACACATCATCCATCAGCCTCACCTGGACCGTGCAGACAGGGACTCCCTCTTCCATCTCCATGCCTCCAGTGCCTGGCACAGAGTAACTCAAGAAAGTGTTACCTGAGTGGTAAATAGGAAGACAGCATCTCAGCCCAAGCTGCTGCTCGAACCAGTACCAAACCTGAGCAGATCCCCACCCCAGAGAGGACCATTTTCTAGGAGGGGGCAGCCCTCTTCTCCCAGTTCTGTGACCCCCTTATCATGCTCTGTGTGTGGCTCCAGACTTGCAACTCTGCACCTTTGGAAGTGACGTCCTGCATTCTCCATGGCCGGGGGACTCTGCCCTGGGAACTGGCTTAATGCCTTTCATGTTTCCCGCATTTTCAAGGCTTTGGCTGGAAATCTGGCTTCTCATGATTGATCCCAGTTGGTTCCGATGATATTTTACAGCATCTTCCTAATCTACTGCCTTTTTTATGACTATAGTAAAAGGCCACAAGTCAGGGAACGCCATCAAACAGGAAGAAGCGTCCCCTCTCCTTGTCAGCTCAAGTTGAGCATTGTAATTTACAGGGAAACCTTGTGGCTTAGGGTGTTTACCTCCCATGGAACCAGTTTCCTCTCCCATTATGAGAATGAGATAATTAAAATACTTCCCTCTTCCTTTGATATTAAATTTGGTTTGCTCAGCCCAATTGCAAATGCCAGTTTGAAAGCTGTTACGTTATTTGGGTTTCAATTTAGAGCCATCCATTTCAAAGGTTTGTTTTGTTTTGTTTTTAAATTTCTCTTCACCTGACCCTGGATTAGATATCATCGGGAAGGGAAATAAGGGATTTATTCAAATTTGACTAGGAAATGTGCATCTCAAGCTGATGCAGATAGTGGCTGCAGATTTTACAGAGACTGGGGCTGAGGGAGCAACTGAGGCCTTGCACTTCCCCACCCCCTTAAGCAGTAGGCTTCCCAGCTTGCCCGTGAGAAAGCATGAAGAGGTGGGGCGTGAGATCTGGTTCTTTAGGAGGAAAGCCACAATCCAGCTTCTCTCCTCCACTGAGCCTTCTACCATCTCTTCCAAATGATGCCATGGCAAGATACTCCTGCCCCAGGAATATCACCCCAACGGAAACTGGCTTAGCAATGAAGAATCTGATGTCACCTACAAGGAGGGTCAGAGGGAGGGCAGGCGGAGGGTTAGTCTGTTCAGAGGCTTGGCCATGACACCAAGGACCCAGGTCCTTTCCAAATCTTCATTCAGCCATCTTTAATGGTGGCTTCATTCTCCGGCTGGGAGCAGGAGACTGCAGCAAGTCCAAGTTCACATCTGCACACAGGCCGTGTTAGAAGGAAGAGGAGATGGGATCTCCTGCAGCACCTGCCAGTGAGAAACCCTCTCCTGGAAGCCCTCACGCTTCTCTTGTCTTGTTAGCCAGAATTGGGTCATATACTCACTCCTGAGTAATCTCCATTCATGGGGGTAGGAAAACACTTGGCCAGTTGGGCCCACCCCTCTCCCACTCATGCCCCTCCCCCAGGCTCATGGCCACGTGGCAGGGGAATGGATTTTGGCGGGGAATAAATGTTGTTAGGTAACCCAGCAGTGTCCACCACAAAGCTATACAACACTCTTATTGAACACAAAGAAATGTATATGTAAAAAACCAAAAGTAGCACTAAAATGAACCCCCAGAATTGACCAGAACTAGCCCCAGCACTGTTAAGTTTCCTCTAAGGACAGAGTGACTTTCCCCAAATCCCTTTTGGAGTCTTGAACACTGAACAATATGGTACCTGGAGAATAAGTTGGACCTGGGGTCATTGTATAGCCCAGTGATTCTCAACAAGGGCCGATTTTGCTCCCCAGGGACATTTGGTAATGTCTGGAGACATTTTTGGTTGTCATCATTCTAAGATGCTACTGGCATTTAGTGTTAGAGGCCAGGGATGCTTCCAAATATCTTACAATGCACGGGACAGCCCTCCATAACAAAGAATTAGCCAGTCCCAAATGTCTACAGTTGTGAGGTTGAGAAACTGTGTTTAAGCCTGGCTTGCATCCAGGATATTCCCACGATGCTTTGCTCCCTGGGGGAGGGGAGAGAGGAGGGTGGCTTCCCACCTAGAAGTGACGGGAAGCTGGAAAACACAGAACCAGCCATCACCCTTCTTTCCCCTTCTCCCGCAGAACTTTCGTTTGCTTCTGACAAAAACAGAATATAAAATGTATTTCAACTTGGCTTTGTTCCACATGAGTATCTCCCTGGGAGACTGTAAACATTTGGAGAGCAGGGCCTTGTTTAGCACCCCTGTATCCATGCCAGCACTCACACAGTAGGTACTTCATAAACGTGGGTTAGAAGGAGGAAGGAAAAAGGGAGGAGAGAGCGGGTGGGAGGAAAGGCCTGGGACTGAGTAGAGAAAATGATTTAGTGGCCCAGGCCCTCAAGGCAAACCTTGGCTGCTGCTGATGAGATCAGCTGATTCTTAGCTAGGGAACAAAGACATTCAAGGGCTGGTCAGAGAGATTCAAAGGTTCTGCTTGAGAAATTGAACCTGACCGTTCAGACCAAGCCAAAGTGTCCCTTGACAAGAGAAGGTGGGAAGGTCAGAGAAGGCAGCCCTGAGGACAGATGCAAGACGAATGGGGCCAGAGAAGGTGGCGCAGGAGGAGAGAGTAAGAGCTGGGGAAAGGTCAGAGTCAGAAATGGAAACTGTCAAAGTTCCATCTCATGATGGGAAGAGCAGGGCCCGCGGAGAAGGCAAAAATCCACAGGAGGCAGCGAAGCCCTGACTGAGGCTGTAAGAAGGAGGGAGTAGGGCGGCGGCCGAGCAAGGGAAAGAGGGGTGGCCAGAGGGAGGTGACCCCCAAGGAGAGGGGCTACTGGTCCGAGAGCAGCCGAGGGCTCTGGGAGGACCCCCACGGCGGGCACTGGAGAGCCCCAGGGCCCTTCCATTTCAGAGTGACAGACCCCAACGGGAATATCTTGTCACTGTCACCTGTCAACGTCAGCAGAATTTTCACCGGGGGGCTGTGGTCTTGGATGCCAGGAATTTTCTCTCCAGAGACACTTGCTAAGGCCGGTGCCAGCTGGAGCAGGTGGCAAAGGAGGTTGTGCATCACGCTTTGGTGCCACTCTCCAATATTAAAGTTGCCGGAAGTCGGGACGACCTTTTCCCGGCCACGCCGCTCCATAGAGATTCTCTCCTCAATGTTAATAAGAAACTAAGAAATTAATTTCCTGTCAGTTGCCTCGGCCCGGCAGTGACAGCTCAACCCTCTCCATCATTGGGGGTGTATTTAAATAACAAAGGAAGTGGGCGGGGGGGTGGTTGGGGATGCCATGTGCTGTGCTGGCCTTTCTGGAAGTTTATTGGAAAAGGGAGAGGAAAGTCTATGCAATCTGGAGTGGGGCAAGAGTGCCCGTCAACGCAGCCTGGCCATGATGGGACCAGCGCTTCTGAGAAGGTCACTTTGATTCTTCACTTGCTTTGTTGCAAAGTTCCAGGCACCAACTCAGCTCTGCCACATCTTGGCTCCCCAGTACCTCCCCGCGCCTCTAGAGAGAATTCCGCTAAGTACAAAGCACAGCATCTTCTGCGGGGAGACCTCATGTGACATTGGAGTCACGTCAAACCTATAGTTTTACAGAAACGACTGTCAAATAGGGAGTTATTTGCCCCCAAAGTCACTGTAAGACTGACCTGGCTCTTTCAGTTCATGACCCTAGTGGTATGGGGGGCAGAGGGGCAGAGATTTGTTTCTTTGTGATTCATCAGTCAATGGCTGAGTGGCTACTACTTGCTGGGAACAGTGTTGGGCGCCCTTTGTTATTTTCTCATTGGATCCTCACAGTAACCCTGTCAGGTGGGTGTGATGATCCCCATTTTATAGGTGAGGGATACGAGGCTTAGAGGGGTTAAGTCACTCGCCCAAGATCAACAGAGCATTTCCAGTGGCCCAGATAGGGTTTGAGACAAGATCCAATTCCAAGTCCAAGTTTTTTCCATCACCTGGCTGCAGGCGAGATAACAGATTGGTGTGCTTTTTCTATCTGATTTTAATTCCAAAGTTAATACCCGCTACTGAAAACTGCTGACTTCATTATAACCCATCTTTTATGTCTTCATTCAACAAATAGCCAACAAAACAGATTGTTTTTTCAGAACAATTTTCAGAAATTGTATGTTTCATCTCTGCTGCATCATGGCTGCCAGTATAAGCCTTTCCCGGTGATTTGACGTCAAAATGTGAAGGCTTTTCTTCCATCGAGAGATTGAATCAACTTCTAGGGGGAGGCTCATTCAACATCAGTGTGTTCCTGGTCTGTGTTGCTTATTTAACAGATACTAACCAAGCCCAGCTCTGGACCAGGCAGTGGCTGGACACGGGGCAGACGCAGAGCTGCCATTATGGAAGGTGGCCTTCACCAGCCCCGACACTCTGCTCCATTTCTTCTTTTCCTGGCTTTTTTCCTGAATGTCCCTGAGCTGCCCGAGGCTCTTCCTTTCACACTTCCCTGTGCCTGAACCCTCCCTTCCCCCAGGTCTTCCCGTGGCTGGATTCGAACCATTTCAGACTCAACTCAAGGTCACCTCATCAGAGGCCTTCCCCAAGTTTCCTGGCCAAATGCCCCACTCACCCTCACCCATCACCGGCTCTTTTTATGCTCATAGCACCTGGCAGTATTCAAAATCACCTCTTCTTTCGTCAAGTATTTCTAGTTCGTCTTTCCCAAGGTTTCTGAGAGCAAGACACTTAGCCTTGTTTACCGCGGACGCCAAACCTTGTCCGGTCCCTGGTACATCGTGGCTCTCGATAAGTACATGTTGAGTGAATGAATACATGAACGAATGAACACCCTGTGAAGTGAGCACTGCGGTTCTCCCCACTCTGTAGAGAAGGAAACTGTCCTTCTAAGGGGTGCGGAGTCCTCCCCTGGAGCACCCAGCTGGGGAGTGGGTAAGCGGGACCCCCTCCTCTCAAGGTAACTGGAGAGAAAGCCTAGCTTCCTTTCTCCTACACAGCAAGGGAGCATAAAGAAATTGCTAAGACAGGCACCTTGCTCCAGTGAGTCGAAAACCCTCAATCACAAGAGGTACTTTTTCAACTTTTGCATTTTTGCTTCCCCTTCCCATCAGCTTTCCCCAAAAAGAGCTACAGGCTCGATTTACCTACAACCACCAGAATTAATTGCCGTCCCTGTGTAGCTAACCCCTCTTAACGGCTCCATACCAATGGCGGTTCACAAATGCCAGCAGGTGTTTCTCTAAAGGGACTCTATCCCTCACACAAAATAGAACATTTTGAGCGAAATTTAAACACAGTTTTTGAACAGTGCTGCTCTGATTTCTTCACACTTCACAAACGCTTTCTTTGCAAACATGGGTGTCCCAGTTACCCTGGGCTGGTGCCAAAGCCCTCGCCCAGCGTCTGTCTTCTCAGCTTCAAGGCAGCCGTGAGTCCTAAAAGCAAACAAGGAGGCAGAGCTGTGGACCTCACAACTGAGGAGTGTGTGTGTGTGTGTGTGTATTTGTGTGTGGAGTCTGTGTGTGGTGTGTGTATGTGTGTGGTGTGTGTGTGTATTTGTGTGTAGAGTCTGTGTGTGGTGTGTGTGTGTATGTGTGGTGTGTATGTGTGTGTGTGTGTGTGGTGTGTGGTGTATATGTGTGTGGTGTGTATGTGTGTGTGTGTGTATTTGTGTGTGGTGTGTGGTGTGGGTGTATGTGTGTGTGTATGTGTGTGTATGTGTGTGTGGTGTGTGTGTATGTGTGTCTGTATGTGTGTGTGGTGTGTGTGTGTATGTGTGTGTATATGTGTGTGTGGTGTGTGTGTGGTGTGTGTGTATATGTGTGTGTGTGGTGTGTGGTGTATATGTGTGTGGTGTGTACGTGTGTGTGGTGTGTGTGTGTGTGGTGTGTGTATGTGTGTGGTGTGTGTGTGTATTTGTGTGTAGAGTCTGTGTGTGGTGTGTGTGTGTATGTGTGGTGTGTATGTGTGTGTGTGTGTGTGGTGTGTGGTGTATATGTGTGTGGTGTGTATGTGTGTGTGTGTATTTGTGTGTGGTGTGTGGTGTGGGTGTATGTGTGTGTGTATGTGTGTATATGTGTGTGTGGTGTGTGTGTGGTGTGTGTGTATATGTGTGTGTGTGGTGTGTGGTGTATATGTGTGTGGTGTGTACGTGTGTGTGGTGTGTGTATGTGTGGTGTGTGTGTGTGTATTTGTGTGTGGAGTCTGTGTGTGGTGTGTGATGTGTATGTGTGTGTGTGGTGTGTGTGGTGTGTATGTGTATGTGTGGTGTGTGGTGTGTGTGTGTGTATATGTGTGTGTGTGGTGTGTGTGTGGTGTGTGTGTGTGGTGTGTGTGTGTATGTGTGGTGTGTGGTGTGTGGTGTGTGTGTGGAGTCTGTGTGTGTGGTGTGTGGTGTGTGTGTCTGTGTGTGGTGTGTCTGTGTGTGGTGTGTGTGTGTGTGTGGTGTGTGTGTGCATGTGGTGTGTATGTGTGTGTGTGGTGTGTATGTGTAGAGTCTGTGTGGTGTGTGTGTGGCGTGTGTGTGTGGTGTGTATGTGTGTGTGTGGTGTGTGTGTGTGTGTGGAGTCTGTGTGTGGTGTGGTGTGTGTGTGTCTGTGTGTGGTGTGTGTGTGTGTGGTGTGGGTGTGTATGTGTGTGTGGGGGGGGTGTATATGTGTGTGGTGTGGTGTGGTGTGTATGTGTGTGTGTGGAGTCTGTGTGTGGTGTGTGTGTGTATATGTGTGTGTGTGGTGTGTGGTGTGTGTGTATGTGTGTGTGGTGTGTAGGTGTGTGTGTGTATGTGTGTGTATATGTGTGTGTGTGTGGTATGTGTGTGGTGTGTGTGTGTGTGGTATGTGTGTGGTGTGTGTGTGTGTGTGGAGTCTGTGTGTGGTGTGGTGTGTGTGTGTCTGTGTGTGGTGTGTGTGTGGTGTGTGGTGTGTGTGTCTGTGTGTGGTGTGTGTGTGTGTGGTGTGTGTGTGCATGTGGTGTGTATGTGTGTGTGTGGTGTGTATGTGTGGAGTCTGTGTGGTGTGTATGTGTGTGTGTGTGTCTGTGTGTGGTGTGGTGTGTGTGTGTCTGTGTGTGGTGTGTGTCTGTGTCTGTGTGTGGTGTGTGTGGTGTGTGTGTGTGGTGTGGGTGTGTATGTGTGTGTGTGTGTATGTGTGTGTGTGGTGTGTATGTGTGTGTGTGTGTCTGTGTGTGGTGTGTGTCTGTGTCTGTGTGTGGTGTGTGTGGTGTGTGTGTGTGGTGTGGGTGTGTGTGTAGTGTGGTGTGTGTGGTGTATATGTGTGTAGTGTGGCGTGTGTGCGTGTGTGCATGCAGAGGTGTTGGCCAGGTTTTGTCCATTGGCAATGGCCACCCAGATCTCGGCTGTGCGATTCCTGGGACCCCCTGAGCTTAGAGGAAAGGGTGCCATCCACCACAGCTTAGTGTGAAATTCCAGGGCCACGGCAGGGAGTGGGTGTTGTGAGTGAGGCTGGAACAAAGCATTCTGGTGCGGCCCTGCCCCCGCAGGTGAAATGGGCCCACTTGCAGAAGCACCCAGAAGGGCCCCTGCGGCTTCACGCACTCTGCCTTGGCAACGGCAGAAGAGATGAGGGAGAGGGTGACTGGTGGACGGTGAGGATGCGGGCCACCAGCTGGCTGACGTCCTTGCTCTCCTCCAAAGGCACAGCCCAGCACCTGGGGCTCTCCCCACCCGCCCCCCGTGTCAGTCCAGGCTGCGCACCCCCTTCACCACCCCCCGCCAGGGCAGATGAGGTCCCCCAGCCGTTGATTCAGCCAACACTTGTTGGCCACCTACCGGGGAATGGATTTCCTTCCGTCGTAGACGCTGCTCTCCGGAAGCCTGGTGTTTCTTTACTTTTTTAAATTGAGGTATAGTTGATGTTCAATGTTATATAAGTTTCAGGTGTACAACATAGAGATTCACAATTTTTAAAGATTATACTCCATTTATAGTCACTATAAATTACTGGCTATATTCCCTGTGCTGTACAATATATCCTTGCAGCTTATTTATTTATACACAGTAGTTTGTACCACTGAACCCCTTACCCCTATCGTGCCCCTCCCCCCTTCCGCCTCCCCACTGGTAACCACTAGTTTGTTCTCTATATCTGTCTGAGTCTGTTTCTCTTCTGTTATAGTCACTAGTTTGTTGTGCTTTTTGGATTCTACATGTAAATGATAACATACAGTATTTGTCCTTCTCTGCCTGACTTATTTCACTGAGCATAATGCCTTCCAAGTCCATCCACATTGTTGCAAATAAGCCTGGTGTCTGGAAGGGGAGTGTAGACTCAGCCCAAAGATCAGTGAAAGGGGCAGGACCGGCCGTGCTAAAAGAGGCACAGAGGGCTGCTCGGGGTCCAGGGAGAGCGCAGTTATTTTTGGTTGGGAGGATTAGGGGAAGCTTCAGGGACAAGGAGGCATTGGAGCTGGGTCACGACAAGCAGGTGGAACGGGGACTTGCCGAGATGGGTGGAGGGTTCCAGGCCCTGGGAACAGAGTGGGTGGGCAGAGCAGGCTGAGTGGTCCCGAGGACTGAGCGGGGGGTGTGAGGACGGTACTTGGGAGGTGTAGACGAAGGGCAGATCTGGCCGATCGATCGTGGGGGCCTGTGTTATCGGGAGTGAGTTGCGTTCACAGGAAATGAGGAACCAGGGACGCTTTGCGACACCACCAGCGCTGGGAAAGGGCGCTGGGAGTCCGATGGGAGGGGCTGGCTTCCAGGCAGGGACATGGCTACAGCTAGGAGGGCCAGACCAGGGCGGTGGCCTCGCGGACAGAGAAAAGCCTCACCCTTCCTACGCTTCTACCCTCCTTCTGCCCTGCTGACATCACAGTGCCGTAGACTTGAGCGCGCGGGAGCCGTGGCCCCATGATTACTCTGAGGCTTCCCAGCTCTGTGGCTCAGTTCTGCTTCCACCGGCAGATGCCTAGAGACCCCCGAGGAAGCTGGAGGAGGCTCTCTAGCACACCATCTGAAGAGGGATGGGGTCCTCAGCCCCCTGCGGGCCACAGCCCTCCACCCCAAGGGTGCTGTGGCATCTGCCAGGAGAGGCGACGATTCCAGGAGCTTTCGGAGTTGGTGGGCTCGCCTTCCTCTGCCCTCTGCGAGGGGCCGGCATCGGGCAGCCCAGCCTCTTGGCGGCAGCCGGCGGTTTCGGGACATGGTGCCAGAGATCAGGTCTTGATCGGTGCTGGGACCCGGGATGTCGAGCCTCGCTGGTCTGGGGGACAAGTCGGCATTGCCTGTAAAGGCACGGGCTCTGGGGCAGGGGCAACCCCACTGCAGCAGCTCTGCAGAAGAGGTGGCCCCTGATTTGCCTGTGTCATTAGTACAGCAGGTCCCATTATTACCCGAGGAGGCTTACCGGTTATCAGCGAGCTCCAGGAGCCACTGGAGAAAGAAGGAAGATAAAGAAGGATTTAAAAAGAAAGTAACAAAAAGAAAAACTGTAATTTCGAATCCAAACCTCGTCCTGCCATGGCTTTGTTAACCCCCGGTCACTCTTTCAAGACATAAACTGTTGAGTGCCACAATTACTTCAGTGATTACACTTTATCTTGTCCTACCAAAGTATTAAAGAGGAACTGGGGAACACATTAAAAAAACATACGGCCCAATATAATCATGATTCCTTCTAAAACAATTGCTGGAATCTCACCGTTACAGTTGTCAGAGCATAAAAATCCTATAGATGCTCTATGGGTCGGGCACAATTCATCCTCTGCTGCCTCCACAGTCGGCCTATTTGTCAGTCAAGGGAGAGCTTTGGGGTTTATGTCTTTAATAGGATTTAGGGGAGGGGCTCCCCAGATGCTCCCCCAGAACGGGGGGAGGGTGGCGCAGGTCCCAGCCTCCCAGACTTTCTTGCTTAGCATACCTGCCCCGCCATCGCTAGCACTGGGAAGATGCTGAACGGAAAGCACGAGCTCTAAAGAATAAGAACAGGGCCACGTTCCAGCCCTCTGAGGATCTTGAGAGCCTATTCACAGTCAAGGTTGCAAAGAAGGGCAATGACGGGGAAGCCGGCCTCACTGTGAGTGCCACGTGGGTGAACAGAACCGGCTCTGGCCTTCTGCATGTCCTCTCTGTGAAGCAAGGGTGGTACAACCATTGGCTTCAGGTGGTTCCGAACCCCAGGAAGGGGCAGAGCTAGGATGCCAGCAGAGGGTAGGGGGGGTAGGGGAGTGTCCCCTGTCCTCACTCTCTCCCTGTCCACTGGGAGACACTAGACAAGCCACAGCGTCTCTTGGCTCAGTTTTCCCAGCTGGAAATGGAAGTGGGTGGAGAAGTTGGCCTGGATGATCCCGAAGTTTCCTCCCACCTCTATCATCCTCTGTTCCGAGAGGAAAATGCAGACGAGTTCAGTTCAAGTCCTGTGATTTGCAGGATCCTTGAGGATCTTTCCTGCACAAATTAAAATATGTAAAGTGTCCTGATGAGGAGGTGAGCGGTGATGATTAGAGAAGAGTTTGAAAGACCTGGGCTCCTCGAAGACCTACCAGTCATCTGACACCTGAATCATCTGGCCGAGGACCAGAAATGTCCCCAGTGGCCCAGGAGAATCCCGCACATTCCGGCGACGTGGCAGGATGGGGGTGGGGTAGATAGCTCTTTGAATTCATGGACACTTAAATGACAAAATTTTTTTGGAGAAATGTGGTTTTGTTTTCTTCCGGCACTTGGAAGGTAGCCGAGAATTGTCTCGGATCCTGTTGTCTGGACAAGAATGACCCGTGTTAGCTCATTCAAACCCTCCAATGGCTTGAGCATCCACTGGAGATAAAGATGCTTCTCCAACGTCTGAAAAGAATTCCTTACCTTTGCCTCGATGGGCTCCTGTCTAAGAATTACACTTCTCAGACAAGCAATGTCTGAATCAATTTGGTTTTGTTCCACATACAAGTCCTCAAAAATCTTAGGGAAACATTATCTGTAGCAATATTGTGAGACAAAGTAACACTGGTCTCAGAAGTCGGTCATGAGAATACTTGGCAGTTTTGAAGGTTTACCATGTGTCAGGCACTGTTCAAATGCTTTATCTCATTTAGCCTTCACAACAAATTCGTGCAGTAGGTATTATTATTCTGTCCATTTTATAGATGAAAAAACTGAAGCACTGAGATGTGCTTGCCTAAGGCTCACGGCTGGGAAGCAGCAGAATCCAGACTCAAACCCAGGCAGTGGTCTCCAGAGCACAACTCTGGACCACTCTCCCTCACCATCACTTTTAGAATCAGACAGACCTGGGCTCAAGGTAGGGGGTGGTTGGTGGGCTACTTAATTCTCCCTTCATGTTCCTTATGTGTAAAGAAGAAATGATGATCCCCAGTGTGACTTCATGCAGGTTCAGTGTGCTAAGGCCTGTGAAGCCCTTAGCACCCAGCACTGGAACATACAGGTGCTGAATAACTGGTAGCTCTCAGTAACCATAGTGATGGTGGTTCTTGTAACTAGAGGACAGTCTGAATTGTGTAGTGGCGAGAGCGCTGGCTTAGCAAAAGGAAGACATATGGTCTATTTAGGAGTTAGATCTCTTTGTTGATGCAACAGAAAATTCAGCTTGAACTGGCTTCAGGATAAGAGGAGATTTGGGTGTTCAAGTTACTGAAAAGTCTTGAGGTGGGCTGGCTTCAGGCATGTCTGGATCCAGGGGCTCAGTCAGTGGCATGGAGGCTTACAGTCTCTTGCCCTGGGCTCTGCCTCCTCCACGTGGCTTCCTTCTTGGACTCCATGTGCTGGCAAGAGATGGCTTCCAGGAGCTCTAGGCTTCATCATCTCAGGTTCAGGTCCAGCAGGAAAGAGCATCCCTGCCCCCCAGGGGCTCCAGCCAGGTCCAGCCATTAGCTCTGATTGCCTCTGGTTGGGACTCATGGCCAATCCCCATGGCCCAAAGAATGCAGGGCTCCGATTGGCCAGCCTGAGTCACATGCTCCATCCCTGGACTGAGTCAGGGAGGGATGGCTTGCTCCCTAAAGAACACTTGGATGCTCTTACCGTGAGAGCACCAAACGCACCAGAGCCACATTCAGCTCTGCCACCCATTAGCCAGGTGGCAGATCACATGGCACCTCTCAGTCAGTGGGGGCTCATGGGGCCGGTGGGGATGGTGGCATGTGCTCAGCTTCCTCCAGAGCTATTGTGAGAAGCAGATAGACAGGAGGGGCTCCAGAGCACGTCAGTCACTCTGGAGACACCTGGATGACCGCTTGGGGCCACTGTCTTCTGATGGGGTTGACCCCCTGCCTAATGGGCCAGGGTCCTGAGCAGGCACACCAGCCGCAGGAACAAGACTAAGGTGCACGCGTCCTTGGAGCGGGAAGGGCAGGGAGGGGACGGCCGTGGGCTTGGCTTCCAGCCTCCCAGGAGGACATGACCAGTCTAAGCCATAAACAGGGCCTCTGTAAGGTTAGTGAGGGGGTGTCGTGTAGCCCGTAGACTTGGCTCCTGGGAGAGGAGAGGAGGTCAGAAGAGGGGGACTGCAGCCCTCTGACAGCTGATCACCCAATGCCTAGCTACCCCACGCTCCATCCTGCTGGGCCAGGGCTGCCCACCCTGAGCACGATTCCTTCCCTCGAGCTCTACGTCCCAGAGAAAGGCCCAAGGCTTCTTGTCCCAGGGTTGGTTGGAACAACTCTTGCAGTGATTTCTAATATGTCAAAAATGAATTCAAGGTGAGAGCAGAGGACGCAGGAGACAGAAAAGGAATCTCATCCAGGCTCAGGTTTGCCAGCTGCAGGGTGACAGGGGCCCATGTCCCTGGCCAGTGCCTGGCAAGCAGGAAACAGCCTGCAGTTAACACCCCGGCTGACAGTCCCAGCCTGGATCCACCCCAGTGGAGGCACTGAGCATCATGGTACCTCCAGCAACTGGGTCCCAGGGAGAGATGACCCCCGATATCCTGACCTCCGTCCACAACTCCTTACAGGTCAGCCATCCAGAAACTAACGTTGCCCATTTAAAAAAAAAAATCGGTTTCTGTTTTTCAGCCCGTTTCTCCCTGGGGGTAATAAGTCTCCTACGTTACCTGCCCGCTGTGCAGAGTTTGTGCCACCAATGACTCCCTGAGCTCCAGGGGGGACCCATATTCTTAGTATTCAGGGAGCTGGAGAAAAAAAACACACGTTCACCTTCTTTTCCTTTTTCTGACCTGAGAGACTTTGAGTCACACTTCCCCTCGGCTTTTGTCTTTCTGACCAGAAAAATCCTTATCTCATTTTCCCGTGGCCATCCACCCCTCCTCGAGGGATGCTTCCCTCTCCCGTGCACTCGCGGCCCCAAATCAAGCTTTCTGATAAAGAGCCCTCGTGTCGGACTCTCCGGGCTTGGTCCTTCCTGGTCGCAGCAACGACTCTGGACAGTGGCTTCCAGAAACCCCCGGGGTCTTCCTGAGTCGATGGGTGGCCGCTCAGCACCACCAGCCTCCGCAGGCAATTTGTTTTACTCTCCCTGAGCACGCTGCCCTGCGCTTCGCCCACACTGGGCCCCATCTGTCACTCTGCATCCACTAAATAGATCCTCTCGTGACCGATCGCAAATGACTCGGCGCTTCATCACCCGGGAGAGTTTAGCGTCATCTGCAAACGTGGAGATTTTATTGGGCATTTCTTCCCCCAGATCATGCAGAATGACTTTAAGTAAGGCAAGGCCTGGCCCTGAGCCAGTGTGCATCTCCTGGCTTCCATTTGTCCATCCAGAAACGTGCCCACACATCCCGCCCCACAGGTACGCCCCACAGGTACGGGGTGGGGTGGGGGGCAGCGGGGTCCCGCTGCACCATTAAACGTCCTCCCCGGCGGCATCCTCCAGGGTGGCTTCACCTTCCAGGGGCCTTTGGGTAGAACTTGCTCAGAGGCTTCCAGAAAGTCAGGATGGACGGCATCCTGGGCTTCTCTTTGAGCCCAAAGCGTCTTTATCTGCTCGGGGCGAGTGGCACATTCTTCTTTACTTCAGCGGTCCCCAGGTGGCCGAGACTGTGACGGGCGTGATTTCCCACAATTAGTGTGTTTTTCCTACATCACCTGTGGGTTAAAGAGGACCGAGCAGGCCAGCCCCTAAGCCGGCGGGGTTCCCGGAAGCCCACGCCAGGTGGAAATTGTTTAACTATATTCCCACGACTGAAAAATTCTGGTAATTGTGTCACAGCGGTGGCGGCAGCAGTAGCACTCAGCAATTACCCAGGGTTTTTCATCTTCAGACCACTTTATCCACATTAACTAATTAAGTCTCCCAGCCTCCCTCCGAAGCGGGGAAGGGCTGCCGGCCCCCGACTCGCTCCGGTGAGTACGTGGGCTTAATGAGGGCCGCCCGGCCGAGGGGCCACGGGAGCTCCCCCGGGGCTGCAGGCCTCTGCCCCCACTTGGAGCAGGAGGGGAGGCCCCTTGTGAGCCCCCCAAGCCTCTCCCAGGCATCGCTCCCCCCCCACAGGTCCCCCGCCCTGCTGAGCACTGGCAAAGGAGCAAGGAGATTGTCTGGGTCCCCTGCCCTGCTGGACTGCACCAGGGGGTCCGGTACCCAGCCCGTGATGGGGTCCTGGTTCCCAGGAAGCGTGCAGCTGACACCTGGTTCTGCCTATTACTGGCGGCTCCGGGGTGCCTCTTTTGTTTCCCACTCTCCCTCTTTTCTTGCTTCTTCAACAGGCCCCAACTTTGGGGATCTGGGTCTGCCCCCCCAGTCGCCAGGTGCTCAGCTGCGGCTACCCCTGCCCTCACCCCACAGCCTGACCACAGAGGGTGTCCTGACCCCCGCAGGCCCTTGCTGTGGAGACAGGGGCTCTGCTGCCTTGGCCCTGCCCTGCGGAGCTCACAGGCCGGCCCCACCCCTCTTCCCAGCAGCTCCCCGCACCCCACAGGCTCCCTGGACCCATTCTCACCCTGGCACAGATGCTATCTGGGCCGCTGATGCCCAGGGCACCGAGGCTGGGCACACAACCCTCCCTCCACCGTGCGGCGAGTTCCCTCAGAGCCCCAGGGCCCCAGTGGAGGGCAGGCGCAGTGACACGGGCTTGGGGCTTGCGTCTGGGTTGAATTGTGGAGCCCTGAGCGTGAGTCTGCATCCCTCAAATACGTAACGATGGCACCTGCTTCTGTGGGTTGTTGAAGGGAGTGAATGAGGAAAGCTTCATGGGGCTTGACGGGGGGGCCCCGCACACAGCTGACACTCAGAAAGCAGTCTTTGCAAACAGAGGCGCCCAGTGGAGCGGGAGGTGCGCGCTGGGGGTACAGGCACGGCCCTGCCGCCTGAGAAGCACCCAGCACACACCCCGAGATGGCGTAAAACGTGGACTTGGTCATGGGAGCACTTGCGTTTCCCCAGCTGGGGAAGAGCGAACCAGGAGGGGAACAGCAGGCCGCAGGGGCCGGCAGACCCCAGGAGACCTGATGGGGACAGCGGCCCCACCTCGTGCCTTTATCCAGAGCGGCGAACAGGTGCCAGGCCGCCCAGGGCAGCTGGAGTCCAGGCCAGAGGGTTTTTCTCTGCCTTGCAGTGTGGTGACACCCCGGCCGGCCCTGAGCTGCCTGGTGTCATCATTTATTCATTCCCTAATAAGTCCTGTCCTTCTTTCTGCCTGCTCTGCACTCCTGTTTTATGGGCGCCGACCCTCGGTTATTGGGAAGGCTCTGCCTCTGAAGATCAGGCTTGTGGGGCTTTCAGAATCTGCATCAATGATGCTACTAGGACAAAGGCAATCACAGAATGGGCCTGCGGCGCAAACGATGCTGATTTACTCTCTGTCTCCCTCCCCCCCGGGCTGGTGGCGCGCAGACCCGGCCCCCTCCCCCGGCGGCAAGTGGGGAGGTGTGTGGCCACTATTACATGCTATTATGACTTTCTGGGTAATGTATACATTTTCACTATCACACAGCCTCTCTCCTTCATTTTTCATGAGAACTGGCATGAGATTAATGACCAAGCCACAGAAGAAACGGAGCACCATGCCACCCTGATTTATTGAACGCTTAGCGTTGATGAAGCTGCAAACAAGAGTCAAACAGATGTTGCAGCTGCATTTTTCTTTAACCAAACCAACAGCTTTTTGCATTTTTAACCACTTCTTGCGCCACTGTCCTGCTTACTCCACAGAAAGGGAAGCTGCCTCTTCCCTCCCAGCGGAGGGTAGGGTGCTGGGCTGGGGCTGCAGGACCTCCGGCATCCAGCCACCTGGTGCCCAGCGCTGGCCATGGCCGAGACGACGTGAGCTCCCCAAGGCTCTTGCTCTGGGCCACTTGGGTCTCCAGTGAAATCGCGCTACTTTCAGCCCATTCCAGGGTCTGTGGTACAAACCCTGGAGCAGGCTTGAGCTGCAGGAGGCGCAGGGCTCAGCTTCCCCCCCACCACCGCAAACTGGAACGCCTCCCCACCTGCATCGCAAACCCGTAACAGATTACGGAATGCCCATTCGGATCGGCTGTGGGTCAGGCCCCTTGCCGCCCGAGCCCCTTACCTGCCTCCGCTCTCTCCAGCAAGGTTAAGGCCATTTGTACTCATTTCCCCCCCTCCAAAGAGCAGGCACTAAGGCTCGGCCAGATCAAGCATCTGCCCACCGCGAGCGCTCCTGCACCTCAACCCTCAGCTCTCGGAGCCAGAAGCCACAGGAGCCGTGGGCGTCTCCTCCAGGTTGGAGGTCAGGGCTCTCCAGGGGCAAGCTTGGCATCCCTGCCACCCACCCCCAGTCTCTGTGCCACCCCCATCCACCCTGGCTGCCACCAGCCTGGGCTTCCCATGTCTCTCTGCTGAGCGCCTTGGCCTATTCCGTTCTCTCTCTCCTTCTCCCACCCTTTTGCACCTCCCCCTCCTGCCCCAGCCCTCCAGGCCCGGGTTCTGCCACGGTTGGGGGGACTGAGTTCGGTTCTCCCTCGTGGGAGCCGTGCGGAGAGAGACACCTTGCAGCCTTTCTCCACCTGCTGCTCCCCCGAGCTGCTGCGCCCGCCTCGCCCCGGGCACCAGGGTCTAGAAATCTGTAGTGTCTGCGGCAAGAGCTGCTGCGGATTAACCCGGACCACAGGTGCCGCCACTGGCGCCCCGACCGCCCCCTCCGCGGCCGCACCGGCACTAACACCGCGCAACAGCGCTAACCCTGGCGGAGGAGCAGACGGGGCATGCTTTCTCGTTCAGTCTCCCCTCCTGAAAGCCCCATCACTGTCATTAAGAAGGTTAAATCCGCTGCCCCCTCCGCCAGCCCCCATGCCCTTCTCCTGCCTGCCCCTACCCCACCTTTACGCGCTCAGCCCCGGTCCCAGACCTGCCCGCAGGGACCCCAGCGGCCCAGGGTACCCAGATCAGGAAGGACGGCCCACGCGTGAAGGGGAGACAGAGTCCCCCGCCCTAGCCTCTCACCTGAGCCCCTCAGTCTTTCCAACAGGAAGCCCCACGCCCCACCCTGGGTCGGGGAAGAACTATAGTCGCAGCTGCTGGGAAAGGGGGGCTCTGGGGAGGAGAGGGCTGTGGGGACAGTGCGCCCAGTCGGTCAGGGGTTTCCTTAGAAACCTGGCGGTCACCTGAAAGCAGCTCAAACGCCCGGTGAGCCTCAGGCCAGGCCAGGGAGGGGCCCCAGGGGAAAGGGACTCAGGAACCATTAAGGGCCCTTGTCTTCCAACAGCTGCCGGAGGTGCTTTCCCTGGGCTCTGAATTCTCTCAGAGGTTCCCAAACTGTGTTCCAGAGAACACTAGGGTCCCAAGAGGTGCTCAGGTTCAAGGTCACATAAGCTTGGAAAACCTGCCCACAAAACGCCCACCGAGCGATCCTCCTGCACAGGGTGCCACCAAGGCTCTGACAAGTCCTGCAGCCAAGGAGCTGGTTTAACTTTAGCCCAGCATTCTCTCTACAGAGCATTCTCAACCCCTCCTGTGCCACTGGATGTAAAGGTCCCCAGCTTGTTCTCCTGGCTCCCATTTGTCTCCCCAGCTCAGGTGAAAGGCTCCAACTGGAAAAGATGCCTTTGGAGACAAAGTCTAACTCGGCCCCCAGAGATGCCCTTCCACCAGCTCCAGCCCACAGTCCTCTGCCTGGCAGCCCCACAGCCTGGAACTAGGTCGATAGCAAGTCCAAACCTCACATTTCCAAATAAAACCTGAGAAGGAGATGGGTTGAGGACCAGCTGAGCCTCCCGCAGAGGGGCCGAGAGCTCCTGGGCCTCTCAGGTGCTTCCTCCCCCTTCCAAGGAGGTGGACACCTCCTCCCCCTCCCAGGCCGCTTGTCCTCTCCTCACAAGTCTGTCTGTCCCTCAGGAAGGATAGCTGGGGCGGGGAGAGGTCTCCAGGGACCCATACCACCTGCCCCAGCCATGCCAGCACCCCTGGGGCAGCTCAGCTCTCACCCACCTCAGCACTCAGCAGGTGGGCAGAGCATCTCCGGTGTGCCAGCCCCGCTCTGGGCTCCAGGAACCCCACCACCACCACCACCAAGCAAGACAGAGCCCGGCCACCGGAGCTCTCGCTTCTAGGTGGGAAAACAGGCCAAAGCCAGCAGTAACCGCTCAGAAATGAGAATTGGGCATGGGTGCTGTAAAGAAAATAAAGGATGCAAAGGTAGTAGGGCCCCGGGTGGGGGCAGGGTGGCACCATGTTTGAGGGGGTCTCTGAATACGGTGTCCAAGAGGAGGTGGCATTGAGGCTCACGCCAACGGGTGGCGCAGAGCCCACCAGCCAGAGAGGACAGCTCAGGAGAGAGCGCACGCGGCAGATTTGGGGAACACAGGTGGCAGGAGCGGGGGGAGCCGGGGGAAGCCAGGGGGAGCGTGAGTGGCCGGAGAAGAAAACAGATGGCGGGTCCCTGCGACCGTGTCAGGAGTGTGGGGTTCATTCTCGGGCCAGAATCAGAGGGTCAGGCCTGCTGGGGTTGGGAGAGGGATGGGGAGGGAGGGGAGAGAGGAAGTGAGGAGATGCAGGGGGAGCGGCTCTGACTGGGTGGTCTCGGGGGGATGTAGGGCTGAGTGGGTGGGGCAGGCTTACCTGAGGGGGAGAATTGACAGTTTGGTGATGGACGGATTGGAGGGAGAGGAAGCGAGGAGAAAGGCTTTGACCTGGGCCGCTGAGGGCAGGTGGTGCCATTGGTCATTGGGTGAAGCCCGGGGTGGGCCAGGTGTGGGGAGCGGCCGTCAGGCTGGGCCACGTGAGCCGGGGGCATTTTGAGGTCCCAACAAGAGCTGTCGATGGGCAGTGGGACAGGTGAGCTTGGAGCAGAGCCGGGAGGTGGGGCTGGGGGGAGAAATCGAGGAACCCTTGGAACGTGGTGGGCCGAAGGCCGTGAAGCTGGCGGAGGGTGCTGAGGGGGCTGGGGCACGAAGGCCCAGCTGTGAGGCCTGGAGAGGAAGGGGCGTCACGACAGTAAGGGGAACGTCGGGGCAGACGGACTGTCAGCAAGAAAGTGCGTGTTATAAGTGGGTAGACTGCCTGCTAGAAGCTGACTCCGGTCCTGCTCTCTGGAAAAACACCAGGGTTTTGTTTGTTTCGGGGTTTGGTGACACCTAGTAGTTAGAACAGCGGGACCCTGTATGGATGGGACGTCGCACCTCGCCAAGGCCCCATCTTGGCCCCTGCTGCAGCCTGATGGCGGGCAGGGGAGGGGTCAGGCTGTGTCCTTTTACAGGTAAAGAGCTTGAGGTACCAAAAGGGAGGGAGGGGGTCTCCTCGTCCGTGGCTCTTTCCAGAAAGTCATGGAAGTTCTCTGAGACGTTCACTTATCCACAGCCACCCCATCGGGCTCCCCCAGGCCTCTAACACCGGACAGGCCTCCTGGACATTTGGCGGGGGGGTCATTTCCAAGGCCACCCTCTCCTCACGGGGACGGCCTCTTGCACCTTCATGGACATTCCGTAGCCCGGGGAGGAGCCTCTGGGTGAGACCTGCGACCTGCAAAGTCTGCCGTGGTGGTAAACCCCAGGGAGCCATTAGAGGATGTCAGCCCGGGGCAGGGGTGGGGGGGGTGAAGGCAGGCCGGCTCCACAGCCGTCCCGACCCGAGAGTCTGGGTGGGTCTGGTGGGGGGGTGTCCTCGTGTCCCCTGGAGCCAGCCTGCACCTCCCTGCCGGCAGCTCCGCACTCCCTGAGGACCTGACAATATCATGAGCCCCCCGTGAAACTGAAACATTGGGACTCTACGCCTAATATATTTTTCTGCCAGAAACACCCAATAAAATGTACAACTAGTGAATAAAACCGCAACGTTGCCAAGAAGTGATGTGTGCCCCCAATTTCCAAAAATACCTCAATCACTCTGTGTCTTAAAACCAGCCTCAAGCCAGGAAGCTGTTATTTAAAATTCAACTCAGGAGTTTCGGCCTCAGGAACTCCAGGCCCTGGGATGGAATTTGTGTTAAAGATATAAAGCATGACGCAGCCTGCTTCTGTATTTCCGAATCCCAAACCCAGCCTCCTTGATCCCGTCAGGGACTGGGGCTTTCTCCTAATTTTATCAAGGCACAAGGCCCAGGATGCAGGCTCCTGGGAAGGGGATGTACGTGTTGGGCGTATTCCCTGAGTTGAAAGGGGCCACGGTGGATCTTGAATCCCTAAGTCCCTGGCTACAGATGTGGGGTCCACAGACCACTGGGTCTGTGTGCTTCCGAAATGCAGCGTTGATGCGCCTTGGGGAGTTCTTCTGGGCTGGGAGTGGAGAAGCGACAGCCTTCATCAAATTCTCAGAGGCCTTAGACCCAGAAAAGGTTAAGAACCAGCCTTGCCTCTTAGCTTCCTACGAACACCCTGTGTTCAGAGAAGCTGCCCTGCCCTTCGAAGACACAGAAAACCAAAGCCAGGTGTCAGCTGAACACAAATCTGGGAAGAGTAAGGATAGAAGATCCAAAGTCAGCCTGATTCAACTCTACAAAAAAGAAAGAAGCAGCAGGCGTTGCCAGATGCTGTGATAGCTCCCTCCCGGGCATTGTCCCTGTGGTTGCGCAGATAAAGGAGGCTTACAGACTATTAAGACAATCTCTACCCAATCTCCACCCTGCTGTGGTGGAGGTACAGAGGGTGAGGTATCCAGAAAGGCTTCCTGGAGGAAGAGGCGGCGAGCTTTGTGCCTGTCCTCAAAGAGTAGGTGGAGGCTGGTTATGCAGAAATGGAGCTGGACCCTGAAGGAAGGAATGGGACTTCCTGAGATAGGAGAGTCTGGGTGCTGTAGGGCAGGAGCTCAAGTTCTGGGGGTTTCGGTGCCTGGTTTCGGTGCCCTTTGCTTCCCAGGCCCCCTCCTGCCCTCCCACTACCCTGGCTTCCCACAGCTTTTCCAGGCGCCCAGGCTGCTCTCAGTGGGGCAGTGGGGCAGGAAGCTACGGACCTTTCATTTCCCAGACATCTGGCATCCTGGCTTCCTCCCGCAGGGCTGGGCTCCTGCTCCAGGGGCTGTGATCAGAGAAAGCCCTGAGTGGCCTGCGGGCCCCTGCAGCCCTTTGATCCCTGCTCTGTCTTGCTCAGTGGCTGACGCTGCCGTCTGGCCAAGCACAGACTCAGGCAGGAGCTCCCAGCCCGGGGAGGCCAGTGTGCTGGTCGGTAGGAAGGACAGAGGGCTGGGACACAGGGAGGATGGCTCCTCCTCTCCTGGGCTACCCCATCCAGGCCACGGGCATGGCAGAGCTACCCAGCCCACCTGCCTCTTGGGCATATTGCAAGGACGAAGTTAAATATGAGATGCGAAGGCAGTTAGACCGGGCAAAAAGAGGCCACCAGATGTCTTGGCAGGACCTGAAAGCAGAGTCAGAACTGTGGCTTCCAGCCCCAGCTCTGTCCGTTGCCAGGCACACAGCTTTGGGCAAGTCACAACTTCACTGGGCTTTCGGGCTCCTCATTGCAGACAGAAAGCGCCCTGCCCTGCCCTGCCCAGCCTAGCCCGCGTCCCCAGCTTGCATGGGCACCAAATCAGCTAATGGCTACAAAGTGCTTTGAAGAGAATAAAGTGCCGTGCGGATGTCAGGGATTATCATTGTTATTAAGGAGCATGATTACCACGATCCAGAAAAGCTGCCATTAACAAGAAAGCTCCTCTTCGTGTTGATTTAATTTCCTGGTTAACTGAGCGTTGGCAAGAAAAAGAAACTCTACGTTTCAACCCTTATTGAAAATCTTTTAAAATTATACCAGTGTACTTTCCTGCACCAGTCATGGAGTCGTCTTGAGTCTTTATTTATTATTGCATTGATTGAGTCACATATTCATGTATTACTCTTGCTCTGATCAGATCCAAAAAGGTGACCGCAGACTCAGGCTCCTCCGTGCCGGGGTCCTCGTGCCCTCCCAGGACTCGGGGTTGGGTATCCAGAGGGAAAAGCAGAGGAGACGTATCTGGCAAATAGCACAGGATGGGACCTTCCAAGTGGCTTTTCCAGAGTTCCCGGCAGCACCTTGATATATTATTATGCATTTCCTTACGGTTCAAGAAATACTTTCTGTTCGGGGTAGGAGGTTTTTCTGCGTTTATTCAGATGCATTATAAAGTGACATGGCTGCTTTTTTTTTTAACAACTTTGTCAGGCCTGACAAGACCCAATAAACAGCCTCACCGTCTGGGGGGCCACGGAAAGCCACGGAAGGGCCTGTGCTCTTTGCAGTGAAGCTGCTGCCCCACAGAGGCCCCCTTGGTGTGTTGCTCTCAGAGCTGGTGGTGGGCGGAGAGCGACGCAGGTCACCTTGAATTGCATCTGATGGCAAGAGGCTGCCCCATTTCAATAAAACCACTTGGGGACAAAACTGTGCCTTCACCATCTTCACGGGGAGAGTTCTTTCCATTCATAAGCTCCAAAGAGATTTCCAAGGAAGAGTTTCCAGAGGTTCCAAGCGACAGCTGCCTCCTGGGCGATGCTTAGAGATGCTTGTGCAGGGAGACCACAGGCTGAGGGGCAGAGGGGCATCCAGCCCTTAGAAGTGGGTGCCTTGGACTTCCCCGGTGGTCCAGTGGTTAAGACTCTGCGCTTCCACTGCAGGGGGCACGGGTTCGATCCTTGGTCAGGGAAGTTCCACATGTCACGCAGGGTGGCCAAAAAAAAAAAAAGAAAAAAAAAGATGCGGGTGCCTTAAACTCTAGGAACTCCGTTTCCCCCTTAAGAAGAGGGTGGTGGTGATACCTGTCAGGGACGTCCAGGGACCTGCAGTGAGGAGGTGCATGTAAGGAGCGGAGCAGGGGCCGGTGTTGCTGGGGCAGCTGTGGGTGTAGGTCCGGGACGTGAGGCTAGAGATACATTTAACTTCGTGTGTGGTCCTTAGTTACACATGAATCCGCCCACGTGTAGAGCAGTGGGTCTCAACTGGGGCCAATTTTGTCCCCCAGGGGGTGACAGGCAATGTCTAGAGATTTGGGGGAGGGGGCGGGGTTTAATGGCATCTCACCAGAGGGCCCGGGGTGCTGCTGGGTGGTCCCCCACCGCAGACAATGATCTGGTTCCGAGGGTGAGTGGTGCCCAGGCTGAGAAAGCCCGGCGTGGAGATGCTCAGCCTGTCTGTACCTGCTGGGGTGACCTTGGGCGGGCTCCGTACCACCCTCATGCTGCCAGTGTCTGTGCTCTCCCCCCAGAACCCCGACATCGTCCTGGTGCACTACCTGAACGTCCCGGCCATCGAGGACTGCGGTAAGCCCTGCGGCCCCATCCTCTGCTCCATCAACACCGACAAGAAGGAGTGGGCGAAATGGACGAAGGAGGAGCTCATCGGGCAGCTGAAGCCCATGTGTGAGTAGGCGCGGCCGGCCGGCCAGGGTCCTGCGCTGCGACCTGGCCAGGGTCACCCAGGCAGGGCCAGAGGTCCTCCGTGGTCTGGGGATCCGGGGGCGGGAGCCCCGTTCTGCTCGGATGACAGTGATCTTAGCTTTTACAAGGACCCTGCCCAATTCCACCCGGTCCTCGGGGGCTCCCTAGGCAACAGCCGGGACCCAGATGTCAGCCCATGTTACAGATGAGAAAAGTGGGTTCCAGAGCACAAAACCCATGAGCAAGGAGCAGAGTGGAGAGCGCCTGGGACCTCTGTCTTGCAGGCCGCAGACAGGAGCGCGGTGGCAGTCCGGGGAGGGAGAGGCCTGTGGCCCGCGGCCAGGCTGGCCAGGCTCCTGCCCTTGGTGCATCTGCTCCTGGACACGGGGCACCCTTGGCTCCCAGACAGGGAGGCACACAAATAATGGGACCTGAGCTGCATTTCGTCAGCAAAGTGATGCTGTCGGGAGCATCCGTCAGGAGCAGATCTCTGAATGCAAAACGCCGAGCACATCCAGAAAGCCGGGACATGGCCGGTGCCTGGTTTCCACGGGCAGCCGCCGGGGGTGGCCTCTCCTGCTGCCTGGACGGAGGGCTCAGGGAGAACAGAGCCGGGGAAAGCCGTCCAATGCGCAGGGCCCTGGGTTCCGGAACACTGATCTCTGAGGCTCAGGGCAAAGACCTGTCATCATACTGGACCTCAGGGAGCAGGTCAGCGGGGCCGTCGGAACCTGTGGCCCCCTTGGAAGTTGGGCTGCGGGGAGGAAACACGTCCAGGGAGCAGCTGAGATGTCCTTTCCTGGGCGCAGTGAGTGTCCGGTCACTGAGTGTCCATGCTGAGGCCACGTGGCACCTGCGGTGGCCAGCTCATCCTGAGAAGCCTTCAGCGCTCAGACTGGAGGATACCCCCACCAGCCACAAGGTTGGGGATGGGGTCAGGAGGGGCAGGGTTCTGAGTAGGGAAGCAGACTCCCAATAGGCTGATGGTCCAGCCCCATGCTGTCCTCCTGAGCTGTGTGCCCATGGGAAGGCTCTGGCCAGCTTGGCCTCGCTGCCGCCACCAGGAACCAAAGCCAGGAGGCCCAGGGCCTTCCAGGCTCAGGCTGTGCCCGGTGGAACCCTCCTTAACTGCAGCTCTGACCGGAGCCGCCCTGTTGAAGCCATCTGGTGCCCTCAGGACGGAGCATGAGCTCCTGGGTGTGCCCGCAGCTCACCCACCTGCGGACCCCACGCCGCTGCCCCTGCCCTCCTGGGGCTTCCTGACGGGTGGTCCCTCCAGCAGAGCTGCCGTCACTCTTCCCTCCGCCTGGCTCTCCCCCACCTTCACCTGCTCACCCACCTCATCCTTCCACCCTTAGCCCAAATAGTGCCTCTTCCACTGGCCCCCCCAAACCACCCAACTGGAACTCCACCACCACGGGCCCCAGCACCCCGGGCCTCCCGAGACCCCCAGGGAGACATCAGAATGAAGTCAGCCTCCTTAACCAGAAGGGGACACGCAAGGCTCTTCAGAGCTCTGCGGAGCACCCAGAAACTTGGGAAACATCCCAGCTAATTCCCGTGAACCTTTCCTACCTGCCGCTCCTCGGGGGCCCGCACCGTGCTGGCACGTGGAAGTCTCTCTGTAAATATCTGTGAGGGGGCTGGGTAAGCGTGGCTGGGCCCAGCTTGATCCCCTCTCTGCAGGGGCCCGAGCACCTGACAGAGGCCCCCGGTGTCCAGAGCCTGAGAGCCAGAGCTGCCCAGTGGCACCCCTCCAAGGCCAGGCCAAGGGCTGGGGAACAGGGCAGTGGTGCTGGGTCCTACTCTGCGTCCCGCCCACCCATGCCTTACATCCCGTGGTGTCTAAATGTGCAGGGCTTGTGCTTGACCTTGGGTTTCCTCCCCCAGAGCTGCCCATACTTCCTCTTTGGCAGAGCCTTGGCTGGGTGGGAGCAATGGCTCTCATAACCACTGGCACTGGCACCCCCCTGCCAGGCCAGTCGAGTCCGGGCAGCCAGGAGCGGGGTGTACAGCCTGGGTCTGTGACCGCTTCGCTGTGTGACCTCAGGCCAATCACTCACCCTCTCAGAACCCTAGTTCCCTTTCTGGAAAGTGAGAGAAAGAATCCAGCAGTCTCTGTACCAAGACCAGCAGCATCCGGCCACCTCCGAGGGGCCCAGCTTGGCTCCTGGGCCTCTGCAGACCTGGGTCCGAGGCGCTGAAGCCACTGTTTCATCCCATGTCCTGGGAGGTTCCAGAGACCAAGTTAGCCAGAGATTAGCCAAGGGGATGTTCCCGAGGGAAGAGATACCTTTCAAGGTGGCCACCACAGGCAGAGACTCTGGCCTGGGCCCTCCTAACGCCTCTCAACACACACCGATGGCCGTTTTCTTGTAAGCCACCCCGTGGCCCCTTGCCTTCCCCATTCTTTTATCTGAGCTGCTTCCTTTTTCTCCCCTCATTGCCTCCACCCCCTCACAACAGCCCCCATCCTCAGAAGCAGCCCCACCTGGGAAAAGTCCCCCTCCCACACAGGAGCCTGCCTGAGTCCAACAGGAATGCCATCTCCCACAGCAGGCAAGGGGATGAAGCCATGAACTCCAGGGGCTAGAAACCAGACCTCGGTCCTCTGATGCTTAACTGGAGGGAACTGTGAACGCCTTTTAAAAGTCTGCAGTGCATCAAGGAAATTATGTAAAACTACAACAAACACCCCATAAAGCTAATCACACTTGGGTCTCTGGTGTCCAGACACGAGAGCAGCGGCGTGCAGTCACTCAGGGTGTGCATGTGTGTGTGTGTGTGTGGCTCTAGTTAGACACGCACAGCCCAGAAACAAAGCCTGGGAAATACGGCTCCAGTTAAAGCTTTAGATGCCGATTGGGTTTGGAACACACACAGGGCACCAGCTACCCGTGTTCAGGGAAAGCAGAGGTATGCTGGGAGCCAGGAAGGCATCAGATTGGGTTCCACGATCAGGCGTGCCACCCCAGCGCTGGAGCCAAACACATTAGCTTCATTACATTTTCACATAAATCACATTCCTTCAAAGACTTCACAGGTTGACTTCCTGATGTTTCCAAATTTCTCTGCCCTGCAGCGGAGTTGTCAGTGGTTTAATCAAAATGCTGTGCTTATCCGTGGCGAAGTGAGACTCTGCTCCTCAGCCTTCGCCTCACCTGTTGACGATGGGGTGGGGAGATCCCACAAACCCCAACTTCTGAGCCAGACTGATTCCAAGAACCCCACCTTGATTCTTGCAGGGGTGCCCTTTAGTCCTATGGGGGCTTCCCTTCAACCTGCAAACTGAGGGATGCCTCCTCCAGACTAAAAAAAAACAAAACACAAAAAACAAAGACAAGGGGGAAAAAATTAAGATATCTGATAAGAATTCCTGGTATATTTCCAACAATGCTTCCCGTCTTTTGCAGTCCCTTCTGTGGTATTTAGAATATGGGTCCTGCTGCTGTGACAAAGACAAAAAGAATAGTGGCTTAAAGCTTATTTCTCTTTCACAGAGAAATTCAGGGTTGATAGGGCAGCCTCACAGTGTCAGGGATCAGCTCAGCCACCCAGGCTCTTTCCAGCTGGTTGCTCTGCCATCCCTAGGGCATTGCCCTCTTTATGTGGTCCAAGATGGCTGCTCCAGCACCTGCCATCATAACTGCATTCTAACCAGTGGGAAGGGAAGAAGAGAAGGTGGAGGGTAAACTTCATCCCTTTAAGGACGGGGACCAGAAGTGGCACACAACACTTCCACTCATATATCATTGGCTAGAATTTGGTCATAGGGTCACCCCTCGTTGGCAAGAGAGTCTGGGAAGTATAGTCTTCTCTAAGCACTACCATCCTAACTTCCTTTGGGGAATAGGGTTCTGCATGTGGGTCCTTCAGGGCTGAGTAGAGCCAAGTGCAGCCTAGGGTGCCTCCTGTAAGGCCTCAGCTGAGAATTGCTCAGCTCAGCTCAGCTCAGCTCAAGGCCTGAGGGTGATTGCCCCGGGTCCCGTCCGTCTGAGGGTTGGAGTTTATAGAACTCAAGTGAACATGATCTAAAGGTCAGCACGTCTCATCCTGGAAACTCCAGGGTATGTTCCAGCGCAGCCGGTCTGCGAGAGCACCCGCTTTGGACCCGGCGAACTGCCATAGTGCGAGCGGGGGCTGGGCAGGTGGGACCCGCTCCCCCTCGGGGTCAACCTTGAGTGGGAAGAATGATGGGCAAGACAAGCTCTGTGCCTCGGTCCCGCCAGCCTGGCGGGAAACTTGCTCAGTGATCCTCGGCCGCCCCGAACCACGGTGACCCGAACCCTCCACCCTCAGAGAGCCAGATGGAGCCAGTTCCCTTGCAGTGGACCCTCAACTCTGGGCGCCGCGGCTTTCTGCCCTGCCCCATTCCTTGGCAGCCCACGAGGGGACGGGATGCCAGCCGCTTCCCAGCTAGCAGGTGGTGAGGTTTTTCCATCCAGAGTGAGGGATGAGGGCGTGAGATTTAAGCTGTGCTCTCAGCCCTTCCCCAGCTGTCCCCCTCTCCCTGGGGCTCCGCTTGGAGCGTCCTAGCCGGCCAGGTGGCCCTGCGTTGCCCAGCAAGGCCTGGGCCTCCCCGCGGGCCTCCCTGGGCCCAGAGGCCACTGGCGGCTCCACCGGCTACCTCTGGGCTTGGCTCTGCTCTCGCTGCCTTCCTGGAGCCCCTCTGTCATTGCTCAGGGGTCCCGGGGCCTCAGTGACACTGGGTGGGCAAAGCAGGAGAGCTGGCTGGGGAGCCCCCATGCCGACGTCCGTGCACACCTCAGTGCACACATGCACACACGGCCCACGACCCACAGGGACATGCGCAGGGACGCACGTGTGAGTCAGCAGGGGCAGGGCTCAGTTTTCTAGCCCCTCTAGCCCCAAGGCTCTCTCCAGGAGCCCTTCAACACACCACCACCGTCCCCCCCCACCAGCTCAGGTGGGGACACCGGCACCGTCTGGGCCAGAGCAAGTGCCTGACCCTCCCCCTGAAAGTGGGCGAAGCGGCAGCGAGGGCGGGGGGATGGGTAGAAGGACAGACCTGGGAGCGGGGAGGGGGGTCCCAGCTCCTCCTCTGACCAGCAAGCGGCCTAGCACAGGTCACCCCAGCTCTCTAAGCAGCACCGCGCTCCTTCAGGGCGGGAGCGATCGTGGGCCCTTCCCTGCGGCCCCGTGGCTGTCAAACGACATCGTGGACACAAAGTATGTAGGCGTCGGGGCTGCATCGGAGCCAGAAGGCCGGTCCTCTCTCTTGAGTTTGAGCGCTCAGCCCCTGCCAAGCCCTGTGCTAAGGGGCGTCGGCAAAGACCAGCTGGACGGTCCCTCGGGCGCTCCTGCGCCACCAACACCGAACCAGAACAGGCTTCTAGAACCTCTGCCCTGAGCTCAGCCCAGTGCCAGCCCTGCGGAGGCTGCCACGTGGGGAAAAGCCTGGGCCCTGCCCTCAGGAGGACAAACCCAAGAGGCCAGACCGGCTGAGGGGCCCGAAGCAGACGGCCTGAGGGCAGAATACATGGCTCTGCCTTCAAGCGCCTAGACATTCAGGAGATCCAGGCTCCGAACAGTCGGGAGGCCCCCTGTCCCCCTGGCCTGGAGGAACGTGCGGGACAGACGGGAGGCAGGGAGGCTGGGTGGGCAGCGTGAAGGAGGGAGCAGGCAGGGGCACACACAGGTTTGGCGCGGAGGTGACTGCAGTGAGCCTCACGTTTGAGGCTTAGAGGGCACGCTGAGTACGAAGTGATGGAAATCGCGTGGAGTGAGGGGTGTAGACGTCATGGGAGCACAAGGGCGCGGACGTGTTAAGGGTGGGGGTAGAGGCCAGGATGAGTATGAGGTGGTAAAGGTCATGTTGACGGGGAGGAGGCGGAAGTCACGTTGAGCATACGGGAGTGGAGGCCATACTGAGGAAGCCGTGTTGAGTGTGAGGCAGGAAGTTATGTCAAGAATGAAGTGATAAAGTCCATGTTGATAGTGAGGGTGGAGGCCATGTTGTGTGTGGAGACGTGTGGAGGCCATGTTGGTGGTGAGGGTGGAGGCCACGTTGTGTGTAGGTGGGCAAAGACCAAGTCAAGTATAAGGTGATGAAGACCATGTTGATGGTGGGTGGAGCCCATGTCGAGTGTGGGGTTCAAGTGTGCCCCCCTAGCTCCCCGAAATCCTCAGTTCTCCCAGTCACCTTGGTCCCTGGGCTCCTGCAGCCTGTAGGTGCTCCAGAAGCCAGGGTGTCAGCCCCTCCCCATGCGCCCTCCGGAGGAGCACAGCCTCTGTGCCTCGGTGAGGCCGGGACAGCAAGCCACGGGGACCCGGCAAAGGCAGGGCGGCTGGAGACAGGAACCCCCTTGCTGAGATGTGGCTGCTGTGGCGGCGGAGACCGGAAGGAACAGGCTGGTTCTCAGCGGCGTCTTCCAGGAGCTACTCACCCCGCAGGTTAAGCCAGCAGTGAGGTCCCTCCGTCTCCAGAGGCCCCAGCCCTTCCTCCGCCTACGCTGACCTCACTGTTACCACGCCCAAGCCTCGGGTTGTATGTCAAGGCGCCTGTTGTTTTTTCATCATTTTCCAGACAAAGACCAAAGACCCAGTAAGAGGGGCGGTGTTTATTTGTTTTGCTTTTTTGCTTAGATTGTCATCCTGGTGATTATAGAACATCAAGAAGTAAAATCAACAAAGGCTTTCCTTTCTGGGGCCCACACCAAACAGGTTCCTGGTCGGCTAGCGCCACCTGGTGGCATGCAGCAGCAGAGCGGCTCAGAGACGTGAGCTCTCCGGAGGCGTCCCACTCCCCAGGCTGGGATGGCAGCAGGCGGGCAGGGGGCACGACCCACCCCTGCCCGTGGACCTGGTGCCGGGAACCTGCTCTGTGATTCTGGATCGGGGAGGGGGACTGGTGTGGGGGTGCTGGAACAGACAGAAGGGGGCCCTAGGGAGCCTCCTCTCCCACGCGGTCTAACTGATCAGGCATCGCCTGGCCGGTTGCAGGTGGAGGGGCTGGCAGCTTCGCCCGTGACCAGGAACGCGTGCTTCAAGTCCCAGTCTGGGTGATGGAGGGGCACTTGCAAAGCAAGTCGCATAGGCGCTGTCCCCACGGAGCTGCTCACAGGGGCACTGTGAGTTGGGAGGGAAAGGTGGGGGGTAGATCAGTCCAGGGAAAGGGGAAGCTGTTGTCACCCAGGGCTGGAAGGTTTCTTTCTGGCCAGAAATATTCAATTAGCAGCCTTTTCCAGTGTTCCCATGTCTGGAGTTAGACTCAGGGTAGGAGTGAGAGACCGGGAGTCAGGGATAAGCGTGCACACCTCCAGACCGCCCACCACGGGGGCTCACGGAAACCAGAGCAGCTGTGGTTCCCCCACCTCTCGCTTCCCACCACCCCCTGCCATTCCTTCAAGGCCCGCAGAGCCTGGGCACAGACATGGGCTCAGCGCCGGGAGCAGTGGCCCATATCAGAACCTCCGGGGCAGGTTGATAAAAGGCAGGGCCCTAGGAATCTGATTTTTTTTTTTTTTTTTTTTTTTTGCCATGAAGCTTGCGGGATCTCAGTTCCCTGACCAGGGACTGAACCCGGGCCAGGGCAGTGAAAGCGCAGACTCCTAACCACTAGGCTGCCAGGGACGTCCCAGGAATCTGAATTTTTTAACAAGCAAGATTCTCCTGCTTTTTGAGAGATCCTAGCCTAATGCAGTTTCCAGCGAGAAGCCAGCCAAGGAGCCCTGTTGCAGAGATCAGGGTCGGCCCCTTTTGGGGACCACAGGCCTCTTTGGGCATCAGCTGATTCTCAAATCCGTGTGGAAGTGAGGCTGGAACCGGAGGCAATGCTGATCTTGAACTTGTGCAAAGAGTCGGGTGTATCACTTCTGGGTGTTTCAGGACCCCGTGAAGTCTTTCCATAGACTCTGGATTAAGACATGGTACCAACCCTAGAAGTTTCCTTGGGTTGAAAGTTAGATATTAGTGTCAGGCACATAATGGGGTCTTGCCAGACACTTACTGACTTGAAGTCATGAGAAACCCTGGAGCCCCATAAAGGGAAGCACATCTGCATCCCCGTGGTGGGCCCAGGGCCCAGGACCACAGCTCTTTGCCTAAGTGCAGAGGCGTTAATCAGTGGATGAAGCCTGTGAGACCCAGAGGTTCTGCCCTGCCTTCTGCCTGTGTCAGCTGGATTTGGAGTCAAGGAGGGAGGCGGTTCAGTACACAAGGGCCTGGGGAGGATTCCCCTGTCCATCTTGCTTGTCTCTTTGGTTAGGAGCTGCGGAGATGAGGAGCAGGCAGGGTGGGCCTCCTTACATCTCCCACTCTCTCTAGGACGCCTCCCAGGCACCTCCCAGCCTGGCACAGGGGAGAGCAGGCAGTGGAGAGGCAGGAAGAGGCAAGGCTGATTTTTTTTCTTTAATTGAAGTATAGTTGCTTTACAATGTTGTGTTAGTTTTAGGTGTACAGCACAGTGATTCAAATGTATACATATATACATATATATTCTTTTTGTCAGATTCTTTTCCCTTATAGGTTACTACAAAATACTGAATATAGTTCCCTGTGCTATACAGTAGGTCCTTGTTGGTTATCTATTTTATATGTAGTCGTGTGTATCTGTTAATCCCAAACTCTTAATTTATCCCTCCCCCCACTTTCCCCTTTGGTAACCAGGAGTTTGTTTTCTATGTCTGTGAGTCTCTTTCTGTTTTGTAAATAAGTTCATTTGTTCCTTTTTTTTTTTTTTTTTTGAGATTCCACATATATGCAATATCATACCATATTTGTCTTTCTCTGTCTGGCTTACTTCACTTAGTAGGATAGGCTGGTTTTAAATAGGGATTACTTCCTTTTCCTGTTCTGCTGGGAGGATCCAGGCTTGTTTTGCAAATGTGCCTTTCTCCCTTGGGCTAAATTTTATTTAGCTGGTTTGTCCCCCAAATCAGAGAACTAAAAGAGAAATACTTCTTTTGATTTCCTGTCGCTCCCTGGCTACTTGCCCCCTCAGGGCCACTTGGGCGCCATGCACCCCCTGCTGTTACAGAATCCCCTGCTCCGACTCTGCCATCCACTAATTCCATGAGCTTTGATGGGGGCCCCTCTGTGCTGGTGGGGAGGGTGTGCCTGACCACCTCCCAGAGCTGACACGGCCCTGCTCACGCTGGGGGGGTGATTTTGTTAAACTTAGAATTTGTTGCCAGCATTTTAATCTCCAGATTTTCAGCTTCTCTTTGAAAATCGAAGGTTCTGGTAGGAGCCGAGAGACAGCTACCCCTTTCTAGGGCACCTGCCTCTCTGCAGGCGCCACCTCCGGGCACACGGAGGAGGCCTCTGAGTCCAGGGTCTCCCAAAAGCAAGACGGAGACCCTCCGGAACCCAAAACCCTGGTCCCCTGCCCCCGCTGCTAGTGGCCCGGAGGGGCTGGCGGACAGGTGGTCACTCCTGCCACCTCTGCCCCCGGGCAGAGCCTGGGAGAAGAGGCTGCAGTCGAGCCCAAAAGAGAAGAGAATTCAGAGCCCACGTGGTTCCCAAATGTGGGAGAATGGCTAAAGCTTCTTCTCCCCCCCCTGCCATATTGGGCTTCCATCCAACATTGCTAGACAATCAGAGAACTTCAAGCCCACTCACGCTCTCACTACAGAGCAAAGAATTCCCGGCCTCGGTAACAATGCCATTCAGCAAATCAGGAGATTCTGCAAGACTCAAGTCGCTCCACAAGGCACATCCTTGGCCCAGTGAGCGGGGCCGGTGCGGAAACACTCAGCCAAGGCCACTTTTTATGCCACTGAGCTTCTAGGAGATTGCCTGTGAGGTCAAGTGCAGAGGTACGGGGAGCTCCATCCCCACGTGGCCTGAATTTCCTGCTGGTGGAGGCTTAGTGGCCCAAATCAGCTCCCAACTGGGAAGCCCTTCTCCCCGCCCCTCACCTCCGAGGTCCCTCCCACCTGGAAGAAGTCCTCAGACCCTCTGCCTTTCCCTGGGCTTGTTCTCTGTTGGAACGAAGCCGATGCCTCCTGGTAAAAGATGGAAAGGGGGGTCTTATGCCCCACGTCCCCTGACATTCAGAACCAGGAATTACAAGCGGATTTGGGACACAGCCCATGTGTGCCCGCGAACACACGCCATCCTGTCCCCGCTCAGCCTCCGCACTCCTCGAGATGAGATTTCTGAAAATGTTGTCCTCAGGACCAGTAGGAGAATGAGCTGAGGGTGAGATGGGGAAATTGAATCATATGTGGGTGTCTGGATATGAGAAGTTAAATCTAATGAAAATTTTATCCATTTGAACCAAGAATTCAGAAGCCGGGCCTTTACTCCTGTCAACAAGAATACAGTGAAAATTAAACCAACGTGGCTGCCGTTTCCCATTGACCTTGTTGCCATGGAGACAGCCTTCTAGTGTCAACAACCGGGAGGCATCCAAACGGGCTCATTCACTCCTGGAGAGGCGCCTGGTGGCCCCTCCCCTGCCCACCTCCCTCACGTGGCTCCTCTGTAGGGTGACCACAGGTCCGGGTTGCCTGGGAGCGTCCAGGTGGCACCATTGTCCAGACAAATTATCACAGTGCCCGTTTCCGTCTCCAAGGGGACCTGTCTGGACAGCCGTTAAACAGTCACCTCTGTGTGGGTCTTTACGGAGAGTTGAGTCCCTGGGTGGGAGCGCTGGATGAACGCAGCTGCTGGGGGCCAAGAGAAAGGCCCCCCAAAAGCCTCTGTCGGGAGGTGGGGGGATTTTCTTTGTCACCAACATGCCACTTGTCACCTGCTCGACACAGCACCAAGAAATCTCTTCCTGTGCAAAGAAAGCCAAATGTCCATCCCGGCAGGCGCCACCTGTGCTGTTACCGTGGTGACCCAAGCTCCAGCCAGACATGCCTATTATCCTTCCAGAAGTTACAGCCCCACAGAGCAAAGGAGGGCAGGCAGCTTGCTCTCACCAGCTCCCGGGGCTGCCTCGGGGTGAGGGGCCTTCCAGAGTAGGCCTTTCTGACCCTCTAATTCCTTTCCAAAGTGTTCCAGGCATGACGTTTCAGAGCAGAAAGGGTCATCTCACTCGGGGCCCTCAACCCTGTCCTGACTCAGATCTCCTGCGGACACCACTGAATCGGAATCCAGGGAGTGGGGCCCACTTGTGTCTTTGAAGTCCCTTGGGGAACAGAGATGTGTCGTCAGGTGAACTAGTGGGAGGCACCCATTTTACAGATGAGGAAACGGAGGCCAAGAGGAATCAAAGATCTTCCCAAGATCACATGCATGTGAGGAAAAGAGCTGTGACCACTGGGGCCCCTGACCCCTGGCCAGCGTGGTCCTGCCGGCCTGTCTCCCACAGGCTCTGTTTTGTTTTGCTTTTTTTAATATTTTATTTATTTATTTATTTACTTACTTACTTATTTATTTTGCTGCGCAGCATGTGGGATCTTAGTTCCCCGACCAGGGATCAAGCCCGTGCCCCCTGCAGTGGAAGTGCAGAGTCTTAACCACTGAACTGCAGGGAAGTCCCCCCCGACAGGCTCTGGATGTTCCTGAATCTCAGCCCCTCCCTCCCGTACAGTTAGCCAGGCACTGAGCTCAGAGGTTCTCCCTGCCCTTCAGGAAAGTTCTACCACTGCCTAGGGCAGCCACCTCGGGAAGCAACATTTGAGGCTTCAGAGGACAACCAAGAAGGCCGCCGCTGGGCCCCCCACACACATCCCACCCCCATCTGTGACTCGGTGTCCCCTCCCCACCCCCTCCTACCTCCAATGACTAGAAATCCAGGCAAGGAGACAAACACTGCTCCCACGATTCCCATGTTCTCTGGGAAGAGTCTTTCTTCGGGCTCCCTGTCTTTCATAGAAATTTCCCGTAAACTCACCCCGGTGGGCTTCGGTGAACGAGGCCGGGGACCCCTCCGGGAACCCCAGCGGCCCAGGTTCAGATGCTGAGATGTTCTCCCACGGGCCTCCCTCCCTCTCTCGCTTCTTCTCCTCCAAGAGCAGGTGCACAGCAGGCCCTGCCTCTCACTTCCTGCCCTGCCCTTGGGAGGCCCAAAGCAAGCTTCTTCTGCCCTGGTCTGGGTGGCCGCACATTCCGGCCTGGCTGCCCACCTGGCCCAGCCCTGAGTGAGGAAGATCGTGAGGGAAGAGCCAGGGGCTTTAGAACTTCTGCCCCTCCCCGTCCCCAGCCCACGTGGCCCTTCTGCGGCAGCCGGCACCCTCCATAGTCAGAGAGGGCAGGAAACAGCAGGGTGGGCGGTGGGCTGGGGGACAGAACCTGGCCCAGCCCCAGGGGGTCTGGGTTTCCTGCACACCCACCAGCCCCCAGGAAATCACGGAATCCCTCTCTCTAGGAAGTGAAGTGAGTAGAAAGGATCTCGGTCTGCTGATGGGAGTAGCCCTCCCTCCCCAGCCCGTGATGAACCGTCCGGCCCTTCCTTGGTCCAGGAGGGATGCAGGCTGGGAAGACCCATCCGAGGCAGACGGCTCAATGGAAACTGCAACCCCTCCCCACCCCCACTTATCTGCTGAGTGACCTTGGGCAAGTTACACAACGTTCCTGAGTCTTGGTTCTCACATTAATAAAATGGGACAATAATTTGGCCTCAAAGGATCGTTGAGAGATGAGAGATGTAATCTCTAGACCAATGGGTCTCAAATTTGAGCCAGCATCGATTCCCCTGGAGGGTAGGACACAGATCTGAGCCTCCTCCCCAGAGTTTCTGATTCATCGTAGGGCTGGGTGGGGCCTGGCAATGTGCATTTCTAACATATTTCCGGGTGATTTTACGGCAGCTGGGACCATACTTGGAGAACCACTGCCCAGTGCCCTGTCCCCAGTAGATACTCAATCAAGGGTAGATATTATTGTGATTTATTTCTTTTTATAATGGAGTCAACATATAAAGAACCTAGCACAATGCCTAGCAGGTAGTGTAGGTTCAGTAAATATTATTTTTGTTATTATTATTGAGATGTGAGCTCTGCTTACAGTTCATTGGGGGAATTAATGAATGGATGAAACAAAAAGGGAGCAGTGCTGGTGTGAGTGACTGAGAAACCACCCATTCGTTTATTCACTCCACCAGACTTCGCTGAGCATCTGCTATGTGCCAGGCATCGTTCGAAGCATGGGGGATAGAGAAGGCCCCCTCGATAACATCCTGTCTCCATGAGTCAGACTCTGGCTCCAGTGGGGACGAGAGCTAGAGTAACCAGGAGGGCCTCCAGGAGGAGGTGAGGCTTGAGCTGGCAAGTGCTGGATGGAAGGGTAAGATTTAAAGTGGCAGCGAAAGTGATGCCAAAGCTCAGCCTCTGTGCACCGGTGCCTAATCGAATCTCGGAAACAGAGTTTTGGGTGAAGTAGAAAAGAATAGCTTTATTGCTTTGCCAGGCAAAGTGGGGCACAGCGGGCTCCTGCTCCGAAAAACTCTGTGTCCCAACCCGGGAGGATTTGATGAGGAGTTTTATAGCAATAGTTCAAGCATGGGGTTGCTGACAAGATTACAGTGTGTGCAGGGGCTGCACCCCTCCAATCTGGTCTCAGGTAGTCTCTTGATGAGCTTCTCTGGTTCCTCTAATCTTGCCTCAGGTGGTTTCTTGGCTGCTAGTCTCTTGATGCGCAGCTGTTCAAATCTGCCCTTTGGAACTCAGGGAAGGTCATGGAGGCTGGAGTCTGCTCCCTACAAACAAGAAATGGGGGACAGAAAGGTTTGTGCCCAGGAGCCCCACAGGGTCCTGCTCGGTTTCAAAAGGAGGCATTCTGGAAAGATCTCAGTGCCCCTCAAACATACACACCCAACGTGTGCAGCACAAGGGCAGGGTGGGTCTCTCCCAGGGGCATGTAGGGCTCAGGCCTGAACCCTGATGTCAGCCGGGGCTCCCATAACAGAGCACCACAGATTGGGCAGCTTAAGCCATAGGAATTTACTTCTCACAGCTCTGGAGGCTGGAAGTTCAAGATCAAGGTGTGGGCAGGGGTGGTTTCTGTTGAGGCCTCTCCCCTTGGCTTGCAGACGGCCGCCTTCTCACTGTGTCCTCACATGACCTTTCCTCTGTGTGCTCAATCCTGGTGTCTCTTCCTCTTCTTATAAGGACACCAGTTCTGTTGCATTAGGACCCACCCTTAGGACTTCATTTAACCTTAATTATCTTCCAAAAGGCCCTATCTCCAAATATATTCAAATTGGAGGTTAGGGTTTCAACCTGAGAATTTTGGGGGGTACACAATTCTGTCCATAACAGAGTGACAGGGCAGCTCAACCTGGGGTCAAGTTAAGCCAACCTGGCCAAAGCTCTCCACCTACAACCCCCACAAGGCTGGGATGGAGCAGGCATAAGCCAAGTGGCCCTCAGCTGGCAGCTGGCCCCAGGCAGGGGTGTGGGTGGAGGATTCACCCCCATACCTTCCCCAGCCCCCTCCTCCAGATCTCAGTTACACTCTTCCCAGCGGTTGGCTGCCTCTTGGGTGAATTGCTCATCAGAAGATGCTCTCCAAAGCGTGGCCCCATGCTGTTCTCACCGATTTCCTTTTGATTATTCAGATTAGTGTGAGCCCGGCTGCCCAGCTCTGGGAGGTCGTTAGCGTGAGCGTCGTGTTCAGGCCACGTCAGCACTGTCGGCTCGCAGACCAGTCCTCCCACAGGGCCTGCTGCACTCCGCCTGGCAGAGCCAGTGTCGGGCCCAGGTGCGGGGTTCCCTGGGCAGCAGCAGGACTATGGGCGGAGCCGCAGAAGTACCCTGCAGCACCCCACTTTCCTCTGGCCAGTGTGGCCCTCTGGCCACTCCTGTCCTGTGCAGGCCTGTGAGGAGTCACCCACGCCCGCCTTCTCCCTCTCTGGTACCTTCCTTGCCCCAGCCTTCCTGGGCACACAGGACAGGCCCCTCTCCATCACCTGAGCAGCCCGGGAGCACTATCCAGACCTGCATGGGGAGTTTTAGAGTCTCCCCGGCCAGGGATTTGGCAGGAAACACTCAGGCCACCCCCCGCCCCCAGGCGGCCGACTGTGGCCTGGGAATGAGGAGCCCTCCATCGAGACTCAGAGAGCAGAGGGGACGATGTGGCCCAGAGCCACCAAGAGGTGATTTGGGTGGGGGGAGCAGAGGGGTGTTCCCTTTTCTCTTTCTGTGCCCTCCGCCCCAGTTCATGACCTTACATTTCACCAACTGTACCTTTAATGGGTTTCCCTTTAGCTGCTTTTACGAAGGAGGAGAGGCAGTGGAGGGGGACGGGGCCAGCGTGCGTGTGTATCAACCTTCCTTCCATAAAGCACGCTTTTCCCAATAGAAATCTCCTTTCCCATTGACTCATTACGTGTCGGGAAGCGGAGCATGACATGTTAAAAGCCGTCTTGATAGTATTTGATATTCGGTACTAACAGCTTACCACCTCCGAGGAGGGGGCTCCTCTCCCCTCCCCCACCAGAGGGGGAGGGAGGCAATTTGCATATTGGATGTGCTAAGACAGTAGGTAATTTGCATTAAGCATCCGAAAATTCTCTGCTTGCAATCTGTCACCCTTCACTGGGTTTTCATTTTATAACCTTCACAACATGAGGAGACGAACAAGAAGCAGGAAGAACGCAGGAGCTGCGCCCGCACGGGGGCTGGAGGAGGCTGGTCTGAGCGGCAGTTGTCAGCACAGGGGGGGCCTGGTCCAAAATGCCAGAACGTTCCAGCAGAGCCGACTGGCAGTCCGGGGGTTAGCGAGCCCACCCAACGCCAGCACCCCAGACCTTTGGGTGGGGTGGGGTCCTGCAGCCAGAAGCCAGAGGTGGGGCTGCCTGAGCCTAGCTCACGTCTCCAGAGATTCAAGTTCAGACTCGGGTGGGCCGGAGAGGGTTCCCTGAGAACACCTGGTCTGGCTTTGCAAAGAGCCCCTGCTCCAAGTCCTCCACAGGTAGAAGCGCCCGTGATGAGCTCTGGAGATGCTTCTGGTCTCAGACTTGCAGAATCTGCAGACTCGGCTTAAGACAGAGCCCTGTGTTTGCCATCCTGACTGCATGCGAGGAACTCATGCAGAGCTTTAAAGAAAAGTCTGGGCACCCCTCCGGAACCTCTGGGCTGGGGCAGGACATCTGTGTACAGCGGTTTGAGTCCTGCCCTCTGGCCCCCACCCTCAGCCTCTGTTTTCTCATCTATAACATGAGGATTCTGGAAAAGGTCCTCAGCCAAGGGGGGCCCAGGTGTGAGGACACGCCCTGACCCCTAAATCCTGCCTGGGCCAGGCCCCTTCTGCTGTGATCTATTTTCCATATTGGATTTCCAGGTAGAGGTTTATTTGCGAAAAGTGCTCCACAGCTATGATGAGGTTTGCAAACCCCTGGCCTGGGCTATCCCTTCCAGCTGCCAGACAGGAGGTGGGCCTGAGCCAGCGGGAGTGCAAGCTTCCTGGGGCTGCCGGAGATTTTCCCGAGGGATCCCAAGGGGAGGCGCCGTCCACCTGCAGAAAGGTGGGCTGCAAACAACCAACCCCTGGGCATGCGCATCATACAGGGCTCCAAACAGGCGCCCACGACTTCAAATCCAGGCAGCTGAGCTAGCTCGAGGCAGAAGCCATTCAGCCACCATCCCCTCTCAATGACCCGCCAGAATTCGGGACCGCCAGGAACAGGGCTAGGGCCCCAGCGCTTTTGAAGAAATGAGCGGCAGAGCCCGGAAGACCTCCCAAGAGGCCAGAGCCTCATCAGAATGGAGTGGAGGCGAGGGTCGTGGGCGAACACCTGGGCAGGTGCACGGAGAAGAAAAGCGGCGCCCTCGGGGGATTCCCAGCAGATCACGACCCTCACATCGGGATTTTCTTTGAAAAACCACTGAAGTTCTACATGAAGGCGCGGTCGAGGAGCAGAGGCATGAGACGGACGGCGCCGAGGAGCTCTCCCTGCAGCGTTCCAAGGCTGAGCCGTCTGTGGATTTCACGGCAGGAAGCTGCCTTCCCCAGGCCTGTTCCCAAAGCATCGGCCAAGCTGCAGGGCAAGGCCAGCATCGCGTGCGGTGTGTCACCGTCGTTGCCGTCATCAACATTAATGGTTATGACAACAGCTACTCTTGGCGGGGTCCACACAGAGTGCCAGGCAGGAGACTGGGTTTCCTCCGGGCCACCCTGTGAGGCAGATACTCTCGTATTCCCATTTTGCAGATGAGGAAACTGAGGCTCAGAGAGGTTTAGTGACTTGGCCAAATTCACACAGCAAGTACAGAACAAAACCTGGACTCCAATCCACATCTGAATCCAACCCAGCTCCTACCCGCTGTGTAGACTCTCCCTGTGTGTCTCCTTGTGCCCCTCACAGAGCAAAGGCAGGCTCTGCGAGTTGTGACAGTTCTTCCCATGGAGTCCACGTGAGATCAGGAGAAAGCAAATTGTTCTTGCACTGGCAAAGCCCCTGGCCTCTCTCTAACCTGACCCTGTGCCCTGATGCCCTGCTCCTCCTCTCAGACCACCAGCTCCCACCGTCCACCCCCTTCGTAGGGAACTGGGTCCCTCCTGAAGCCCCAGGCACCAGCTCCAGCCCCGGGGCTGTGGATTCACTGCCTCTGGACCCGGCCCCCCAGAGCCACCAGAGAGGCCCCGCAGGCTCAGCCCCCCGCCTCTCAGCCAGGTCTGCTCCAGCTGAGAGAACACAGCAGAGCAAGCGGGCGTGAAACTCAGTCAGTCCACACACCCAGCCAGGCAAGTCGGTTATTTTAGACTTCCAGCCCCATTCTGCCAGGCAGGTGGGGAGCCCACCCTCAGTCATGCTGGGTCCCCCACTCCAACACCAGGGACAGCAGGGGTCCAGGGTTGAGGAGGGTGGAGCCAAAACGCCAGGGCGGCCGTCCGGGTGGCGGGCCATCAGTGGGCACCCACTGTGCCCGATCTGCCATCCCTCGAGGCCGGGACGTCTGGTGAGAGCAGGAGGCTGAAGCGCTCCCCCTCCGCCGCCCGCCGGGGCTGGGCATCCATCCTGCTGGGAGCCGCTCTCCCCAACCTCCACCACGTCTCCGCATCTCCACGACCTGCGGTCTGCGGAGGTCCCTCGGCCTCCGGCACCTCCCCTTCCCCATCCTCGCTCTCTGTCCCCTCCACTCCAGGACCTACTGAAGAGCCACCCGATGTACTTGGACTTTGCGGAAACAAAAGCAACTCCCTGGGCCGTCTACTGCCCCCACCCCCACCCCGCCATGCGCCACAGGAAAGGAGGGCCGGAGGCAGAGGGGGAGCACTGAGGTCCCCAGGGGAGCGGGGCAGCCTGGCGGGGCAGCCTGGGCCTGCCTTCTCTACCCTCCTCTCTCGCTCCTCCACTCCTTACGGCCATCACTTCACGGTGCCTGGGGCCGGCGTCCCAGCAGAGAGGGGGCCGCGCTCAGGGCAGGCCCCGGTCCCGACCCTCGCAGGACGCCCCCCGCAGGCGTGGCCGCTGACCGCCCCGTCTCTCTCCCCACAGTCCACGGCATCAAGTGGACCTGCAGCAACGGGAACAGCAGCCCGGGCTTCTCGGTCGAGCAGCTGGTGCAGCAGATCCTTGACAGCCACCAGACCAAGCCACAGCCGCGGACCCACAACTGCCTCTGCACCGGCAGCCTGGGTGAGCGGGGTGGCCCCCGGCGGGCGCGTGGGCACAGGGGGCGCTGCCGGGCAGCGGGCGTGAGGACCACAAGGGGAGAGGGGGCAGCCAGGAGCCAGGCCACAGCACCGCAGCCAGGGCAACTCTCCCTCGTCCTGCCCAGCGGGGCCGGCGGGCAGCCCACTTCGGGCAGGAGAGAGCAGTTTCCGGAGAGGCAGCGCCCTCTAGGAATGTGGGCAGCAGGGTCAGGAGTGCACAGGGCTGGGTCTCTGTCCACATCCACCCGTAGCAGGTGCCCTCCGGGCCCTGGGATCTCGGGCATCAGCAGCAGGAGCCCAGGTCCCCGGGCCGACACAGGCTTTTCTGGGAGATCAGCCCTGAGTCAGTGGGACCACTCAAGCGAAACCTCTTGCTTTCACCTCTGTCTCCTCCAAGAATGTAAAGCGTCCCACATCTTCTGTCCCAATGTGTCTGTGTTTCCGATAATGGTATCTGCTCTTGGAAATGTGGCTCTTTACTCCCTAGCTGCCTTAATTAGCTATTTCCATTAGAGGGTCATGTCACTTCTCTGCGAAGTCTTCATGCATTTAAGAATCTTGGTGAGTCTGTAACAGGATCAGGGGAGAATTCACCCTTTTATCAAAAGCGGAGTCACCCTTATCAGATGGAATGAAAATTACGCAGGAGTGGAGGCCTAGGGGCAGAGCCCTCAGTGCAACTTGCTCAGAAACGCTCAGAGCCTGAGGTTCTTTCTTTTCTGCCACTGAACTGGGGGTTAGGGCTGGGTCGTTGCTCAGGTTTTTAGAAGGATTTCATCCCACAAAGAGCCAAGGATAGGCCCAGGCTAGCTAAATGGAGTGGGGGGTGGCCCCAAATACCTTTCTGCCTCTGGAATAAAGTAGAACCCTCTTTGGTCCTGGGGCCTAAGAGCTAGTCCAGGGAGAGTACATTGCTCTCTACCCACCACACCCCCAGCCCCCTACCATCAACCACCGGCTTTCAGTCCCAGAGGGGCTTCCTGGGACACTGTAGCCTGAACAGGCGTGAAAAGTTTCAGGGGAGGGGAGAAGGCCCCGGCCACCATCCCAGGCTGAGCCATTCCAGTGAGTGAGTACGCCTCGGAAGGTGGGGAGGATTTTCCTGGAGTACGACATTCTCCCCAGCCTCTCCTTCCCCGCCTCCTATGCACTGGGGGTCTTCAATTACTATTTGAAAAGAGCATCAGGGACAAAGCCCCCCAGTCCGGAGGGTGGTTGCATAGGGCACCTGAGAGCCTGGGGTGGGGTAAGAGGGCCTGAGTCCCTGAGGGTCTGTCCCACGGCAGCCCCAAGGGGCCAGGGCCAGCTTGGACTCCCAGGCTGGGCTCTGCCAGACCCCAGCGCTCAGGGACGGGGCCCACTGCAGTCCTAGCTCTGACACTCTGCGTGTGTGTGTGTGTGTGTGTGTGTGTGCACGCGCGCGTGTGCACGTGTGTGCGTGTGCACGTGTGTGTGTGTGCGTGCGCGTGTTGCGCTTCTGATCTCCGCAGGAGCGGGCAGCAGCGTGCACCACAAGTGTAACAGTGCCAAACACCGCATCATCTCGCCGAAGGTGGAGCCGCGGACGGGGGGGTACGGGGGCCACGCGGAGGTGCAGCACAACGACGTATCCGAGGGCAAGCACGAGCACAGCCACGGCAAGGGCTTGAGCCGCGAGAAGAGGAACGGCAAGGTGGCCAAGCCGGTACTGCTGCACCAAAACAGCACCGAGGTCTCCTCCACCAACCAGGTGGAGGTCCCCGACACCACCCAGAGCTCCCCCGTGTCCATCAGCAGCGGGCTCAACAGCGACCCGGACATGGCGGACAGCCCCGTGGTCACGGGTGTGTCCAGCATGGCGGTGGCCTCCGTGATGGGGAGCTTGTCCCAGAGCGCCACGGTGTTCATGTCCGAGGTCACCAACGAGGCCGTGTACACCATGTCCCCCACCGCAGGCCCCAACCAACACCTCCTGTCGCCCGACGCCTCTCAGGGCCTCGTCCTGGCCGTGAGTTCCGACGGCCACAAGTACGCCTTCCCTACCACGGGCAGCTCGGAGAGCCTGTCCATGCTGCCCACCAATGTGTCCGAAGAGCTCGTCCTCTCCACCACCCTCGACGGGGGCCGGAAGATTCCAGAAACCACCATGAACTTTGACCCCGACTGTTTCCTCAATAACCCGAAGCAGGGCCAGACGTACGGGGGCGGAGGCCTGAAAGCCGAGATGGTCAGCACCAATGTCCGGCACTCACCACCAGTGGAGAGGGGCTTCAGCTTCACCACTGTCCTGACCAAGGAGATCAAGACCGAGGACACTTCCTTCGAGCAGCAGATGGCCAAAGAGGCCTACTCCTCCTCTGCGGCGGCCGCGGCGTCCAGCTCCCTCACCCTGAGCGCGGGCTCCAGCCTCCTGCCGTCGGGCGGCGGCCTGAGCCCCAGCACCACCCTGGAGCAAATGGACTTCAGTGCGATAGACTCCAACAAGGACTACACGTCCAGCTTCAGCCAGACGGGCCCCCACGTCCACCAGACCCCTTCCCCGAGCTTCTTCCTGCAGGACGCCAGCAAGCCCCTCCCCATCGAGCAGAATGCCCACAGCAGCCTGGGTGACTCTGGGGGCACCTTCGTGATGCCCACGGTGAAAACGGAGGCGTCGTCACAGACCAGCTCCTGCAGCGGCCACGTGGAGACACGGATCGAGTCCACTTCCTCCCTCCACCTCATGCAGTTTCAGGCCAATTTCCAGGCCATGGCGGCGGAAGGGGAGGTCACCATGGAGACCTCGCAGGTGGCCGAAGGGGGCGAGGGCCTGATCAAGTCCGGGGAGCTGCAGGCCTGTAGCTCCGAGCACTACCTGCAGCCCGAGCCCACCGGCGTGATCCGCAGCGCCGGCGGCGTCCCCCTCCTCCCGGGCAACGTGGTGCAGGGACTCTACCCCGTGGCCCAGCCCGGCCTGGGCAACGCCGCCAACATGGAGCTCAGCCTGGACCACTTCGACATCTCCTTTGGCAACCAGTTCTCCGACCTGATCAACGACTTCATCTCCGTGGAGGGGGGCAGCGGCACCATCTACGGGCACCAGCTGGTGTCAGGGGATGGCGCAGCGCTCTCGCAGGCGGAGGACGGGGCCCGTGCCCCCTTCACCCAGGCAGAGATGTGCATCCCCTGCTGCAGCCCCCAGCAGGGGAGCCTGCAGCTGAGCAGCGCCGAGGGCGGGGCCAGCACCATGGCCTACATGCACGTTGCCGAGGTGGTCTCGGCCGCCTCAGCCCCGGGCACCCTGGGGATGCTGCAGCAGAGCGGACGGGTGTTCATGGTGACCGACTACTCCCCAGAGTGGTCTTACCCGGAGGTAAGCTGTCACTGCCGTAGCCTCCCGCACCAGCCTCACCTGCCCACCCGCCAGCACCCAGCGAGGGGTGCTCGTTTGCGTGTGGCTGCCCTTCCCTTGAAGCTCTGGACCCTGCAGGTGTCCCCTCCCTCTGTCCCCACGGTGCTCGAAATACCCCCAGCTCTCTCAAGCGGTGTTCTCAGTCCTCACAGGAGCAAGTAGCTTTAAAATCAGGGGTCTCCTCGGGGGCCAGGTGGCCCTCCCAACTCTGCCAGATCAATGTTTGCTGTCACCGCTGTCCCCTGGCTGATGTCTTAAGATTCCACCTATGTTTTGCTTTGCCTTTTTTTTTTTTTTTTTTTCGAAAAAGCATCCTAGGGCTGCTGGAAAAAAATTTGGAAATCACCACTATAGACCATCTGTATCCTCCATTGCTTTTGATTTGTTTCACAAAACAAAGCAAAAACAAATTCCCATCAAATTGAGAGGGAGGGTACAGCTTCCAAAGAGTCATCTGTGAGATTTTGGTGGTATATCCAGCCTCTACAAAATCAAAGGCATCCCCCAACCCCACAGTCCGTCTCCCTTCCGGGGGAGCTGAGATCTGACATCGAGAATCACTGCGCCAAAGCCCAGGACCGCAGGACGACCCAGGTCTTGCCACGGTGGCCCAGGTGCTTAAGGAAGGAACCTTTGCTTTTCCTCCGAAGTAGAATGGCGTAGGAAGGGGACAGAGTGGCCCGAGTGTTCCCTAACCTCCTGCTGCCCAATAGGACACGCTCCCTGACCCCTCCCAGTCGGCCTGCCAGGTGTTTGGAGAGCAGCATATTGGGGCCCAGGTCGGCACTTTCTCCCCTGGGAGATGGCTGCCCACGGCTCCCTTGGCCCCACTGCCACCTTCCCTAGACAATAGGGCAGGGGCTGCTGCCCAAAACACCAAGGGAGGGGTGCTCCTAAGAGGCCCTGAAGCTCATGGGGTACCTCAGGGCAGTGATGCAGACCCCGCAGAAGGTCTTCCGACACAGGCAGGGCAGGGATGCTGGCTAAACCCGTGCACGTTCCAGCCCCAGGCGCTGGCAGGGGCTCCCAGGACGAGGCCCGAGTTGGGACAGGGTTAACGGGGTTCCCTGAGAAGTGCAGCATTTCTGAGAGCCCGTGTCGGCTTCCCAGTCTCCCCCGGGCCCTGGTGAAGGGGACACTGAGGCCCAGGGTGGAGGGCACGTCTCAGGGGGCACTCCTGGGTGTCAGCCCTGGCTCTGCTGTGATTTTCCCTCCCTGTGACTCAGTTTGCTCACCTATCAAGTGGGGGTGATAATAGTACTTGCTTCTTGGTAAAGTCTTTGGCCCGTAGGAAGTAATCAATAGTTTCTTGCTATGTTATTGGTTATTACTCTGTGGCCATCCCAACTCACGGCCCACTGTGCTCCTTTTCGTGTCCTCCTGCCTCGGCCGTGGCGAAGAGGCTGCGTATGAATGCCCCCAGCTCTCAGATGCCACATCAGCCCAGGTAGTGGCCCCCCCTTGGGAGAGGAGCACCCCAGAAATACAGCAGGTGTAAGAGCAGCTCTGCCCGTGCACCGTGTCCTCGGGCAGCAGGTTCCTCCCAGCTCAGGGGTCCAGAGGTGGCTGCCCGACGTGGTGAGGAGCACGGGGCTGGGGCTGCACAGTCTGGATTCAAATCCTGCCCCCCACTTTACTAGCCGGTGGTGACTTCGGGCAAGGTCGCTGCCTTTCCTGTCTCTAAGATTAGGGCAATGCTAGCGCTTTCCTCACTGGGTTGTCAGGACTGAGCGAAGAGCTCCAGCAGCCCTGCCCCTTCCACCCACCTCCAGGGACTCCCCCTACCCCCACGGACCCCCAAGACTCCAGAAGACTGACTCAGTTTCCTCTTGGTGCGGCTCGCTGTGACCCCATCCCCTGGGGTGAAAGGTCAGCTCAGCCCAGCAGCTGGCTCCCCACGGGGATTAAGAAAGCAATTCAGAGGGGCTGGGAGGGAGGCCTGGGACTGGGGTTCAAGGAGGTCAGAGCTGGGAGTCGGGGCACCGCCTCCTGGGCCTCGGTGTCCTGATCTGTAAGTGGCTGAGCAGAGGTGGCCTCAAGACCTCCGACCTTGGAGATTTGGTCCTTCCTCAGGATGCCCTGAGGCACCCCGGCGCCCGTGTCCTGCGGGAGGAGGAGCTTTTTATCCCCGGACTCAACCTGCAAGCTGAGTGCACATTCCTGGACGGGTCCAGGCCCTCCTTCCAGCCCCTGGGACCTGCAGGCACTGGTCAGGGGCTCCTGGCAGGCCTGGCCCTCTCTGTCCTGTATCCGAGCACCGGCCTGCAGATCCCTAAACTGTACCTCGGAGAAAGTCAGTTCAGCAGCTCGCCACGCGAGGGCGGCATGGGAACGAGAAAGGAAAGATGGCCCGGGCACCTCGCAGAGGGAGCGGCCAGCCCCGCTTTTCCAGAAGCTCTCGATGCTTCCAGCTACCGAGAAACAAAAGCAGCTCAAATTCAATTTGATTTGGGAAATGCGTAGATGCCACCAGCTGGGCCCTTTGGAGCCCAAAGTGGCTGCTCGGAGAGGGCTCTGTAGAGGCCCCAGCGGCTCTGCCGGCCACTCCCCACCCCGCCGTCCTCCCCCCGCCAGGTCCAGCAGCAGGGGCCGCCCCTCCTGGGTTCTCCTGCAGGGGATAGCATCTTCTCCCCTGTCCTTCCTCTCTCCTCACAGCACCTCCCCCACCGGCGGGCATGGTACCCTTCGCCCTCCCCCCTTCTCTGCTGGGAAGAAGGCTGCCTGCCACCTGTGTCAGGACCCCGGATCTAGCCAGTCGCTCAGCACCCTCACCCAGCTCTAAAATTCGAGGGTGCCCAGGCACTCACTTTGCAAGGATGCTAAGGCCAGGGCCATCTTGCTGTCTCTTCTTGAGCATCCCTCCCTCACCACAGGCTGCTCCCGCTTCCCCTCTGCTCTGTCTGCCTCTTCACCTGCACGCGCACACACACACACACACACACACACACACACACACATGCTGGAGGTGCCCCTGGGCCCCCAGGATCCGCCCTAGGGGCATCAGAAATCCAGGTCCTTTACTCAGGGCTCCCAGGGCACAGAGACCTCAGATAGCATGTGTTGCTGCCTCTCCTCCCCCCAAACGCTTCTGCGTCATCTCCCTCCATGGACGCTCCTGCCGCACCAGGCACAGGAGGCTGCAATTAGAGCCGTCAGGTGCCCGCATCACAGCGATTCAGCACAGCCAGGCCGATGTTGCCATGGAAACCATCTCCTGAACTGATGGATGCTGAGCCCCTCCCGCAGCAGTTTCCATGGCGAAGGTCCTGATGTTCTCCAGTAATTTCTGCAGTCCTTTGTTCTTCACAGCAGCCCTGGCTTCATGCTAGCAGCTATTGATTGGGGTTATTGGGGGTTTTTTTCTTTCTTTCTTTCTTTTTTTCTCACAGAGTAACTGTCTGTGGCCTTTTGAAGACACTGCTCTTCCATTGCCCAGGATCCAGGGCGGATTGTGCCCTGAGCTGGCCTCTGGTGCCCCCAGGCATCCCAAAGTCAGGTTCTACCTGTGCTATATGGTACATCTCCCAGCCAGGAACCCACTCCCAGCCTGTGGGCCCAAGGATGCTGGCTCCAGCCCCGCCACTCCGACAGAACTCCAAATCTCTCTGTGGAGCCGTATATCAGAACCAAAGAATGTCAAGGCCAGAGGGTCCTTAAAGTTCAAATGCCACCCAGAGAGGTTGGGCCACTTGCCTAAGGACACACAGCTACGAGGGGCAGAGGCAGGCCTCCTTCCTTTGGCTCCTGGTCCTAAGCTCTGTCTACTACCCTCCAAACTTTGATTGTCTAGCAGTAAGATGACTTCTCCAGCCATTCCAGGCAGAAGAAGGAAGGACCATCCAAGAGCACAGGTGGAAGGCCTTCCAGTCTGGGAGAGTCCCTTCCATAGGCGAATCTCCCTCCTGTGCTGGGCTATGAGGGACCCACTTCCACCTCATCCCTGGAAACAGCCCCTCCTACTGCTGATGCCCAAGGCCAGCCCTGGGCCAGGTCTGCTTCCAGGAACATTGTGCGCAGCCTCAATAGCCAGTCCTGTGTCGAGGCCGGGGTCCCTCCAGAGCACGGATGGGCCAGTGCCAAGGACAGGTCACCCAAGAACGTGTGACTGAGCAGGAGAGAACGTCTCGCTGGCGTTAGGAGCAGCAGGAGAGCTAGGGTCTGGCCTCTCTGGCCTGGAGAAGCAGGGGAAGGAGGGCCTCAGGCCGCACTCCTCACCCCCTCCACCCCCGCCCCAGTCTCCAGGAGGCGCGCCGCTCGACCTTCTCCTGCCTGGACACTAGGTGGTGCTCTCCACCCTGTCCTGGGCAGAGCTTGGCCCCCTGCCAGGAGAGGAGGCTGGAGGCCGGGGTGGCACCTACACCTCCTTGCCCACATCAGGCAGGACAGGCTGCTATTAATCACTAAGCTCGGACAATAGAACAGGACTGCCCAGGGCACCGAGACATAAGGCCACCCTCCTTGCTCTGTGGCTGCCCGGGCTGGTTCCAGCCAGAGGTCAGGGAGCGCCTGTACCCTTCCTGTGCTGTCCTGCGCCTGGGCGCCTCTGGGATGCTTGGGGGGCAGGGCCCTCTCCCCTTGAGCTGAGCAAGGCCATCTGAGCCCCACTCCTGCATCCCCCTTCCCCCCACTCCCCCGCTCTCGCCCTGTGGGAGCAGCTGCTGCCCAGCCAGGATGCAAGCACATCAGTGCCTGCGTGTACCGTGTCTGTACACAGTGAGGGGGCCGTCTGGCCACCATGGCAACCTCTGAGCCCCTCCAGCTCTGAGCCTTCCTTCCAATTTTCTGTTCTGCTTTCTTTCTCATCACCTTCTTCATCCAGCCCCCCCCCCTTCGCTGCCCCCTCCCCTGGCTATCCCCACCACACCCTGGGCACCCCGGGTCTCCCCTCATCTCCCCGCCAGGACGTCCAGTCCCTGGAGGCCACTAAGATGCTCAAGCCCATTTCCGTAGCTCAGTTCACACAATCTGTCCACAAGCAAATGACAGAGAAAGCCCCTTCCCTCCCCTCCGCTTCCTCTCAGGGGTCCCCCCGGCCAGTTCTCAGGTGCATCCTGGGGGAAAAGGCTTGAAAACCTCTGTGCTCCCTTCTGCCTGGAGCTGAAAGTTCCACTTCCAGGAGGGGGTCAGGGATCCGAACTGTTGGCCCCCGTGCTGGGTGCCAGCTGAGGAAGGCAAGGAGCATCTGGGGGCCCCTGAGGCACCCGGGGGAGGAGGGCTGGGGCCCTTCTTCCCGCCACACTCCTGAAACAGTGGTTCTCAAAAGTAGGGCTTATGGGTATCGGCAGTCTGCATTTTCCACGAGCACATGGGCTGGGGGTGCAGCCACGGGGGCCTGTGTCCCTCATCCCTCCCTCTGGGGCTGACCCCCACCCCCCGCTGGTCTCTGTTCCCTCCAGGGAGGAGTGAAGGTTCTCATCACAGGCCCGTGGCAAGAAGCCAGCAATAATTACAGCTGCCTGTTCGACCAGATCTCAGTGCCTGCGTCCTTGATTCAGCCCGGGGTGCTCCGCTGCTACTGCCCAGGTGAGAGGCCGCCTCCCGCAGAGGCCGCGGGGCCCCAGAGCGCTGGACTCCGAGTCGGCCTGGAGGGGGTGACCTGGAGCAAGTGGTGTCATTACTCTGGGCCTCGGGTTCCTCCACGGTGAAGGAGTGGGTCCCGGATCAGCTAGCATAATGGCATCTGTTCTGGACTCACGGCCCCCTTAGCATGATAGATGGGGGCACAGGTGAGCTCGGCTGGGTTTTGAAGAGAGCCTGATGGAGGACTGCTTAGACAGCCAATGCGCCCGGGTGACACACCCAGGACTGGTCACGGCAGGGAGCTCTCCTCACCCTCCACCCGAAGGGTCACAGGAGCCGGTGAGAGCCAGGCGGGCAGAAGGGCCCCAAAAGGAGCTGCGTCTGGGGTCGGGGCCACAAGGCCGCCCTCTCTCCCTGCCACCCATGCCGCGCACAGCTGAAGCCACACAGAAGTCACGAGAACAAGAGGGCCCAGGCCGTGCGGTCCACGGGGCCAGTCCCCTGCGGCACAGAGCGGGTCAGAGAGGGATGGAGGAGACCCGGCAGACCGCAGGGGAGGGGGCGTCAAACTGAGAATAACCCACACAAACCCCTTTGAGAGGCTGGTGGCGCCAGCCACCCCATGGCCAGCAGAAGGCCCTGGCACGCCGTCTCCTCTCGCTCTCAGGGCCCGGAGGCCCCGGGTGCCGTCCCCGCGGCTCTGACCTTCTCCCTGTCACTCGGGCAGGGCCCATCATTGTCCACGCAGCTTGGTGTCCCTGTCTGGTCAACTTGCCCTTGACCTCTGACCATCACCTCCTCCCCACTGGCCTGTTGGCTCCGTGAGGACAGGGTCTGTGTCTTTCTTGGTCACCACGTGTCCCCCAGGGCTCGAAAAGTGCCTGGCACATCCCGAAAAGGGGGTGGGTGTTCATGAAGGAACCTGCTCGTGTTCTCTGTCCCCTGGGTTGGTGCTGGGGGGACCCCTTGACTGGCCCCTCACACGCATCATTAGCTCCAGGGACGACCCGTCCAGCTGGCCCAGATGATGGACGGAAAGGCAGACGAGGAGGCGGGTGGGGAGGGCGGAGGGTCCCACTCCGTGTTATCTGCAGCCTACAAAAAGGAGAGAGACAGAGAGAGAGAGAACGGTCCCTGTGGAGGACTAGGAGTGGGGAAGGGAAGTGGGGCCGGGGTCCCCAGGGCAGGAGAAGAGCTGGCCCGTGCCAGGGGCCTGGTTCACCTGGGGTGGTCCAGCTTGAACCTAAGGCAGCCTGAGCTGTCGGCCTCACTCCGTACCATCCCCCTAGCCTGGAGCTCCCGAGCTGACATGGAACATTCTTTCTCTCTCTCTCTCTCTCTCCATCTCCCCACGCAGCCCACCGGAGCAAAATGCCGCTGCTCCAGGGCTGGGCTCACGCGCTCGGCTTCTGCTTGAACGCAACGGCCTCTGCACCGCAAACATCCCAGGCAGCCAGGGCTGGTGCCCGTGGTGGCCTCCTCTGCTGGCCCTGCCCCCGCCAGGGGCCTGGCCGGCTCCCACTCATCTCCCCCTGCTCCCAGGCTCCCAGCAGCCCTCCTGGGGCTGGAGCGCAGCCATCCTGACGCCAGCCAGGCTGGGTCAGCCTATCACAGCTCGGGGCTGCGTGTGGCTAAACGCAGGCCCCCCAACCTCCACTGGTGAGGTAGGGGGAGGGGCAGCGTGTTATTAACTCTCCACTTGTCACCTGCTGCTGGAAAGGGACTGGCCCAGCCTATAAATAGATGCCGCTTCCTGTACCTGGTTCTTGCCTGGCTGAAGACCCAGACCTTGCCTGTCCTGAGTTATCTGACCCCTCCAAAAAAAAAAAAAAAAAAAAGATTGGCCTTTGCATGCCGTCTGGATGGTGTCCCAGGCCAGGACCCGGCTAATCCTGGGTGCCGGAGCAGTCCCGTCATGCACATCCCAGATCAGCCAGTTACCATCGGGTGACTTGAGCCCGGAGGTTGACTTCCCTAAGTCCCCATTTCTACATCTGTAAAAACCACCGGCCAGATGGGCGAGAGGCTGAGATGAGGGCGGGTCCAGGAAGCTCCTGGCTTACAGGCTCAATTCATGAAGCTGCTCACGAGTGAGGCCTTGCTCTTTCTGTCCTGGTTGGAGGGAGGGGAGCTGGGAGAGGGGTCCAGGGCTGTTTAGGTATCAGCAGGCAGTTCTCCTGGTCCCAGAGCATCTCTGGGTCCCCAGAGCTGGCAGGAGAGTCTGCCCAGGTCACTATGCCTCCTCGTGGTTTAGGCTTCCCGAACATCTTGCATCTTGGACCCAGAGAGGCTCAGGCAGCCTGTGGGCTGGGGGGGCCCCGCCCTGTTCCACCCCTAACCACAAAGAGGGGGTCCCTTTTGGACATCCTTGTTCTGAGGCCCAAACTAAAACATGTCACTCAGTAAGACAGCAGTGGGTGCTGCATGCATTCGTTCATTTCTTCATTCGTCAAGTAGTTTGCCAGGCAGTGGTAGGTGCCTGGAATGGACCCAGCCCCTAACTCTAACCTTGACCGCAAGGAGCTCTCAGTGCAGGAAGGAGTTGGTCATGCAAACAAGCCACACCCTGGGGGACAATGCTGGCTGCTCAGGGGCCTCTTCCCTGGGTCTCCCAAAGCCTTGGGGAACCTGGAGCTGATCTTAAAGAAAGGACACTTGAAGCCAGAACCAAACTGACCTCACCTAAAAGAAGGGCTCAGAGGCCTGGGAGCACAAGCCAGGTCACCTGAGGAGCTAGAATGACATGAGAAGAGGGGGCACAGGGGGTGCAAATGGCCCCTGCCCACCGGCCTGGTGCACATGCCCTTGCCTGGGGCAAGCTGGGGAGACTCGACCCTGAGCAAGAACATGGTTCTGGGCGGCTCCCCCTCCTTCACTGGCCGCAGAAGACACACAGGCATGGAAACTGCCTCTTGCAAGATTCCAGTAGTGTTCCAAGGTCAGGAGGGAGAAAACCAAGTCAAGCCACTGAGCTGTGGTAAAGCAGTGGTGAAGGAGGACTTGGGATTCAGGAAAGGCAACCTGGTCTTGGGAGAAGATGGAGGAAGCCCCCCCAACAAAAAGACTTTGTTTTGGGGCTTCTGGACAGCCCCACGCTGGATTCCTGGGAGCCACCAAAGGCAAAAGATGAAATTCAAAATGAGATGAGCAAGTGCACTGCATTCTGAAGCAATTCACTCAACAAACAGGTATTGAGGGGCCATAACAGGCCAGGCACTGACCTTGGCCCTGGGCATACAGAGGTGATCAGGACAGACTGGCTCCCAGCTCTCACAGAGCTTACATTCTACTGTAGGAGATGAAAAAACAAACAAGGAAACAAAGAAATAACCAAGATAACAGGAGAAAACACTAGAATATGGTAATGTGATAAGGTAACTTGGGAAAAGGGACGTTCCTTTGCACAGATCCTCTCACAGGCTGGGACATTAGGCTGGAACCTGAATGATGAGATGGAGCTGGTCATGGGAAGAATGGGAGGAAAACATCCAGCAGAGGGCAAAGGAAGTGCAAAGGCCCTGAGGCAGGAACAGGTTTGGTAAGTTGAAGAAATATAAAGGTGGGGTGAGTTGGAGATGGCTAGGTTGGAGAAGATGGCAGAGAACAAATCATGTCCATCCTTCTAAGTCATAAGAAGGAGTCTGATTAGGTTGTACTTGCAATGGAAGCCATTAGTTTTAAGTGGGGAGTGGCTTGATCTAAATTATGTCTTTCAAACATGAATCTGGGTGTGTGGGAGAATGGATTGTAGGAGGGAAGAAGGAAGCAGGGAAACCGTAGGAAGCGGCAGAGGGGTAATCTTTCCCGATTTAAGGAGGAGGGCTCCCTTGGGCAACACACTCCCACTGATTTCCTGTGGAGGCTTTGGAGCGTGCCCCCCACCCTAACACCATCCCAGCAGAACAGGTAGGTCTCAGGTGTGCTGAAGGTGCCCTGGGCAGGAGGCTAATGCAGGAGTCCAGGCATCTAGGCAAGACATGATGGCAGCTTGGGTACCGTGGTGGCCATCAGGATGGAGAGAAGTAAATGGACCCAGGACTTGCTGATGGACTGCCAGAGGAGCGAAGCTGAGTGGGCTCTGATGGGGCGTTCGCTGACGCCCTACCCTCCTGTTTGGTAAACCAGGCAAATCTCCAGGGAAGGCGAGTGGCCACGAGCTTGGAGATCTGCCTGGGGACGCCATCAGAGCCTAGGGAGGTCTGGACTTGGCTGGGGCCCCCTGCCCAGAGAGGCGCGGCAGGAGCTCCAGTGGTATCCCACCCACCATGGAGCCAGCTTGTGATCTGGAGCCGAGGGACCACACCAGGGTGGAAAGCACAGGGGAAAAAACACACTGGTCATCTTGGGGCAATGACTTTCCGAAGACCTGCTCTGGGGACCGTTGCGTAACACATACACCTGGGATGGAGAGAGGCCACACGTCAATGACTTGGTTTTCCCGTGGGCAGCGAGGGCTGCATCAGAAGACCTCAGAGGGAAGCCAGAGCTTTACTCTGCCCTGGGGAGCAGCTGACTTGGACAGCTTCCTCCAGTCTAAGCTTTGGAAAACCAAGAGCCCAAACAGTAACATGATCCCTGGGTGCGTCCTCCCTGGAAATCTGTCCTGGGGAGGCCCTGGGCGCTGGTTCCAGAAAAGCAGGGCAGAGAGCACAGAACCCTGCTGTCTACCGGAGGCTGAGGCCCGGCGGGGCAGAGCAGCCTGCATACACCCACCGGCCTCACCCCCAGAAGCAGCTTCACCCCCAGAAATGAAGCAGGTCTCTCTGCCACGGGTAGGCTCTCCTCTTGGGAACAGTGAGAATGTCCCCTGCGTTACTCAACCAATAGCTTTCATTGAGCCCCGTGTCAGGGTCAGAGCAGCTCACGAGGCCCATAAGGGCCGGTCTTCCCGAAGCTTGACATCCAGGCGTCGGGGGTAGACGCAAGGTTTACGCCAGCCTCCAGCCCGGCACCACTGGGCTCAGAGTAACAGGCACAGACGAAGCTCTTGCCTTCATCAGGGATGCAGAAGAACTTCTGAAAATACACAGAAGGCTATGCTAAGTGAGTCAGGACAAGCTTGCCGGAAGAGGTGAAACAGAGAAATAAGCACAAAGGAGTCCAAAGCAAATGCTGCACCTAAACGCCCTCCCCCCCTGCATTTTGACCTCGAGGAATGAGCAGGCCCAGGCAGGGCTAATCCATGAAGGGCAGTGGGGAGAGGGTCCTCCTGGCCCTTGGGTGGGTACATGAGGCTGGAGGGTGCCCATGCCCCGCCCCCCTCCCTCCCTGACAGCTCTTTCTTTTGCTTTCAGCCCATGACACTGGTCTTGTGACCCTACAAGTTGCCTTCAACAACCAGATCATCTCCAACTCAGTGGTGTTTGAGTACAAAGCTCGGGCCCTGCCCACACTCCCATCCTCCCAGCACGACTGGCTGTCACTGGACGGTAAGAACAGCGCTCGGGTCACCTTGCCAGGCCCCAAGGGAGAGGGACACTTGGGAACCCTGTGTGCAAGGTGTGAAAAAGGAGGAAGCATCCACGTTTCCTAACTTCTGCTGCTCAGGGTGCAAGTCTCACCTCGGGAGGACCGGCTGGTCCGCATCCTCAATCTCGGTCTTTCCCTGGGACAGAGTGAGTAGGTGAGCTTGGACCCAGGGCTTGCCGGGGCGTCTGAGTGGCCAGACCAGCCCCTGAGCTGCTGACAGGCCCCTCTCCAGACAGACCTGGGGCAGCAGGGTCCAGGCATCCTCTGCTGCCCCACCCCCAGCCCCAGGGCAGTTTCTAGAAGCAGAGGGAGCTCCTGGAGGCCATCACCAAGCCCTGAGCCTCTCAGAGGCAACAGCAACGGGCGAGGCTGGGGGAAGGCAGCCCAGGTTGGGCTTCTTTCTGATTCCAAGGCCTGGACTTCAAGGCTGTGTTTTGAGTGCTTCTGCCTTTTAGGGACCGTGAGCCATACCTTCTCATGGAAGCCCTCCCCCACCCAGCTGAGGGCGGAGGGCCAGGGAGCCCCCAGAGTCTCCAAGGCGGGAGGCAGGACGTGATGGCCAAGGATGCTTCTCTGAGAGCCGCTGGCCTGCTGCAATGGGGTGCCGAGCAGTGGCTGCACCCCCTGGGGCGCCAGAGGCTCTGCAGAGAAAAGTTGCAGAGGCTGCCCTTCCAGGCCCGGGCATGCCCAGGGGAAGCCCCGGAGCTGGCCTGGGCGGCTGAGCTGATGGTCTGCTCTGGGCACCGAGACAGGGTGGAGGGATGGCTTACACCCGCCCTTAGTATCAGGGCAGCCGCAGAGGTGCCCGTCTGTGGGTTACCTTGCTAGAGACCTTGCCGGCCCAAGGTGTTGGGTCTCAGCTAAGCTGACCCGGGCCCTCTGTGGGGGTCAGTTCCTTAAGCTCCCCTCCCCCATCCACAGCAGCCCTTTGCCTTCTCCCTTCTCAGACCTCCCCTTGCTACTGGTCGCTGGAGGCTCTCTGGGCTTGGGCACATGCCTTAGGCAGCTTTCCTGGGCCACCCAGTGTGTAGTAAATCTCTGCCTCATCCCAGCCCCGGCCCCAGCAGTGACAGGGTGTCTGGCAGCTGCCCTGGCCACTGAACCCTCCGAGCTGTTCCCAGAGGTGGCTTTGGGTCAGCGGGCATCTGCACCCTGGCAGTGGCTGCCTGGGAGCGCCAGGCTGGCCTTGGCAGCCACCCTGGCCGAGGCTGAAGCCAGCCGGCGCTGTGGCGATGACCTGAAGGATGTAACAGAGAAGGGCAGGGTGACCAGGGGCTCCCGTTCAGGAAATCCGGTTTCAGTTTTGCAGAACAAATGGGAAAGGGAACAGGGAACTCTGCAGAGCCCTGGCTCTTCCTCAGTGACCAGGTCACTTCACCAGGGTGCACTGTGGGATGCAGGGACCAGTCAGTGTCGGACCTGCCTGGAAGATGGAGCCCTTCAGAAAGCCAAGTCTAGCCAGGCAGTGCCTTGCCTCAGGGCACAGGAAACGTCAGCCGTCCCCCGGGAAGCCCAGAGGGCAGGCGGTACCAGGAGGCTGCCAGCAGGAGAGGATGCTGTGATAGAGATCATGGGGAAGGGAAGCCACCTTAACTGCTTCATGACAAGCACACCCCTCAGTCCTCGGCCACGCAGGACACCTGTTCCCCAGCAGCCCCCTCTGCCGGAACTTGGAGCTCTGAGCTCCATAGGCCTCCAGTTGAAATAAGCATCCCCCCAGCCCCTGGCAGAATACACAGGAGAGATGACAGGAGTTGGGGAAGGGACGAGGCAGGGCCACCCCCCTACAGAGAGCAGATGGGGGCCCCGAAGGACCCCATGAATCTCTTTCCCTTTGCGCTTGGCCAGGCATCCTTTCAATAGTGGGAGGGGAAGGGGGGCCAGGGCAGAGGAACCGTGAGACGCCCACCCTGCCAGGGTGGAAGAGTAAAACTAACCTCTCCTTGTTCTTTTCCATCCCCCCCCTCCCCGCCCCCAAAAATGAGTACAAGTGACTTATCTACCCAAGGATCATTTTCCCAGCATTTCACCAGCCTGATACATAATAACGGTGGGGGGAGGGGAGCAGAACCGCAGCCGCAGCGCCAGGGTCACAATCCTCCCAGTGCAAAGGGGACAGCTGGGACAGCCCAGAGGGTGGAGGTCCCCCGGGCTCTGGCCAACCCTGTGGCCTGGCAGTGAAGAAGTGTGTCGAAGAAGATGCTGCAGCGACCAGACTGTCAGAAGCCTTCCTCTCCTCTCCCCTCTCCTCCAGTTCCGCAGCTCCTTCCCTCTGCCCCTCCCGCCCCCAAGGTTACCGGGCAAATTCTCAGTTAGAGCCGCGGGGAGGTGGAGGTGCGCGCGCTGCGGCCAGGGGGAGGGGCGGCGGTGGAACGGGAGGGGGCGAGGGGACAGCAGCGCCGAGCGAACTGGGGTGCGGCGGCCGGGCGGCGCGCGTGCACACACAGGCGCACACACAGACATACACACGCGCATGCACACGCGCACACACGCACGCTTGCACGCCCGGCTCAGCTGCAATGCAGGGACCCTGCGCGGAGCGCTGGGCAGGTTGCGCCAGCGCCCGCCCCACGGACTGCGGCACGGCTCGGCCCTCCCCAGCCCAGGGGAGAGAACGGGGACGTGCAGCCAGGGCTGCGCGCTCTCGCGCGGGCGGCCGCCTCCCGCTGCGCGCGCTCCTGGTCCGCCCCACTCCACCCCCGTTCGTCGCCCTGCTTGCCATCCTGGGGGCGCTCTTTGCCCCTCCCTCCATCCCAGAGGGGGAGAAATGTTTGGGAAGAGACTTCAGCTTTCATTTGTTTAAAAAAATGGATTTGTTTGCCAGACTAAAGGCTGGGTGGGGCACGCGGAATGGAATCCGCGCGCGCAGCAGCAGCCGCTGGGGCGCAGCCTTTGTCCGGGGCGCAGCCTTTGTCCTGGGCGCAGCCTTTGTCTGAGCAGCCTGGCCGAGCGGGAGGCGATCGTCCCCGCGGAGGGTCACGGGCGCAGGGGCCCCGTGTCCCCAAAATCTCAGTTGGACACAGCCATCCAGGCGGAGACAAGCATGGAAACGGGGGAGGAGGGAGAACAGGGAGGAGGGGGCGCTGCCGTCGGCATCTACCCGCTCCAGGCCGATTTTGGGGGGAGCACAGTCCTCTGGGTCTCGGGAGCTGCAGCGCTTCTCCCAAACTTAGGGCACTTGCCCACCCTCCCCAGCCCCTGCACTGTGACCTCTAGAGGACACAGGCCCTACAGGCTGGCAGCTTGCGGGCCACCTGTTTGTCTTATGAAGGATTGAATGCATGAGGACACATCAAGAGAGCTTCATCCAGCCCAGTGTTCAAGAAGGCTTCTAGGAGGAAGTGACTCTTCCACTGAGACCTCCAGCCTGAGCAGGCGTCAGTCAGGCTTAGAGGGATGGGAAGGAGTATCCCAGGGGGAGGGGGCAGCAAGGGCCCCAGGCTGTGGAACAGCTGCTTCCTTTAGCCAAGGGGCTCTGGGAACTACCAGCTTCACCATTTCTTCCCCCAGAGGTCCAGATTCAGAACACATTTCCCCAGGCCTCTTGCATCAGGACCCCAGAGTGGTCCGGGGTGGGTCAGCTGTGCATCTGGGGCGCAATGGGACCTCTTCCAGGCAAGAGGCAGTCAAGCAGCCAGTTTACCCAGGGACCGTTTTCTGAGGGCCTCTGGGAAATGTCCCTTCTGCCTGCCATGGGTCCTGTGGACACAAACAGCCAGGGCTGTGCTGAGCGTGGGGAGGCTGTGCTGTGTGCTTAGATGGCCTCGCCTGGGCCTGTGTTTGCAAAAAGAATAAAGCCAGGCCACCTGACCCTGCGGCTCTGGAGCGACGGGGTGGGGCGCACATCTGGCCAAGGGCACTAGGACACCTTTAAGAGATCCCTGTCCCTGGAAGAAAGGTGAGTGAAACTTCTGGGCGCCTGGTTCTTTCCCTTGCAACCAGCTGATGCTCCCCAAGGCCCGGGCCCACCCCTACCCAGCTGAGCCCCTCTCCAAACCGGACTAAGCCGCTTATTCTTAGACTCTATTTTCAACTGCCTCTCGGGCAGCTGAGCCTCCTGCCTGAGTGAGAGGATTGGTGAGATGCACGGATGCAGCTTTCTTGGGCTCAGCCAGCCAGCCACCTGGGCAGGTCTCCTGCCACCCTCGGGTGGGGGAGGGACCTTGTAATCTCAGGCAGAGGGAGGGAGCAGGAACTCACATCTCATCGTCCAGGTGCCTGCTTCAGCATATGAAGCCTTGAGGCAGGGCGGACAGCCCCGGCAGCCTGCCCTCCAGCTCACCGGGGCCAGAGGAGGGTATCTGGCAAGCCAGCCTCTGGGGCAGCCTCGCTCCGGGTTAGAGGTGTGGGAAGGTGGGAGCCTTGCCCCCTGTAAGGAAGTGGAGAGAAGGAAAAGCAAGATTTGGCCTCCTGGTTTGGCCTTCTGTGACCAAACCTTCTGTGCTAATAGATGGAAGAAGTGTAGCTGGGGTGGTCCCCAGCTCTGTCCCCCTCCCCCCCGCCTCCCAGCTGCCTGTCCCTGGCATGTGGCCATGCTCCTGCCAGCCTCTCCCCTGCTGGCTGGTTTCTAACAGCAGCCTCCAACCACCAGGAGTGGGAGACCACACACTGAGCCAGAGACCAAGGGTGCAGCCCAGGGGCAGCAGGAGGGGCCACTCCAGCTGTGAGAATGGCCCCTGGGAAGCTTCTGGATGCTTCCTCCCTCCAGTGAGGACACTCCAGGGCTTTCAGTTGAGTGTACCTTGCTGGCTCCTCCTGGCCTGGCTCCCTCCATCCTGCAGATCCCCCAGCCCGCCTGCCGGTCTCCCTCCTCTGGACCCGTGATGAACTGTCCACATGGGAGAACATCAACAGAGCCAGACAGAAAGTGTGTATCACTTTTACCAGATAATGTGGGGAGAGGAGTAAATGTTAAGTTGTAATGAAGTTTAAATGCCACTGTTTTACTGAAACAAATACAGTTTGTTTCATGGGGTAGAATACAAAATTCAGGAGAGTTTTTTAGATCAGACATAGAGCATCAGTGAATGGTCTTGACTTTGGAGAGTGCCTTGAACCACAGGCAAAGTCAGTGCCCCGAGGGCCCACGTCCTCCTGCCTCTGGGAGCACTTTGAAGAAGCTTCAGAAGCTTGGACGCAGGGGTCTTCTCTGTAAGTAAGAAGGGGCACTGAGAAGAATCTTCTGGCATTCACCTAGAGTGGGGTCTGGGGCATGCTCCAGTGGGTTAACTCACGGGTGTCTGAGTATTTCTTTACATAGCGGGGACCTAAGAGATAAGTCGGTAGTGGCAGAAACTGATTTGAGCCAGTCTTTTTTTTATAAATTTATTTATTTATTTATTTATTTTTGGCTGTGTTGGGTCTTCGTTTCTGTGCAAGGGCTTTCTCCAGTTGCGGCAAGCGGGGGCCACTCTTCATCACGGTGCGCGGGCCTCTCACTGTCGCGGCCTCTCCCGTTGTGGAGCACAGGCTCCAGATGCGCAGTGAGCCAGTCTTCTACTTGGGACATGAAGCTGAGTGGCAGGAAGGGCCTCTGGTCTGAGCTGCAGCTACCCAGCCAGGGCCTCGCTCCAAAGCACAGGCTCCCTCCGCATAGTCAGTGTCTCTGTGCTCTGTGGGGTCCACATCCTTACAGATGGGGGTGGGTGTCCTTAGCCCTCCTTAGGCAGAAACCAAGGGGCCTGGTGCTCAGATGTCCCCCGGAGGCGTGATCTCCTGCTGCTTGCGGCTGGGGCCACAGCGAATGGATCTGGGTGGCAGGGATGAGTCACCCTGGGGCTGGGCCTCACCCGCCTCCTTGCGTCAGTGACAAATGGTGCCCTGCAGAGAAACGGCAAGCCCAGCATCTGCAGAGGCCGAGGAGACAGCCCCTGGGTCCTCGTCCTGGCTATTGGGGCAGGTGGCAAAGTTAAAACCAGTGGGAGAAGACCCGGGGCTCCGGCAGACGTGACCACTCCCGCGGGGGCAGCTTCTGGCCATCAGGGGGCAGGTGGCTCATCCTGAGGCGCGAAGCTGGGAGGCTGAGACCCTCCGATCGTCAATGTCAGCCAACTTATCCTTGACTGTTGCATGAGTTTCCTGGCAGTTCTAGAGGCCCTGGTGCTGGCAGGGCCATGCTCCCTCTGAAGGCTCTAAGGGAGAATCCTTCTTGCCTCTTCCAGCTTCCGGGGGCCGCTGGCAACCTTTGGTGCTCCTTGTCTGGTGGCAACATAACTCCAGCCTCTGCCTCTGTCGTCACATGGCGTCTTCCTTCTCTGTGTGTCTCTGTGTCTCTGTTTTCTCTTCTTACAAGGACACGGGTCATTGGATAAGGGCCCCACCCAATCCAATGAATTCATCTTAAACTAGTTACATCTGTAATTAACTAATTACCAAGACCCTATTTCCAAATAAGGTCACGTTCTGAGGCAGAGGGAGAAGAGAGAGGCCCCAGAGAGCGCAGGCTACGTGAACGTTAACAGAACATTCCAGAAGGAGGAGCTGGTGATGGAGACTGAGAAGGAGCAGTCGGGGGAGTCGGAGGGACACAGAAGAGGGTGGGGTCTCAGAGCCTAGGGTCAGGGGGAAGAGGTGGTCCCTGGGGTCCGAGGTGCTGGAAATCATCCAGTGGATTAAAGACCCCGCAGGCCCTGGGATGCTGTCTCCAGGCCCCTCCCTTCTCCCTCTGCCCACTCTCCGTGAGGGCTTAGCCCCGCCCAGGACCCTCTTTACCATCTGTAAAGGTAAAGGTGCACTGATACGTCCACCTTTGTGCCTCTTCTCAGATCCAGAACCTTCCATCTAGCTGCCCCAGGACATCGCTGCTCCGGTTTTCTTGGGCAAGTCAACGTGTCCCAAATGTTACTCACAATTGTTCTCTTGTTGCCACGCGCCCCCTCCCGACCCTATACCTCCTACAACCTCGGCAGAAAGTCCACCCCAGAGTCATTCCTGATACCCCCTGCTCACGCCTGCCCCCCCCCCCAAGCCCGTCACCATCCTAGTGGCCTTCTCTCCCTAATTTCCCCCACTTCTCTCCATCCCCTCTGCCACCACCCTGACTCGGCCCCAAATGTTCTTGCACATCCTACTCTGGCTCCTGGCCTCCACTCTTGCCTCCTTCCACGAGGGTCATCCCTTCTTGCATCACCAGGCACCGCTCTGACTGCGGGGGACCTTCGTTCTCGTGGGCTTTACGTTCTAGAGGCGGGAGAAAGATAACAAACACATCACAGAGGAAATATCGGGGCACTTACCGCGGGCAGCCTGGTAGAGGGTGCCAGGGTGGCTGCTTGAGGTCGGCGGCCGGCGGAGGCCTCTCTGGGGAGGCGCTATGTCAGAAAGGACGCACACGCTAAGATCCTGGGAAGGACGTTCCAGGCCGAGGGAATCACAGAACAGAGTTCCCTGGGAGACACGGAGCCTGGTGTGTAGGGGCCGCCCTGGTGAGCAGGCTAAGGGGAGGTGCAGCGGAAGGAGAAGGGGCCGGGCCTCTGGGGGCCCATCAGCCAGGGCAGGGGGCTGGGACTTTATCCTGAGGACAGTGGGAGGGTTATAAGCCAGTGAGGTGACACGCTCAGTTATGTTTTCAGGACCACCCCGCCCCCGCCCCGGCTGCTGTCTGGAGCATGAATTGTGTCTCTACTCACAGGGCGACCACCCCGGCCGCTCTTGCATCAGTGCGGGCAAGAGATGAGAGTGGCTCCGACAAGGCCGGTGATGATGAATCCCAAGAGACACAGTTTGGGGACTTTTGTGGGGTAGAGTCATGGGCCCTGCTGATGATTTGAACACGGAGGATGAGAAAGAGAAGGATGGGTAGTGCCTAGATTTGGGGCTTAAACAATGGTGGGGGACAGGGGACCATTTCCTGAGATGGAGGAGTTTGAAGAAGGTGGGAGAGAGGGAATCTCGAGTGGGTTTTGGTCATATTCTGGTTGACAGCCTATTAGAGTTGCCAAGTGTACAGTTGGGTTGGAAAGTCTGCAGGCCAAGGAGGGGCCCAGAAAGGAGATAAAATTTAGATGTCATCAGCTCAGCAATGGAATTTAAAGCCATGGGTCTAGAGGCAGTTGCTCCACGAAAGAGGGTGGATAAAGGAGAGGAGAGGGCACAGGGTCAAGCATGGGCTCCCCCAGTATTTAAATGTCAAGCAGAAAAGTTGCTGGCAAAGGGGCTGAGGAGAAGCATCCAGCGAGAGGAGGAAGACGGGGAGGATGTGACCACGGGGAGGCCAGGAGAAGAGGGTGTTTCAAGAAAAAGGGTGTGGCAGCCGTTTTAATACCAGGAGAAGGGGAGCAGAGCGTTCCAGGCAGAGGAAACCACACGTAGGAAGACCCCACGGCAGGAGGGAGCTCCGTGAATTTAAAGAACCCGGAGAAGTGGCTGAAAACTCTGGTAGCCTGTCTCTGAGCTCAGATCCCTGACTCTCCCCAGGCTGGGACAGGAAAGACCTGGCCCAGGAGGTCTTGTGCCCCCAACCCCTCCTCGTGCAGCCAGAGAAAAAGCCCCGGGCCCTGCCTTTCCTGCCTTGCCCTCTGCTGTTGGCCCAGAAAACCATCCCACAGGTCTGCAGGCCCCAGAGAGGCAGCTTCCCTGGCCCCGGGCTCAGGGAGACATCCACACCTGCTCTGAGTCCCAGGGACAAACTCCCTCCCAGTTGCTCCCCACTGGGGTGCAGGGACTGGTGCCAAGTACCAAAGCAGGAACAAACTGTGACTCACCCGCCAAACGGTAGGTGGATGTCAGACCCAGTGGAGACGGCTCTCAACCCCCGACCACTGGCTGTGGCCGGAATGCGGGAATCCTGCAGATGGGCCCAACGGCTGCCTGGAAGTCCTGCTCCCTCCTAAATCAGTTACATCGGACTCCCATTCCTCCACCACGTCATTTAGACGCGGGTCAGCTGTGCTGCAGGGGGCACAGCCTCGAAGAAAGGCCTCTTGGCAGAGCTGGGATCCCAGAAAGACCAGCACGCCTGGGGAGACGGCCAGTTCAGGCCAGCGTTTTACAGGCTTCCTTAGCCTTTCCTAGGATCCGGCCCCGGAATACACCTCCCTGGAAAATAATGGAGATGCTGATCTGTTTACCCAGCAGTGGGAGCAATGGTCCTGAGACGGGGAGACCCAGGACATCGCCCCGTGAGCAAGGAGAAGGGGCCGTGGGCGGAGCGGGGGCTGGTGTGGCCTCCAGAAGGAAGCGGGGTCCTGGAGGTCCTGGAGCTGGATGAGAGGAGACCCCCGCCTCCCCTACCAATGACCCAGATCCCAGCCTCTGGGTGGGGCGAGCACAAGCCCTCTCCTTTTAAAAACTCCCCCAAATACACACGTTTCTGATCCTTTCCAAGCAGCCCAGCGACTGACCTTGTCTCCCGCCTCTGTGACAACGAGACATTCACAAGAGTCTGATAGGCTGAAGACCAGCTCCCTCAACTGCTGACATGTTCCACCTGTGAACTTAAAGTCCTTTGTTTGAGGAAAAAAAAGTGACAGGCAGGTATGTGTCAGATGTTCCATACTTAATAATGGGAGACATTTAAAAAAATCCGTGGCAGAGTGGAAATAGTTGATACATCAGAAACAGACTTAGAATCTTCGAGAGTTAGAACTTGAAAGAAATGGTTGTTGCATTGTCCAACCTCCTCATCCCTCTGGAAGGAATCTGGGCCACCAGAAGAGCGGCGACTTGCCCCAAACCACTGCCGGATCAGGACAGAAGCCCTCCCGACTCTAGATCAGTGTGTGCCCTGCTCCCTCCACCCACTTCCCCTTCTCCATCCCACAGCCAGACTCACAGACTCCGGAAGCCGGGACACAGGGCAGGTGAGAAACCAGCCGGCCGAGGCCCTGGGCCAGTCCTGACATCAGCAGATGGAGAGGTCCCCTGAGTGTCCTTTCTCCTGCCCAGGTCCGAGATGGGCCCTCACCCCATTTGGTGGCACCCACTTTTAGAAGAGCTGCTGACGCCTTGGGTCGCCTCAACGGCACCAAAGCTGTATCCCTTGGTCTTGAGACACGAGGGAGAGCTGGCAGACCTGTTGGCACAGAGCTGCCCACCCAGAGGTTACTGCAGCTGACATCTACGTGCCACCACCTGCCAGGCCCTATCCACGAAGCGTTTACGCGTATCGATTCACTCAGACTTCCCAACTACGTACGAGGTCCCCCATCCTACAGATGAGGACGCAGACACACAGTGAGCAGGTGATGCCGAGAGGATCATACATAGTGGTCTGACCCCACCCACCGGCTCCTGACCTCCACACAATGAGAGCCTTCCTCTGCGCCTCTTCTCCCTACTGCAGTTATGCTGCATCCGATGGGGGCCTCCAGAGCTAGAAACATCCTTCATCCCTGCTTCTCCCTTCCCCACGACCCTCTTCCCCCCAGCCAAGCAGTTTGCAAAGTAGGACCCCCAGGGCTTCCTCCTCCCATCTTCCGGGTCCTCTACCATTTTTCTATCTCAGGCCTTTAGCATCACACACCCGGGCTTGGAGCCTCCCCGCTGGCCTTCCTGCCGTCACATTCTTTCCCTCCCCATCCATGCTGTGTATCACTGATGCCTTTGGAAAGGATTGACGAGAACCCACTGTGTGCCAGGCGCTGTGCAAGGTGCGATCCCCTGGGAGAGACAGACCCAAAAACTGGTGATTGTAACCCAGTGCAGCACGATGAGTTAGAAACGGAGGCGGGGCTGCCAGCGGCACCTGTTGGGAGGGACGTGGTCTTCTGGGAAGGTCAGGATCAACTCTGACTCTGCAGCACGGAATCCAAGACACTTTCTAAGCTGCCCTCGGCCTGTCTTTCTCGGCTCATCTTCAGCCCTCCCCTCCTCTCCCCCTGCACAAGGCTCTCCCCTCCTCTCTACCAAAATACCCAGATTTCCCCAAACATACTGTAGTGTTTCTCACCTCGAGGCCTTCACACATGCCGTTCCCTCTGGTCTCTCAGGTTATTTCTCCTGTGGCTGCTTTAGAGAACTCCTGCTCCATTGAAAATTTCTACTGTAAGGCCCTTTCCCTCTAAAAGCTGACTTCCCCCCTCATTCCACTGCCCCCCACACAGGATGCCTTCTTTTTATTTGGCTTTTCCATTACACTTTGTAAATTCCTCCCTTAGCAATTCTTCCTTTGTAATCATTTATTCCCTAACTGGTACTGGAGCCCCCAGTAGGTGCCAGGCCCTGGGCCAGTGCTGGGATTAGAACAAAGGAGTGAATGAAAACGAGCAGATGAGTTTCCTGTGCTCACCCAGCTTACCATCTAGCAGAGGAAAAACCAGACCTGAACGCCTAGCCTTTGCACAAATAAGTGTGTGGGGAGCTTGTAATGGAGGGTTAAGAGGAGGTCTGGGAGGGATTTCTTGAAGAAGTGGCCCCTGCGCTGAGGTCTGAGGGAGGAGCAGAAGTTAACTCCATGAAGAGGGGAGGGAACAGCATGGGGAACAGCATGCACAGACAGCCCTGTGGTGGGAGGGAGCCTCGTGGATATAAGGGAGCCACCTTGTGTGGGGATCAGACCAGACAGGTTAGAGGGGGTACCCAGGCACCAGCCAGGCTGAGGAGTGCTGGCTTTATCCCCAAGGAGAGGAAAGCCATGGAAGGTTTGAGAGGCATGGACATGACCAAGTTTGCATTTCGAGAAGTGCTCTTGGCTGCTGCACGGAGAACGGATTGAAGGAGAGCCAGAGCTGGCGAGGGTAGACCAGTGAATCCTCCAGGCTAGAGATGATGCTGGACTTGGCGGTTCTGGAAAAAGGGGACCATCAAGAGAGATTCAGGAGGTAGCATCAGTAGGACTTGTAGATGGGTTAGGTATGGGGGCTCCGTGTCATGCACCCTGGAGGAGGACCGGTCACGAGTTGGGCTGAGTTTGAAGGGCCTTTGGGACATCCATGGGAAAAGTCAACAACAGCAAGTGAGTGGACTTAGGCTCCAGAGCTCAGAGAAGCATGTGGGCAGGAGAGAGACCTCTGTGACGTGACTGCATGGAGGTGGCCTGGGAAGAAATGGGTCAAAGGGTGTGGGTGAAATTGACAAAGGTGAGAATATAGCTGAGTTCTGAGGCCAAGGACTTTTGTCTTAGTTATAATCATGCCCTAAGAGGCCAGGAACACAGTAGGAGCTCAATAAATATTTCTTCAAGGGATAGACGGATGGATGGATGGACAGACGGATGGACAGAAGGACGGACGGATGGATGGATGGACGGATGGATGGACAGACAGTGGTGTCTTTGTGACACTGCTGACTGACTCCAGCTTTAGGCTACAGGATCCCTGATGTCAGAAGCAGCTGAGGAGGGTGTCCAGAACTGACCAGGCACCATCAACCCCTTTCTGGTTTCCCTGTCACTGGACAAGCTTCAGGCAAATAACTCAAGGCAAGAATGCAGAAGCTTGACCTTTATTAAAAATGTGCCCTTGAGGCTGCCTTCAGAGCTTTTCAGGGGCAGAGAATTCACTACTCAGCTCCCTGGATTTGGAAAAGGAAGAGAAAAAGCAAGTCTCCTCCCTGAGCTGCTCAGACCCATCTCCCCTCTGGACCTCAGAGAGGATGGGGACTTCCCAATCAGGTCCTTGGCAAGTCCCTGCATGGTGTGTCACCATGCTGGGGTCTGGAGGAGGGCCTCATCTGACCCTCTGTGACTCCCTCATTGTCTGACCCAGCCCTACCTTAGCCTGGTGAGTGAATGAATGAGTTGGTAGGTGGGTAGCTGAGTCAGGACCCATGAGAACCTGCCTATCCACACCCATCTCCATGGAATTCACTGCACCAAAGTGCTCTGGTATGACAGTGACAGCCATTCCAGCCAGGCCCCATGCCAACAGCTTCCTGTTCATGACCCTGTTGAAGCCTCACGATATCCACCTCCTCCGGCACTTGTGACCCCACATTCGTAGGTAGGCACCTCCCTCCTCAGCCAGGTCATAAACCACAATGGAAGAAACAGCTTTGGTAGAAGGCAGCCTGTACACCTGCCCATCGGTCACTGGTACCTGCTGAGTCAACTGGGTCAACTGGGCGTGCCCCTACCTCCAGGAGTGCATGGCCCAGGACATGAGGCAAGCCAGACAGCACAGTTGGTGTGATGAGTGCCCCATAGAGGCAGGTTCCGAGTATTAGGGGAGCACGTGAGAGGGGCAGGGAGTCCCTCTGTGCTCCCATCAGGAAGAGAATGCACTTGACAGGGGTTAACTCTGTATGAAAACTATGTTTGTTCAGAGGAACGCTCTCCATATGTAGAAAGAATGTGCAAACAGTCAGCCAACTCACAATCCATGCTCGGTTTCCATCATTCATGGAAAGGACTCATAGAGGCCATGAAAGCTGTTATACTCCCAGTTACAGCCTATTACATCAAAGGGATCCAGATGGAAACCAGCCAAGGGAAGAAGTGTGTCCAGCAGGGTCCAGGAGGGCACCAAACACCCACCTTCCATCGTCTTCTCCCGTGGGTTGTGGTCAGCATTAATGTCCCTGGATCGATGTGTGACAGTGCTCATGGAAAATCACCAATCAGGGAAGCTCACCTGAGCCTTGGTGTCCAGAGTTTTTCTTGGGGCTCTGCCACGTAGGCGTGAGGGATTGCCCTCATGGCTGATCTCGGTCTCCGGTCTCTCCCGAGTTGGCTGAAACTGTGTAACCTAAAGTTCTTACCCTAAATCGCGTGGTTGATCCTTCTAGAGTGGCCAGCCCTACCCTACAACTCTCCACTGTAACCGGCTCCTACCTTAAATCATACTGTAGGACTCTCCAGTGACTCAGGCAAACTAAGCCACTCCCTCCAGCAGGACATTCCAAGGGCTTAGAGATCACCTCCCGGAAGGCAAGGACAAAAGCCAGACCTCTCTTTGGTCAAGGTTAAAGTCTCTACTGCGCAGAATTGCACCTCCCCTCCTCTGCCCCCACCAGCCTGTCTCCCCTGCTCCTCACCCAGCAGACCAATTTCTTTTTGCTGTTCTTGTCTCGAGAGGAAACGCTGAGTGTCTGACATGGTTTTTGCTGTTGTTGTTGCCGTTGTTTTCAAAGTGTCACCCCTACGCGGATATTGTGTAGTGCTCAGCAATTCTCTGGGGCTCAAGAACACATTTTATTATGAAAAATGGTTTGGGCAACTACTTTGTCTTCTGCAGAGAATCCTGTGCAAAGCTCAAGATTTCCTGGGCAGAGATGTGAAATTCACTACATTACAGATCCATCCACTTCGATGTGAAGTCCAATGAGAAATTTTAAGAGCCTTTGACGGCTAAGGTTATTATTCTCACATATTATCTCAATTAGCTCTTTAAATTACTCACCTGTGCCACGGCCCGTGATGCTCTGTAAATGAACCTGCATCCCGTCTCCATCCTGCAGACAGCACCCCTGGCTCCAGCAGTGTTCTTTCCTCACTGAAGTGTTCTCCTGTTGGCTCCATTTGCTGCTGAAGGGTTGTGAGCAGCTCCATTTGGAGCTGCCACTCAGCCTTCTCCCTCCCCCCACCCCCTGGAGGAAGCCCCTCCTCCAACAGTGCTCCTCTTTTTTCCCCCAACACCGATGGGAGTGGATCTGACCTTGCAAATGGTAACCAGCTGGGTGCACATGGGAATCTCAGAGCCAGGGTGGGGTCCTGGGCAAAGAGCGTTCCTGTTCAATAATTCACCTTTAAGAGAAAGAGAAAACCTAGATGCAGCATTCGGCCATCTTCTAAGATGTGAACAATTCAGTGTGATTCTCAGACATGAAAAATGCAGCAATGCTCTAATTTTATAAGCTCAGTGATGTTTATTATGACATCAGAAGGCCTGGCCTGGGTCCCCTGGGAACAGCTAAAGCCAGGGGAAGCTCTAGTGTGTAGCTCCAAGCAGGGCCCGCCCAGAAGTCCTGCAGATGTGGCCTTACGAGGTCCGGCTTGATGCATTCGAAGCCTCCAGTGCCCTGGCACTTGGAGATGGCTGATGCATTTATCACGAGTCTTTCTGCCCGTTCCTGGAAAAGCAGCAGGAGAAAAAGCCAGCTCTGAGCAGAGAGCAGTCGTGCAGCAGGAAGTGTGAACCTCCAGGCCCCCTGACTGCACTTCCAGACATCATTCCTCCCCCAGCATTCTCGGTTTTGATTCCCAGAAGAAAGTGAGCGGGGGCTCATTTTATATTTGCTGAAAGGCCCTGGCATTGTTTTAAGTTACTTGAAAGTGAGTTAAAGCTGGGAAGATCCTTGGGTGGGGCTGCATTTCTAGTGACAGCATCCCACGGGATTTCACTTTGTTGCGGATGGTGCTTCTCAGGCAGCAGGGCCAAGCCAGGGACTGACCCGGCTTCAGTGGTCCAGAAGCCCGTGAGCTGCAGGCCTGCGTGGGGATGTGGCTGCCCTTTGAGGGGCCACAGTGGATACCAGGGTGTCAGAGACCAACTGGGGATGGGGGCACACATGTGTGTGCAACACATCTGTGCTTTTCCCTGGCCACTCTTTTGTTTTTCTCAGTAACGGTGTTGAGCACCTAAGGTGTCCAAAACTCTCCCTGAGCTCAACCTGTCAGCTCTGCTTCTCCGAGGCGTGTGAGATGGTTGTAGCCTAAGATGCACTGGCCTCTAATTGCACCTTCCCTTTTGATTGCTTTTCCTTCGTTTCGGTAACAGAGCGGGATTTGACAAGCCCCTCCCCTGGTGACCTCGGTAATCATTGATTATTTGTAGGAAGCTGCTGGTTGCTTCCCTAAAAGGGGAACTTCCCAGCTCTTGTTACCACCAGTGTCTAAGCTTCAGGGTTTGGTCACAGCAACTCTCAGGATGGTGATTTCAAAGTGGTCTTCAGCGTAAATATCCGGTCTTTTGACTGTTGTCACCTTCAGTCGAATATACTCATTTCTCCTTAATCAGGTTCCCAAGTTTAAAAAAAATGAATAATATCTACTTCGTAAGAAAGTATACCACAGCAGCTTTAGTAAGTGCATTTTGAGTGTACCTTCTGAGTAAACACCGCTGTTCTTAACTGTGACCCCACTGGGCCATACAACAGCAGCCCAGTGGGCGCCTGTGATGCTCTCAGACCCCAAAGACCGAAGCTTCCTGAGATCGTCTCTGGAAAGATCTGCAGGAGGGTTGGGCCCTGATTTGGCAAGCATGACCTTGAACAGGGAGCCATAGCGTTCTGCACTTGAAGGTCTATGAGCCCTCAGCCAGGTAAAGAGATGCATGGACATGTGGGGAGCCGGGCTTAGAAGACAAAGCTTGTCTTAGCTTGTCTTTGTTACTACCAGGTAACATACCGCAGATGGAACGGCTGAAACAATAGACATTTATTTTTTCACAGTTCTGGAGGCTAGAAGTTCAAGATCAAGGTGTGGGCAGGTTTGGTTTCTTTTGAGGCCTGTCTTCTTGTCTTGCAGACAGCCGCCTTCTCGCTGTGTCCTCACACAGCCTTTTCTCTGTGTGCTGTCTCTTTGTGTGTCCCAATATCCTTCTCGTATAAGGACACCAGTCAGATTGGGTTAGGGTCCACCCTAACAGGCTCCTTTTAATCTAATCACTTCCTTTAAGGTCCTGATTCCAAATACAGTCCCGTTCTGAGGTCCTGTGAGTCAGGGTTTCAATCTATGAATTTCTGGGGGTGTAAAAACTCAGCCCATAACAGAGCCATTCTCCAAAAATGAGATGTCCTGCATGAAGAGGATTTCATCACTGTCATGAGGGCTTTGCCAAGGCCCCAGACCTGCCCTTTGAGACCCCATGGTGGGCCCACAACTCAGACCCCCCCCACCCCAGGCCAGAGGCCTCATCTGGAGTTTTGCTGGCTTGCGCCTGAGTTTTCTGGCTATCTTGGCCAAGGTGTGGACTAGTCACCTTGCCCTATTGTTTAGCTGAGACACGGTGCTAACACCTTTTGGGCACCGCGCTACGAGCTTCACAAATAGTCCTTATGATGACCTTGGGATGCGGCTACTATTATCATCCCTGTTTTACAGATGAGCACACTGAGGCCAGAGAATAGAGTCTTTCCAAGGGGTCAGAGCTGGAAACAGTGCCCCGGCCCTTCTGCCTCCCGAGCAGGGGCCTCACCACTTGGCTACTCTGCCCTCAAGGGCTTTTAGGCTCCTGCTTCGAATAAAGCCCAGGCAGAAGCCCAGGCCTGGCTGGCCCAGCTTAGAGGGTCCCCAGGCCAGACAGAACCCATCTCCTTGAGTATGTCTGCGGTGTGCCACCCAGACTCCTGGTACCAAAGGGTGGTGTTGCGTTGACAGGCACAGCTTCAGGGAGAGTGCTGGGGGGAGGAAGGGGCCTCGGCCCTGCCAGCCAAGCTGCCAAGCCTGTCTTTTGGTTAAGGAGGGGCCCTTCACCCCGTTGTACTGTCACGGAGGCTGTTTCTTTAGCTCTCACATGGGGCCGAGCAGAGAAGCAGCTAAGAGCTCCAGCTCAGGAGTGCGGGGGATCGGGGTCTCTGCTGCTCACTAGTGCACAGTCCAGGGCAAATTACGTAACCCCCTGTGCCTCAGTTTCCTCCTCTGTAAAACCATGGTAATAGGAACACCCACTGCACAAACTTGGTGTGACGATGAAAGGAATTAACATGTGTAAAGAATGTAGTCACCCAGCAAATATTATCTTGATGATGATGATGATGGTGGTGATGATGATGGTGATGATGATGATGATGATGATGATGATGATGATGATGGTGATGATGATGATGATGATGATGGTGATGATGATGATGGTGATGATGATGGTGATGATGATGATGGTGATGATGATGGTGATGATGATGATGATGGTGATGATGATGGTGATGATGATGATGATGATGATGGTGATGATGATGATAATGGTGATGGTGATGATGATGGTGATGATGATGATGATGATGACGATGGTGATGATGGTGATGATGATGGTGATGATGATGATGGTGATGATGATGGTGATGATGATGATGATGATGGCAGCTCCCATCCCAAGAGGAAGAACCAGGTCTCTCCCCTCCCCAGGTGGCATCTGCCTATTAAGCTGTCTTCACTATTCTGTCCATGGAGGCTATACCTCCTTGTCCATGAGGACCATTCTGCCCAGAGTCCTAGAGCAGATGGGACCTTGGTGAGTTGGAAGGCCTGGGTGGGACCATGAGCCACACTGGCATGGGTCCTTGGTCCTCGTCCCCAAGCCCCACCCAGGGCGCCCCCTAGTCCCTGGGCTCCCACTTTACATTCATTATCCAATTTCATCCTATCCCTATTTCATCCTCTCCCAGGTGATGTTTCCATCCCCATTTTACTGACAAGGAAGCTGAATCTCGTCAGGTGACTTGTCCTTTGTCACGCAGCTCAGGGCTGCAGATACTAAAGCCCATTGGGTGCTTTATCACCACATGTTACCACTTCCTGAATGTATGTTGGATTATCCGCCTTTTGACTCTGTTGCTCCTTAGAGCAGAGCACGTCCCCCACTCTCATAGGAGACTAGCCATGTATTTTACCATCTGGCATGTGTATAATCCTGGGGGAGGGGGCAGAGGGAATGGATGGGCCTGTATGAGCCATCAGGGAGAGTGTGTGAAGGTGGTTTCTTTCCTCCAACTTCTTTGGATTCTCTTTCTGCATCTTGGCCCTTAAGAGAAACCCCCAAGTTCCCAGACTGAGCTGACAGTCTTCCCGGGCTGATACCAATCCTGGCAGCACAGTTTGTCCTGGTAGCAAACACCTTGTCTCATACAGCTGTCCCCTACAGTAATCTAATGCTGCATAACAAACCACCCCAAAGCTGAGTGGCTCAAAACAGCAAGCATGTGCCAGTGCCCTCAATGCTGTGGGTTGCCTGGGGGCATGCACGCAGCTGCATTCACGGGACTGGTCATTTCAAATCCACAGTCCCTGCAGCCAAAGCACAGGGGTGCTTGCTGTGTCAGGTCCCACTGGACCTGCACCAGGACCCCATCTGCATGGCCTTAGACCTCATTTTGCAGAAGAGGAAAGTGAGGCATAGGAAGAGAAAGGAGCTTGGCACACAGGTAGTTAGTGGTGATGCAGGAACCAGGGTCCGGGCTGCCCTGCCCCCACCCAGCGCCTCCCTCCCATGGGAGGCTCAGGGGTCTGACAAGGACATTGGCAGCTCAGCTGAGGTGTCTGAGGCTCTCTGCAAAGCTCACCTTCACCCCTGAATCAGCCAACCATTGTGATGGAGAAGCCCGGCCTATCAGGGACCTCTCCAAGGGGACCCCAAGTTCAGGCCACGGTTCTCTCCAGTATCCCTAGCTGTCGAGGAGGCAGTCACAACAAGTGGGAACTTGATGGACTCACCCCTGGCCTTTTCACAATCCTTCAGAAGCACAATTAGACAGGTGCTCTCTTCCATCATCCTTCTGCCCCATGGGGTCACCATCACGGGATTCAGCGCCTCCCCTGTGTCTGTCTTGTCTCCTCACTGAGCAGTCACCTAGCCAGGCCACATTCTCCACCTGCTGCCACCATATCCCACCGAGGGCCGGACACAGGGGCTCAGTGAGCAAGAGGGGACCCACTGACAAAGGATCAGCCATCAGACCCTCCTGATCTTGGTTTTCCTTTTCCCATCACTCAGTTTTCTCTTCTAAAATAAATCCACTGATTCTTTTTATACTTCATTCTTTTTCTCTTCCTCTTATTGTGTGTGTGTATATATCTCCACTGAGATATAATTAACATACCATACAATTCACCCATTTAAAGTGTACAATTCAAAGTTTTTTAGTCTATTCACAGGGTTGTACAGTCAATATCACAACCCAATTTTTGAACAAGTTTATTCCTCCAAAAAGAAACCATTTTACCCATTAACAGTCCTGTCCCACTGCCCCCAGGCTCCTCCCTCCTCCCCCGCCTAAGGCAACTATTCATCTACTTGCAATCTCTATAAGTCTGCCTGTTCTGGAGTCATATCATATGTGTTCGTTTGGACTGGCTTCTTTCACTTAGCATTATTTCTTCAAGGTCCATCCATGTTGTAGCAGGTGTCAGTTCTTCATTCCTTTTTTTTGCCATATAAATGTCCATATGTGTGGACATATGTCTTCATTTCTCTTGGGTATATACGTGGAGTGGAATTGTGGGGTCATATGGTAACTCTATGAGTAAACTTTTGAGGAAGAGCCAGACTATTTTCCAAAGCAGCTGCACTATTTTACATTCCCACCAGCAGGGTAGGAGTGTTTCAGTTTCTCCACATCCTCACCAACACTTGCTATTGCCCATCTTTTTTATTATAGACATCCTGTGGATGTGAAGTGGTATCTGATTTGCATTTTTGTGGTTTTGATTAGTGATTCTGATTTACATTTCCCCAGTGATTAATGTTGCTGAGCATATTTTCACGTGCTTTTCATGTGCTATTAGCCATTTGTTTATCTTCTCTGGGGAAATATCTATTCAGATCCTCTGCCCATTTTAAAAAAAAAAAAAGGTTGCTTTTTATTCTTGAGTTGTAAGAATGATAAGGAATACAAGTTCCTTATCATGTATATGATTTACAAATATTTTCCCCATTCAGTGAATTGCCTTTTTCACTTTCTTGATGGTGTCCTTTGAAGCACAAATGTTTTTGATTTTGATGAAGCCCAATTTTTTTTTTTTTTTTTTTTTTTGGTTGCTTGTGGTTTGATGCCATAGCTAAGAAACCATTGCCAAATCCAAGGACATGAAGATTTCTCTCGACATTTTCTTCTAAGACATTTGTAGTTTGGCTTTTATATTTAAGTCTTTGATCCATTTTGAATTAATTTTTACAAATGGTGTGAGGTAGGGGCCCAACTTCATTCTTTTACATGGGGACATCCAGTTACTCCAGCCCTATTTGTTGAAAAGACTATCCTTTCCCCATTGAATTATTTTGTCACTCTTACCCATGGTCTCTAAAAATACTTTTATATTTCATAAGGCCTTAAAGATACAATGAATATGCATCTTGCATTTATTTTTAAGTTGTCACTTAGTTTAGGACTACTATTTGATTATTTTTTATTAGAAGTTGATATATGCAGAAACATATTTGATTTCTTATGAGATAGGAAAAGTGAAGTTATGCTGCAGTAACAAACAACCCCATGTCAAATGATTTATTTCTCTCTCACGCTCAACTCCAATGCCAGTTGGTAAGGAAGGTCCTATTCATCATAGTTACTCAGGAACCTGGCCCAGTAGAATCTACATCTTGACATAAACAATCATCACAGTTGCCGGGGCTGAAGAAAAGAAGTCCTGTTTCTTAGAAATTTCCCAGACTGCTTTCTTAAACAAAGGGAATCTTAATGATGGCAAGAATTTTTAGGTACTTGGAGAGCCATCACAGGGGCAGAATGAGTGCAGGTTCAGAACTTGAAACCCAGACCTGCTGCATACGGTCTGTATGACTTTAGGCAAGTTATCTGACTCCTTGCAGCCTCATTTTTCCCTCTGTACAATATCCAGCTTGCAGGAGAAATAGTAGCAGTGTATGTGAGTGTCTAGCGTAATAGCAGGCAGATATCAGGTACCCGACAAACTGTAGTTCCCTTCATCCTCCTGAGACCCTCAGCAGAGGTTAGGGCTGGGATATGGACACACCATCTCTGCTTTAAGATGCAACAGTTGCACTTGGTCTGGGTGCTACCAAGTGAAGTCATCACCGAGCAAAGTTTTCTTCTTCACTATTTAAAAAAATGACCCAGGTATACTCAAAGCCCCATAAAAACCTAGTGGAAGAATTTGCTTGAAGCACATGCCTGTCTCACCCTGTCATTTCCTAACCTGGAAGAGAGGAGCATGAATACCCACGAGGAAAGACACCCTGCCAGCACACTGCCTGAGCTCTGAGCTTACTCCGGAAGCATCCAGCTCACCCTGCCCCAGCTCCGCCTGCCTTTCCAGGTGTGGGCCCAGGGAGGGCACTTGCTCTTGTGGCCTCCACCCCGAGACAGAGGTGCAGAGGGGAAGGAAAGCGGCAGATCTTCCAAGAGGGGAATGGCCCCAGCTGAGGACTTTCTTAGTGCAGAAATGTCACCTCGGGCTGCCTGGAAGGAGAGCTCCAGGCTGTTGACCCCAACTCTGACATCAGGGACCAGCCAATGTGCTGAAGCAGCCATGGCTAAACGTTTCTTTCATGCCAGGTGGACATGAGCTGCTGGAGGAAGGGTGAAGGGTCATGGCAGGCAGGTGGGATGCCCAGGGCTGAATGAGAGCTGAACTTCTGCCTTTTCAAAAGCAAATCCAAGGGGGAAGAAAAAAACCAAAACCAAACAAACAAAAACCACACAACAACAACAAAGTTCCCCATCTGAAAGAAAAGTCTGGAGGCTTTTTCTTTAGCTGGGGTCCAGGTGGCTGAACCTGGACCCAATCATCCTGAGTTCCCTGCACTGCGTGTATAAAGGCAGGTATTGCCCCTCATGATCCCACCTCCCCAGTTGGTCTCTGTTGCTCACAATCTACTCAGAGCAATTCAACAACTATTAGCTGAATCCTTCCAGCGTGCCTGGAATTGTGCAAGGTGCCAAGATAAGTTAAGACTCCATTCCTGTTCTCAAAGAGATTAGAGGTGTCTCCTTCTCAGCTAACAACAGCTAACTTTTAAAAATACTTCTTATTAAGGTACAGTACATATGGAAATTGCATATATCGTAAGTACGTGAAACTCAGCTCAATGAGTTTTCACAAACTAAAACCAGTGCCCAGGTCAAGAAGAGAACATTACCAGAAACCCAGAAACCCACCCCCACTCCTTTCCAGCCACTATCCACCACTCCAAGACACCCTGATTCTGATGGCAACAAGAGCGAACTTGTATTGAGTGTAACTTATGTGTCAGGCACCACTGGTGTAAGCACCTGACATCTATTGGCTCATCTAATTCTCACCCATAGATCTGAAGGCACAGCCCATGGGGAACACAGTTAGCAAATGGGAGAATCTAACATTGTCCCCGACTACTACCCTTACATTGCCTCTCCTGGAGGCAACAGAGTGCTGAAATAGTAATGCATAACAATGCTCCTGGGTCTGCTCCGCTGAGAGCAGCCAGGGGATCTGAGCCAGGCCTCAATGAATGGATAAGAATGCCCCTAGCAGATAAAGCGGGGGAAAGTGCATAAGCAGAGCAGGGAAGCGCAGGGGTCCAGTGTGGTGAGAGCAGGGCAGAGGCAATGAGGGTGGGAATATGAAGGACTTGTTGGAGCTGGATTCTGAGTGCGTTCGAGTGTTCTGACTTTGCCGGGGCAGGTGAGGGACTTGCTGAGGTTTAGAATCAGCCATCGGCCCCAAGAGTGAGACCATACTCCACCTGCTTGCTTTGCTGGCTCAGAGGCGTGGCACAGGATGGGAGCCAGCCCCACTAGGGATGTCCTTGGGCTTGGTCTCTAAACAACGACTCAGTTTTGGTTGTACAGTCTTGACGGCTGTGCAAAATTCTGTGGTTGTTTTCGTGTGCGTTTGGGTAGGCTCAGTAAAAGAGACTCTGCCCCCATCTTTCGAGACTTTTTAACCCAGATGGCAGAAAGGAGACATAACCAGTTTTTACGATCTTTGAGAACATGAGGGAAAAAAGAGAAGATGGACTCATCACAAGTCTGCACGGGTCAAGCACTTTCTATGTGCAAGGCCGTGGGTGGGGTTAATTGAATTGGCAGGACTACACCTGTTACAGGGAAAGGAGAAGGGGTGGTGGTGTCCATTTGGGATGCCTGGGAAGGCTGCTTGCAGACTTGAGTCTTGATGGAGAGGTGTGACTTGGGCTTGAGGCGGGAAGCAAGCGATACTATGCAGAAGCATCCAAGTGAGAAAGCCGAAGCCAGAACTTTTGGACACCAGGGTTAGAGCCGAGGGATGGGCAAAGGCCCTAGAACTTCAGTTAAGGAGGTCAGGCCCTGCGCCGCCGGAATGGGCGCCTTGGACACTCCTGAACTCCCACGGGAGCCGTCCTGCAGCGCCCCTGCCCAGACATCCTCGGCCCCGCCCTGGCCGACGACCCGGGCCCCGCCGCACTCCGACCCCGGGACCCGCCCAAGTGCCCCGGCGGCCTCCCGGGCGCTGCCCCGGCTCCGCAGCCGTCGGCCGGCTCACCGCGCCCCGCGCCCCTCCTTCCCGCCCAGCCCTCCGCGCTCCCCCGCTCGCGGCGCGGCGCAGCGCAGCGCCGGCTCCTCCCGTGGCTGCATTGCAGACGCCGCCGCCGCCGCCGCCGCAGGGCGCGCCGGGGCTGCGCCGGGAGCCCGGGCCCGGGTACGCGGGGTCCCAGGGTGCGGGGCTCCCGAGCGGACCCGACGGCGCCGCGGGGCCGGGAGTCGGCGGCCGGGCGAGGGGTGGCTCCGCAGGCCGGGAGCACGCGGCCTGAGCGCCCCTCCCGCGCGGCGCGGGCCCCAGAGGAGGCCGCCCGGGGCTGTGGGCCCGGGGGAGCGGGCGCGGCCGTCGGGCTCGGAGTCGTCCCTGCCCTCGAGGGGACCGTGGCCACCCGGCTGGCGGGCCTCCCGGAATCTGGGCGGGGGAGCGGGCGACGGCATCTCGAGGGGCCGTGGCGAGCCCGGGACCGCGCTCCGCCCGCACCCTCCGGGCCGGGACCGCCGCCGTCCAGCGCGGCGCCGCGGGTCTCGGGCGCAGTTCCGGCGCAGTCCCCGCGCCGAGCGGCTCCGCGCCCCACACCTGCCTCTGCCCGGCTCCGGGTGACGTAGCGCCCTCCGATTGGTCCGCGGGGCCCAGAGGGCGGGGCCGAGGCCGGTGAGCTCACCGCCGCGCCCCGCTATTGGCCCGGGCGCCGCACTCGGGCTGTGGCGGGGAGACAGCGGTACCCGGAGCCCGAGTCGTTCCAGCCGCGGCGTGTGGAGCTGAGCGGGTCGGGGCAGGGCTGGGCTGTCGGGGCCGGGCCGGGCGGGGCCGCGCGGGAGGAGTAGGAAGACAGAGGCGGCTCGGCGCCAGCCCGACCGAGCGTTGGTCGTGCTCACCAAGTCGGAGTGAGTGTGCGTGCGGCCGAGGGGAGAGTCGGCCGGGCGCGTGCGGGGCGAGGGCGGTGGCCGGCGGGGGCGCGCGGGCCGGCCGGGCGCGCGGGGGCGGGGCCGGGCCCGGGCGCGCGCCGCGGCCGGGGCGTGGGGAGCACCCGTGCCCGCGGCGGGGGCGCGCGTGTTTACGCGAGGGGGAAGCCAGTGTGTCGGAGGAGCGCGTGCGAGGACACGCGCGTTTGTGGAGGATGGGGGGGCGTGGGAGGGGCGCGCGTGTTCACGCGAGGGGGGATTGTGTTTGGACGCGCGAGTGTGCGTGGGGCCCGGCGCGTGTTTACGGGGCGAGCGTGCGGAGCGCGTGTTGATGGAGCGAGGGGGAGGGCGTGAGCGTGTTTGCGGAGCGGAGGTACGGACACGGGTGTTTATGGTGCGAGTGGGAGGGTGAGGGGGCGCGTGAGCTGATGGAGAGAGCGCAGGGACTGAGTGTGTTTTGAGGCGCGAGTGCGCGTGGCGCCCGGCGTGTTTACCGAGCGAGCGTGGGTGAGGGGGATGGCACCACGCGTGTTCGTGGAGCTAGTGGGGGAGCGGGAGGAACGAGGCCGGGAGCGCGCGCGCGAGTGTTGCTGCGAGGCGGTGGGGGCTGGCGTGGGTGTGAGAACACGCGTGTGCGCGCGAGCTCGTGGGAGTGTTTGGGTGAGTGGCGGTCTGGGGACGCGCGTGCGGGGAGTGGCCGCGTCGGGGCGGGCGCAGGGGGCGGCCGGGCGCGAGCGGCGCGGACGCCCGTGGGGCCGCCGGCTGGTTTTCGTTTTCGAGGCGCGTCTGGGCGGCGGGCTTTTCGGATCGAGTGCTCGCTCCCGCGGCCAGGCGTGGGGAGAGGGGCGGGGCCGGGTGCCCCCTGGTTGGGGCGCAGGGAGAGGGGCGGGGCCAGGCGCCCGCTCCACGGGGAGAAGGGCGAGAGGAGAGCAGCAGGGACAAGTGCCCGCTTGGCAGGGAGAGTGGCCGGGACAGACTGGCCCTCGGCCCCAGACGCCTCTGCGGGACAAGGCGGTTGGAGGCTGCCTTTTCCTAGCAGGCCAATGGAGTGAATGAACGTTTTATTAATCCGTGCGTAGAACACGGCGGGGAAAGTTGGTTGAGTTCAGAGACTAAAGGTTTGGAAGAACTTCCTGAGAGCTTTGCTTCCCTGCAGAGCAGGGACTGGAGAGGCGCACTGACCCTTGCTTCCACCAGCCAGGCTCCGCGTGGCCTTCTTTCATTTATAAGATCTCTCCTGCTTTGGTTTCCTAGGGATGGCCCAATGTCAGGGCCGGTCCTGATGGTGGTCAAATGTTTGAGACCATTTTTCAATCTTCGTCGATTTCTGCAGGCATCAAATTTCCGAAAATATAGTACTCTTGCAAATAATCTTCCTAATCAATTACTTCACCAGGGAATGATGGCAGACTTAAAGCCTGTTTTGGATTTTGTCCACCATTGCTTGGTATGATTTCTACTGGTTAGTCTGAAATATATTGATGTAATTGGCAAAGCAGATACAGTAAACATGAGAAGTGCTCTCAGATAATTATGAAGTGCCTCGTGTATTTGTTTGTTTGAATGCATTATATTTTTCCCATCAGTGAGGCCAAAACCTGAAATTTAAAAATTGTGATCCCCCAAAGTTGTGTCACATACGGAAAATGGCTGGCTGTATATAAAGGAGTCCTCTTCTCTCTCTGTCTAAAGGAATGGTTTGGAGAGTTTCCCTACAGGATCTGTCATATAGAGAAACTGTTGCTTGGGAACCTGATAAAAAGAAATATGTTAAGCAGTAGCGCTTTCCATGGTGTTTGTTTATAGAAGTATATTTATTATTTTAAGACCAAAATTAGACGATAGCAAATAAGCTTATGTTTCTCTTTTTCTTAGTGTTAGATTTCGGGAATAATAATGTTTAATGTTCTAGAAAATAGCATTTACTTACAGGGTATGCATTTCCCAAATAAATTCCGATTGGTGAAAACAGCAGAGGACTGCCTGGAATTCCTAAGGGACCTGGACCCAGGCATTCTAATTAATTGTGTTCCAAATAACCTAAATGGAAACACAGTATTTAATGCAGTAGTTAATAACAACATTGTATCCTTTAAGGATTCTTATTAACTCTTCCGCTTTTGTGATAGACACGCAGAGACACATTATTATTTTCTTTGGTTCTCTGTGGAGGGCTCTGCTGGGCCTTCCTGCCTGTAACAGCATCTGGCCCTGCTGCAGGACGTTCATGTTGGGCTGTCCTAGAAAACATGGGTAACAGGTGGCACAGAAAATTTTTTACTTCACATGAGAAAGATGGTGAAGTTAAAGAATCAGTTGACCTTGAAAGTTTCCCGCGTGAAAGGTATGAGACTGGTATCGATGGCTACAATTCAGATGCTCGGCTCAAGATCCCTCGCCTTCTGGCACTGCCAGAAATGTCCATTTTGGTAACCTAGAATTTCCTTTGGGAACCATCATAATTTTTCTGATGTTTTCAATCCTTGTGAACTTGGATTGTGAACTTCTGACGTTGCAGAACTGTACTTGTAGGCTGCCTTTTAAAAATGTTTAAGGAAAATTTTATTTTTACATTTTGTTTTTACATTTACATTTATTTAAAGCTCAACTTTAGGTTTCACCCAGAAGGGGCAGTAAAGACCATTTTGTTAAACGTGGCACCATTCTTTAGCCGGTGCAGTGGTTTCGGGAAGTCCTTTATTCTTCCTTAGCAGTGTTACTTCCCCATCCCTTTCCCAATTGTTTTTTTGTGCCTGCTGTATCTTCTCACATTTAAAGGGCTTTGCTCTCTCTGACTTAACGTGGGTTAATATTTGTATCCCATCGATCTTTTTGAAAGAAGACCCTCTGAGTGGTGCCAGGTCTTCGTTGTTAAATATCAACCGTGGCATCTTGTCACACTATATAAGCAGAATATTTGGGAGTTTATTTCAGTTATATATTCCTTTGCCAAAAAGCTTTTGGCATCCACACGCGATGTAGTTTATTTGCATACACCTAACCTTTTTTTTTTTTTTTTTTTTTTTTTAAAAGGGTGTTTAAGGGAGCTTACAGAGATACATATTAAGCAGTGAGAATAGGTGAGATAAAGAGGGAGTAGGCAAAAGGAAAGTGAGGGTCCAGGAAGGTGAAATGGGGACGAATGAGGTTAGTAAACGACATTCATTCCATAAAGCCTCCCACACTTTCTAGAGGCAGGCCATGAACTGCCTTCTAGGCTCTCTGTCGGTTGTAGAAGAAGTGACACAGGCTTAATCCTGTCTTTATTACACCTTACACACCATGCGTTTTCTTATATTCCATGGAAATTCTGACAGCCATCAATGAAGTTTGAGTGATGGTGGGAGAAGTCTAGACACGCTGCATTGAATTACCTTAAAGACTGCATGTTAACATTGGTCACGTTGAACACTTAGGAAGCAGCTGGGAACCTGCTGGGTGACCCCTCACCTGAGGACATTGGAGCTCGTGATCATGAAGGTCATCAGTGATGGCCTTAACCCTTCCTGAGTGGATTGTCCTGAAGTCAAAAGACCGACTTTTCTTTGTTATAAGTGCCTCCAAATATATTAAATTACCATTTATCAAGTACCAAAATTGACCAGTTAGTCTATGTTTCTTCACCTTCCTTCTTCTGACTTTCACCACCCTCCAAATCTGCTCCCACTCTGTTAGTCTGCCTTCCCCCGTCCGCCAGCAGCTACTCAGCGTGTATTGCACTCCCGCTCTCCATTTAAAATTCTTCCTCCTTATTCTCTGAGCCTAACTCACGCCTGATCTCATTAATGAACCCTTTCCTCTCGTCTCCCAGATTAGATGAGCAGCTCTTTGCTGGGCAGGGTGGCACTGAAGCTGTATCTTCCCCGACTACCCCTAGCGCAGTGGAACCTGGGAGGTGGAGTTTCATAAATACTGTTAGTTAACCAGAAAATTATATGCATGGTGTTACTCCTTGGATAGAGTGAGAAGAACGTTAACAAGAAAGTTCTAAAACACACCCGACTCTGATCCTATCTCATGCATTCAGTTCAGTCCTGCCTGTTGGTAATTTAGACACAAACTCCACAGGGTCTCCCATTCAGGTCCATTCAAGGTCCGTAGTGGATTTGGGTTGCCATTTAAGTGGTCTCGAAGTGGCCCTAAAAGTCTTGGCCTGTGTCAGTGTAAAATAGCAGGGTCTTAGTCGCCTTTCGGGATTTCTTAAGATTGGCCAGAAGCTTGCTGTCTACGAATGTGTAGAGGTAACAACTGTTTGCTTGAATATAATATGGTAGGATGAGTACTAGGTTTTCGTTTTAGCTCTGTCTCTAAGTAAATGAGAAATCGTAGGTAAATCACCTTACAGTCCTGGATCAGTGCCTTACCTGTTTTCTAAGCCTATTAGTAGTGGCTCAGGAAATTAACTTAGTGGTCAACATCATCAGTTATTAAAATCAGAATGCACTGCTCATAGTATGGGTAAGTATCAATTTGGGAAGTTTTTGTTTCAGGGGCGTGTGTGTGTGTGTGTGTGTGTGCACGCATGCACACACGTGTATGTGTGTGTGTACTGGGTTCTGTTTCTTTCTGTGGGCCACAGTCAAAACCTATCGAAAGCGCCTGGACCAGATAATTCATAACTCTCTTTAAATCGCAGTGTTCTGTAATGATTCTCTTGTGTGGGATGTAACTGTAGTTATGATAGTCAATTTGGCAGTAACTTAAGGCGTGAATGAGTTAGGATACTTCTGAAGGTATTTAATTCAACAACAGAAGATCGCCAGCTAGACAGGAGCTCAGTATACCTTTCTCTGTTTTTCTGATTTTTGGGTAATCAGAATGTTTCAAATGAGCATGACAGCTTATTTCTGCCAAAATTTATCCCATGTTTTATAGAGAGCTTCAAATGATTCTTATGTACTACCACTAAGGTCTGTTTAATGATATTGATTTGTGTGTGTGTGTGTCTGTGTGTGTGTGTGTGTGTCTGTGTGTGTGTGTGTCTGTGGAAGCAGAATTTAACCAGGATTTATTTATTAAAAGGATCCACATTGATGGATTCACCTGAGGCTCTTCCTTTAGCTTTAGATGACAGAGCTCCAACTCAAACTGGCTTCTGTAAAAAAGAGAATTTATTGACTCTCATGAAGTCCAGTTTTGGTGTTGTCTTTAAGTATAGCTGGTTCCAGATGCTCAAGTGATGTCATTAGAAACCTGTCTCTCCCTCTCTTGGCTCTCCTCTCCTCTCTGTTGATTTTATTCTCGGGCAGGGGTTCCTGGAGCAATAGCAAGATGACCCGCTCAAAGCTCCAGGCTTATATTTTGCCAATTTAGCAAATATCTTCAGGAAGACAGCACTTCTTTCCCAGTAGTTCCAGGAAATGTTCTGTCCTTACTGGCCCAGCTTGACTCATGTGTCCAATCACTTGAATGAGGAGGGGTAGTACTCTCATTAGGAAGACCTGGCTCACCCACCCCTGGAGACAAGAATTGTGGTGAGAACCACCTGAGCTGAGCATAGGGCATCTCCCAAATGAGAAGCACGGTGCCATGGCCAGGGACCGGGAAAAAGATTCTGGGCAGGTGCACTGTGCTAATCTTCACCCTTAACTATCACATTCCCAAAGAAAGCACCCTTCGTTCTGAAACCGCAGAAGCTCATAACAAGGCTTTCAAACATGCTTTCATTTTCACGGTCCCATTTAAAATGAAGACACACCAGAATCGTTACCTTTCAGTAGACCTTTAAATGGGTGCTGACTAACAATCCCTAGGACCATTTTCAGAAAATAGGATTCAAGCCCTTAATATTTCACTCTGTGGTTTGGAATAATCAACAAAGAATTTCTTTAAATACCCTTTTGTCTTTTCTAGTGAAAGAGACCATTCATTCTGTTCCAGCCAGAATCAATGTCCCTGGCATTTGTGTGTGTGTGAAAGATGTTTTATCTAATAATGTAAAAAATAGGAAGGGCCCAGCCTAAAGCTGATGATGTTTCTAAAAGCTTATAAATCAGTTGAATAATATTTCCCAGATAAACAGTGCAACAAATGGTGGGTGGGTTCCGAGGCTAGACGGAGAACTAAAACCTTTTGAATCCATAATAGATACTCTGAATTTGCAGGAGAAAAAAATGAAAATAATGTGTGTGCATGCATATATCACATATAAACTGTCAAACACTGAACTACCTAATGTACATGATATATAAATACATAGCCTACACTTACATGTTCTAAAGCAAATGAAAAAAAGTGAACTTCACATTTGAATATTAAATATACGGCTTGAATAGAAATAAATGTATATGTAAAATAACTGCAGTCAAGGGAGACTTCTTGGTGAAGATTCTTAATTCACAGGGTAGAACCCAAAATGATTCTCTGAAATTAACAAAGTCTAGCTCTCTAACTTTTTAGAGGAATAAACCCAGAGAGAGTAAATAACTTCAGTTTCTTGATGACATAACCCATTATTATTATTATCCATGATAATTACAATCATATTTTTATTCTTGAATTGAACAAAGGAGAGAGAGAGAGTGAGAGAAATCCTTCTTAGTATCTCGAAGAGTTACAACAATGAAAAGGGAAGGAGAATGTGGGTTAAAGAGGTGGTCACGTACGTGTCAAAGGTTGTCTGAGGAGGAATTGACTGAACCATAAGCAGTAAGAAGAGGAGCCTCCGAAGAAGGAAGAAAGGAGGCGGTGGGAACAGATGTGGGGTCGGGTTCCCATACTAGTCCCTGGGGGACCTTCATCATTAACCTAAATAACCTGGGGTCTGTGGTTGATGAAAGTGGACCAGGAATTTCATAACTCAGAGACTGTCTATCTCATGGTATTCTTTTATTTATTTATTTATTTATTTTTGGCTGTGTTGGGTCTTCGTTTCTGTGCAAGGGCTTTCTCTAGTTGCGGCGAGCGGGGGCCACTCTTCATCGCGGTGCGCGGGCCTCTCACTGTCGCGGCCTCTCTTGTTGTGGAGCACAGGCTCCAGACGCGCAGGCTCAGTAGTTGTGGCTCACGGGCCCAGTTGCTCCGCGGCATGTGGGATCTTCCCAGACCAGGGCTCGAACCCGCGTCCCCTGCGTTGGCAGGCAGACTCTCAACCACTGCACCACCAGGGAAGCCCTATCTCATGGTATTCTTTAGGACTAGTTTCAGTTCCTAAACTCTTCTGTGGGAGTTACTTACAGGACATGCTTATGAGAAGCTCCCCCTACAAAAAAAAAAAAAAGGTTCAGATAAGTTTAGGAGACACACCTACCAGTAGCTTTCCCCAGCAATTTAGAGTGCACGTTAAAATAATAAGGTTCAGAAAAGTCATATGTTAAAGAAATACAAACGTACTTAGTGGTGTTTAACCCAGTGTTTCCAAAACATCTTTAACACAACATGCGGTTTTTATGGTCTGCTGAGATGTTACCTCGCGAAATGGTTCTGAGCCTGGAATCCATAGATGTCCCATGGCTCTGAGTCTCCTGAAATTACATGCAAAACTTTGTATGTATGTATTTTTCTGGGAAAGGATTTGTAGCTTTCCTCACCGTCTAAGAGCCCATGAACATTATGGGTAAGAATCGTTGGTATGGGTTCTTTTCTTACAAGGGAAGTCCGAGTCCAGTTTCCCTTAAATATCCCTCATCGGTATGTTTTATGTCAGCCTAGGGGTATCACTCAGCGGGTCTGGGCAGTCACTCCGGGGGTGCCCAGAGATATGGAGGGATCCACCTTGTAAACGGGGAGCTGACTTGATTGTGTTTATTGTCAAATAGATTTAAAAATTGGCAGCTTCTCTCTTTCTGTCAAGAATTGTGGAAAGAAATGCCCTATACATTACACTGCCGTATCGCTAACTCCAGATGTGTTCATTCCCAAACAAAGAAGAGAACAGGTTATTTTATTGCAGTAAAGGGACTTTTTGAAAGTTAAGGGCCTGCAGAAGAGAAATCCATTGAGAGTTAATGGTAAACAGTTAAGAACCAACTAAATTAGAGAAAGCTTTTCCTTCAAGAAATGTAAGACATTCAACTCACTTTTATTTTTTTATTATTTAAATTTATTTTATTTATTTATTTTTTTTGGCTGCGTTGGGTCTTCGTTGCTGCGCGCGGGCTTTCTCTAGTTGCGGCGAGCGGGGGCTACTCTTCGTTGTGGTGCACAGGCTTCTCATTGTGGTGGCTTCTCTTGTTGCGGAGCATGGGCTCTAGGCACACGGGCTTCAGTAGTTGTGGCGCGCGAGCTTCAGTAGTTGTGGCTCGCGGGTTCAGTAGTTGTGGCTCGTGGGCTCTGGAGTGCAGGCTCAGTAGTTGTGGTGCACGGGCTTAGTTGCTCCACGGCATGTGGGATCTTCCCGGACCAGGGCTTGAACCCGTGTCTCCTGCATTGGCAGGCGGATTCTTAACCACTGTGCCACCAGGGAAGTCCCCCAGTATTGCCTTTATTGCAAGGATGTGGAGGTCCATTGCATCACAGCCTTTCTTATTAATAAGCATCTGTAGGAGACGTTTCTTTCAGCTCTTAGTACCTGGAAGAGCCATGTTATCCACAGCAACTGACAGTGATCTTGAAACTGACTGCCTCCCTTTTTGCTTTGTTTGCTAAGTTCAGCCAAATTTGGGACTCACAGTTAACCATTTTAGAGGATTTAATATGTCTTTTCTGTATAACGGCTTTACCTGAGCTTTATTTTATTCTCTTCATGAATCGTCGTCTTACCTAATCTCTTGTTAATCATGAGTGTTTTTATCAGCCACCTCAAAGAGACATACCTAGATCCAGGATTGGTTCCAGTTAAGTGAGGGCAGGGAGGGAAATAGAGAGGTTGAGAGGGAATGGATTAGGGCAGGGAAGGGAAATTGGGAAAGAGAGGAAGAGGGGAGAAAAGAGAGGTGAAGCTGCGTTAGGGATTTGCGAGGGATGCGTCCCAGGGTTCGCGCCCACTGCCATTTGAGTTAGTTATTGACCTTTTGTTCCATCATTTAACTGCTCCCGAACCTTTAGATCAACTACGCAAAGTCACCTACATACAAACCTTCAAGTTGTGAACTTTTAAAGATGCGAACGTGTGTTCGCATGTCCAATCACGTAAGTTCACGTGTCTGGCATACATTGTCATGTGGATGTATCCTCTACAAGTGGTTGTGCTTTTGTGTACTTTATAGTACTGTATAGCGTACAGTAGTACAGTGTCTTTATTTCAAGCCCAGGATGTGTGGAAGCAAGCGTAAAAGCAGTGGTGATGTAGCTGTTAGTGCTAAGAAGCTCCAAGCAATCACGATGGAAAACAAAAGTGAAAATAATTGAGAGAGTGGAGCGACGCGAAAAGACGGTAGACCTGATGGAAACGGAGGCCCAGAGAAAGGATGAAGAGAGACAAGAGGAAGAAGAAGTAACTGAAGAACCGAAGAGATTCACGACGCAGGAAATAGCATGGGATTTTCTTTATTTGAGGCGGCACTGTTAGTGTTTGAGGCACAGGACCTGAACATAGAACGGTACACGATGTTTGCAGCAGCCGTTCAGAATGCGATCCAGTGCTACCGTGTCATCTATGATGAGAAAAAAAGAGCTACTACCCAGACATCACTGGATCGTTTTTTCAGGAGGGTAGATGGAATTGAATCCAGCAAGGAACCAAGGAACCAGAACCTGTGCCATCAATGTCAGGTGTGAGTGAAATTGCAGCTTGCTCTCCACCTCCTATTGCTGACCATCCTTCAGCTCTACCACCTCCCACCTCCTTTCCCTCTTCCAGTCAGTAACTCTTCTTGCCTGTTCACTGGATGCCAGCCCCTGTATGCCAGCTGTTGTACTATACTACTGTACTTTTCAAGGTACTGTACTGTAAGATTAAAAATGTTTATTTTTTGTGTTTGTTTTTTATGTATTATTTGTGTGAAAAGTATTATAAACCTATTACAGTACAGTACTATATAGCCATGTGTTAGTTGGGTACCTAGGCTAATTTTGTTGTACTTACGAAAAAGTTGGGCTTAATGAATGCGCTCACGGGACGGACCTCATTCGAACGTCGGAGACTTATTATACACTCGGAGTGGGGTGATTAAATAAGCCCAATTTGGGGACTTCCATGAGGACAGCAAGATGGGACAACCCCACAACTGTATGAAATCAAGTTGCATCCCCATTTCGTGAAAATCACTCTGTTTTTAGCTTTTTCACCTAATCCAAGGGATGTTTGAATAGCGGCCTCACTAATACATTCATTCAGGCCTCACTCATTTGGAAGTTGCAAAATTTTGAAGATGACTCTGGTTTAGGGGTGGAGCCCTAATGGGAAATGTAGTACCAAGTTACAGCCTCCCAAACTCAAAGTGCGGAAGCAAGTAGCCTGCAGACACAGGAGAGCAGCCCTTGATGTGTTTTTATGTGGTGTCTGAAGCCAGGACACAAAATGGTCCTCACAGGGATCACGACGGTACTAAAAAGGAGCTTAATGGCTAAAATTTTTCTACAGCTCCGGTGGTTCCCTTGGAGAAATATTTTATTTCGGTATAAAATGGTTAAAGTGATATAACTTGGATTTTTTAAAAGATTTCTCTATTTGTCAGAAAGGCCTATGATAAATTGTAAAATAGTATCTTTAGATCGTTTTATCTATTTTGACTTACTTTTTAATACATCCAGTATTTTAAAGTAATACAGCTACTTCTTTTAAAATATAGGCATTTCAGTCTATTGATTTGGAAAGGACTTCTTCGCCTATATTTATTCCAGATTTTTACAGAATCTTATGGCATTGTAAAAAAAATTATTGTAGTTAATACACTTCTGAGTTCTCTGTAGAATCCAGTGTTTAAAAAAATACATATCTGTGGAACTTCTTGGACTTCAACTCTCTCACGAGGTAGCAGGACAGTTGGAACATCTGTGCAGATGGCATCCCTACAATTAGCCTGGAAGAAAAGCATTGCCAGCAGCAGCTCTAAATAATTTATGGAGAGTGAGTTGGAAACAGCGAAAGAAGGAGTGTTTGAACTAGAATCCGGACATGTGGTTTTTCAGTCAGATACTGAAAACCACCAGGAACTCAGGGCAAATAACACCTCTTATGATTAGAAGCGTTCACTAGAAGCAGCCAGGATTTTTTTTTTTTTAACATCTTTGTTAAACATCTTTGTTTAACATCTTTTTTTAACATCTTTTTTTTGTTAAACATCTTTGTTTAACATTTTTTTTGTTAAACATCTTTGTTTAACATCTTTTTTTTTTTTAACATTTTTGCCCTACCTTGTAACACATCTTACAGAGTTTTCTTTTTTATTGCATTTTCAACTTTTCTCCCCATCGTCTCCATCCCAACCTTGTAAAGCACAGCTGCTAAGGTGAAAGCGTTATCATGTACCGGTCTCAGTTAGTTGTTTGTTTGTTTGTTTTCAGATGCCTGGTCCCCGATCTGTTTGATGGGATTAGGAAAGCATGGCCCCGAGAGAAGGGAAGCAACTGCTTTTAGTAACTTGGCTGGAGAAAAGTCACCTAGAAATGATGAAGGGAAACAAATATTTTGTTCTACGCAGTCTCCTTTACCTTCTTCTGCTTGAAATCCACACTTTCAATTTTGAACAGATGAAATCAGTCCCTTGTTCAGTATTTATTGAGGGCTTACTGTGTCCCAGGCCTCGGGAAGACGGCAGTGAGCAGAGCGAAGGCAGGCGCTGGCCCCATAGAACTGTCGAGATCTCTCTTCCTTCCCCTTTATTTCCATTAGGCTGAGGTTCTGGGAATGAAGGCTTATTTATGTCTTATCTGGTTTTTGCGTCCCTGGTGGCCACCACAACAACTTGAGTTGTCCTGTTCGCCGTTCCATCCCCAGGGCCCTGGCCAGTGCCCGGCAGTGGTGTCCCAGCAGGGGGTGTGCAGTGGACATTCGACATTCGCAGAATGAGTCTTTTCTGGCCCTGATTCTCCATCTTGCTTCCCCGAGGACTCGGAGTGGTTTTTTTGGTACAGCTGGGCACCCCAGAACAACCTGCCGGCGGTTAATTAATGGATTCCCGCCCCTTGACAGTTCCCGTGCGTTTTGTACTGCGTCTTGGCAATTGTAGTTCTTAAAGGCAGGGTTTCCCTTTTCCACTTCCTCCATGCAAGTCATTTAAAGTTCATCCCCCGCTCACATCCTTACGTCCAGGTGAGATGGCTGTTCATCTCCAAGTCCTGTTACAGCGCTTTTCCCTCTAAAGACCCCGTCGGTGTCCGGTAACAGGCTTTCCTCCGTCACTTCATCCATTTCTAGAATGTCTCAATCCGCGCTTATAATGATCTCTCTCATTTTCACTGGGTACTTACGCTGTTGAGGCAGTGGCCTCCAGCTGTGTTGCTTTGGGGGACGTTAGCAAACCTGAAACGTGCTCCTTTTTTGTAGATTAGATGACGGTAGGTATAGAATCTGTGTCAGAGTTCCCGATCTCCTTCGCTCTCACGCTAATTAGCTGCAGTTTTGCTGCCTTGAACTGCAGTTGGTTCGCTACTTGACTGACGGTGAAGTTGGCTGCTGCGTAATTCAGGTGCCCTTACATGCTGGATGCCGTGTCGTGATCCAGCTGAGCTCCTTGGGTTCCCCTGAGCCTTCGTGTCCTTGGAGGAGAGGTTGGACATCTTCGCCCTCGTGCAGCTCCAGCTCTAGCACTGAAAGATTTCAAAGGAGAAATCCTTGCAAATTGGCTTTGCAGCCCTCTAACAGCTTGTCTCCTCACCGCTGTTCATCAGCTTAAAGGATTTTTCCCTGTCGTGCCTAAGACTCTAAATTTGTGAACAGTGTGAAACACATACCAAGAAGAAATGTGAATCCCACATCCCTGCCAATGAAGAAAGCCTGAAGAAGAATTGCTGATGTCATTTCCAGTGTTTTGGTCCATAGCGCTGGGGAGTTTTGAAAAAGTGGAGGATGGCAGTTTTTCCTAAGGCTAAATTTAGCCATTGCTTTGGAAAATCAGAGTGGTACAGCTTGTGCCTTATGTCCGGCCGGGCCTCACGCTCTCCTCTGCACTTGGACGTCTTCAGCAGCTCACTGGGGAGGAGCAGCCCTGTGCACTCCAGCGGCCCCTCGACTCTGGGAAGGAATTAAGCGACTTTGTGTTCCCCGTCTTTCTGAGCGTCCCGCAAAACGCAGGAGGCTTCCAAAGCGGCAGTTACAGTTCTCTACAGAAATAGCCCAAGTCATGCCTCCTTTTGCTTCATCAACCCTTCCTGCCAGCGCAGCCAAGGGCTGGGAATGGAACGAGAGACATGGCCTCTGGTCCCCAGTCCAAATAGCAACAGGAGGACACATGTGTGCTCAAGCCACAAATAACGCGTTTTAAAATAGCAGATGGTATTTGATGATCGCGCCTTCATTCATTTACCTGCCAAGGCAAAACTTTCTCTTCTGCTCTGGCAGCAAGGCCGGCGATGGCCCGGGTCGAGCAGTTGTAATAACAAGCTCCGGTTTGCAGATGTTATTTGTTGGCTGATTTTCAGGCCCTGCAAATCCATGCCCACTTTCTGAGGCTGTTCTAGAAAATGTCTCTTTGGTCTCACACGGTAAAAATGTCATGATTCTACAACAGCTTAACCTGTCCAGCACTTTTGTAACTAATTAGATCAAGGTGTGCTGCCAGCCACTGCGTTCCAGATACTCCGTTTCACCAGGGAAAAGTAGGAATACCTAGAAGGTAGGGATCTGTATTTATAATGTGAAGCTCAACGGATAAAGGAAAGTGACGTTGCTGTGAAATTCCAGTTTGTGTCTATGAAGAGGCAGATCTTCCTCAGCTTTTCTGCCAGGGTCTTCACCAACACAGTTACATTATTTCCTTACCTGAGCCCCCAGGAAAGGGCAGCCAGCCAGGTAAATGCCTAGAGCTTTTTCACGTGCTTTCAGGGCACCTCCACTGGGCTCTGATCACTTTGACTGCTCTTTCTTTCCCCAGGGAGTAAGGGGTAAAACTGGCTAATTGGTGTATAGTCCCTGGGAGCCCACTGTGGAGAGCAGAGGTCACTCAGAGCCCTTGCCCCAGAGTTTGGATGACCTCATCCATAATTGGCTTCTGAAGAAGCTTAAATTAGAAAATAATATTCCTTTCCACCGACTGGGCACCCATTCTGTATCTGATACCAAGGATACAAGACGTGCAGACAGCTCGCTCTGGTAGAAATGACATGTGTAAGAAAATAACTATACATTCATTTGCTAAGTGCTATCAGGACACAGAGCAAGACATGAAGATTTGCTGGGTAGACTGGAAAGCACGTGGGTCTGGAGTCTAACCTGTGCTCAAGTCCCTGCCCTGATACTTATGACCTCAGGTAAGTAACACATTTTTGGAGCCTCAGCTTCCTCATCTGTAAAAGGAAGAGGAAAATCAGAGTTGTTTTCCGGATTAGAAATAATACATGTGGAATGTCTGGCCTACATAGATGCCCAGTGGCAGCTACGAATAATAAAACTGAAGGGATGTTTGAGCCACACTCTGAAGAATAAGAAGGTCACCATGTGGACATGGGGAAAGGTTGGCATCACCCAAGGCGCAAAAACGTGTAAGATTCCTGATGGCTTTGGAGAACAGTGAGTATGAGAGGACCCCTAAAAAGTAGCCCGAGGCTGTCAGCAAAGAGCATTCCCTCCCATACCAAACACTTGACATTTTATTTGTAGGTCACAGGGGAGGCAGTGAAGTGTTTTCTAGCAAGATTATCTGATACAAAGTCAGAAATTGCTTCATGTTGTATTGCTCAATACAGCCATGAAAATCAGTTCCAAGATTTAAAGTGAGTTGTGCATAATCTAGAGGAGACACTTAGGCGTGGCTGAACACCTAAGTCTAGCTAGTCGTTGGTTCCTGACACAGACGCTTTCTTTCATCAGATGCCCAAACACTTGGGATTCTCCATTTTTACAGCAGCAAACCCCAATCCTTCTAAACTTAGAATATACTGTGGGTGTCTGACTTCATGAAGTTTTTTCTGTGTTAAAACTTTGGTACCGCTTAGGAATTTTAGGTCAGTATTAATTGGGGACATTTTTAAAATGAGTCGCTTTGAGGGTTAGGAATCCCTGTCAAAGAGAGATGCAGAGATGACCCGTGACTGCTGCTGTGCTGTGTGACACTTTGTGCAGTAGCCCTAAGGAGACACTTGGACAGGGTGCACCCAGCAAGAGAAAAGGGGACATGAAGCGGGCCAGCAGTTGGCTAGAAATGTTTTTTCATCTTCTTGATCTTTGTAGTACTCAGAGCTATTCTGGGATTAGGAGTGTATTTTTCTTTATGTTTTCTAGTGTTGTTGGAAAACTCTAGGAACTGAAGGATAACAAAGTAGTTGGATATACTACATGCTATATCCTGTACCTGTACTTTTGAGATACAAAAATTAGGCCTAGGCTTCTCTTTTTGTAGTTTAATGTATCAGGAAGATTTCTCTTCAGCATTTATTTTATCGACTTATTATATCCAGGTAGCACAGTTACTTCCACCATCATTTTATCTATGTTTAAAATGCCCCCTAGAAGGGTAGAATGAATGCTGCAGTGCTGTGTTAGAGTTGGAGACATTGTATGAACTCATGTTTATTTTCATATAGATAGAAAAATAATTATAGATACGTGTACATACATGGGCTGTTATACTTACAACTTTGTCCTAGCTCTGTGCGCTGAGAGGGCCCAGGAGCAGTGACACTCCAGCAGTAATGAGCACACCTAGCATCCAGATCTTGGTTTCTAAATGCCATTCTCCAATAAAAGAAACCAGGGCTCCCTAGAGAGATTGCTGATTGTAGGGCTGGGACAGGGAAAGTAAAAGATGAGCCTGGAGCAACCGGTAATGCCAGAAAGTAAGGAAGTGCTCGAAAAAGAAGGGAAAAAGGCTGAGGGTATGTCCAAGGGACACAGGAGCCAGCTTGAAAGAGCTCCCAGTGGCCGTGCTGGGACAATTTGGGCAATTAATGTAGTATCGGATGATGACCAAAGTGTAAAATAAATATACATGAGTTCATACTGGTACAGATAAAAGGTTGATCAAGTAAATAAACCACGAAGGACAAATCTTCCTTGTAGGAGAACTCCAAATAATATGTGTGGATACTCCTCTATCCACAAGGTGGAGCTTAATTCTCTTCCCCTTGCTCGGCTGGACTTAGGGACTTGCTTCCAAAGGATAGAGTATGGAAAGAGAAAAATAGTAACTTTATCATGGAGCACTCTAGATTTATAGAGCAAATGATCAGGGTCCACATCAGCAGTACATCGTCATTTACCCCCGCTTGTGTGATGGGCAGGGCACTTCCCCTCTGTGATCCTCTTGCTAAAAACCCATGACTCCAGTCTAATCATTAGAAAACATATCAGGCCAACTTCAAGGCAGGGACATCTACAAAGTACTTGACCAGTAGTCTTCAAAACTGCTCAAATTGTGAAAAATAAGGGAGTGCTGAGAAACTGTCACAGATCAGAGAAGAGAAAGGCGATTTAACAGCTAAATGCAACATGGTATCCTTGGTTGGATGCTGGAACAGAAAAAAATACATTAATTCTAATTCAGTTCTGATGGTGTGGTCTAACTCAAGTCTATAATTTAGTGAATAGGAGTGATATACCAGTGTTAGTTGCTGAGTTTTGACAAATGTACCCTAATTGCGTAAGATGTTCGTATTAGGGGAAACTGGGCGAAGGGTATGTGGGAACTCGACCATCTTTGCAACTCATCTGTGAATCTCAATTATTCAAAAATTTTAAAACATTTATTATTTGTTTTAATGTTCCAGAGGTATGACTGGGTAAAAAAGGTCCCTGTCCAATAGTGGTTCAGACTTAAGAGAGTCTGAACACTTTTAAAAATTCGGTTTATTTCATCTTCACAGGCAGCACAGATAGTGATATTCCCATTTTACAGAGAAAACTGAGGTGCAAAGTGGTCATTATTTTTCCAGAGTCACACAGTGACAGGATTAAACCTGGAGCTCTTCTCTCTACTCCAGTGTTCTTTCCACTATATCATCGCTGCCCAGTCTAGAAATGCTGCTTCTGCTAAAAGGGGTGCAGCTCGAACAGGCTCGGGAAGAGGCTTGGAATGAATCATGAGCCAGACTTGCTGCAAAGCCATCAGCATCATTTACCTTTTGTCTGGGGTACAGGTAGGTGGGTGCGTGTGTCTTGAATGTAGTGGGAAGGAATTGCTGCGTGACAGTTGAAAGATCTCATTCCCTGAAACCACGCAAGTAAATAAACTGCTTTAGAGAAAAGCAGGAGGCAAAGACAGACACCTGGGAAGACATCCCACTTAGAAGAAGAAGAAAGTAAGAAAGAGGTAAGATTTGATGGGGATGAGAGAGTAGTGCCTGGTTAGTTGCAGAGAGCAGCACAAGGAGGTGGATTTTAAATCGTTTTCGAGTGTCGTCAGGTCTGAATTGCTGTGTGCTTGAGAAGATGTACAGCCCAAGGCTGTTGGCAGAGCCCGTGTGGATGGACCGGGTGTGATGTACAGGAGGTGACATTTTGCGTGTCCACATTGGGTGGGAACCCGTGCTTCGGCTCGAGCAGGTGGTCCTGGGGTCCTTCTTTAACAAGCACTGGGGTGGAAAGAGGATTCATTCTCGAGGAAGGAGGCTGGGGTCTTAGAGCAGCGGTTCTTGAAAGGTGGTCTCAGACCATAATCATCAGCATCACCCGAGAACACGTTTGAAACGCAACCTCTAGGCTCACCCAAACCTAGCAAAACCAACACCAACACTCACACCAAAACAAGCTGGGCATTGCCCCCACCAGTGTGTTTCAAGAAGCCCACGGGGTGATTCTGATGCCTGCTGACACCTGAGAACCACTAGGCTGAGCAGACGCCTCCACTCGGGTGGCACACTGCCTGCGGCGGGCACGGGCCGGAGGGTAAGCACCCAGACACCGCTGCCGCCGCAGGGGGGACCCAGACGCATAACCCTGGAGGCTCACGTGCTTCGGGAAGCGGGTGCCCTCAGCTTACTTTCCGTGCAGCCGGGTCTCACGAGGTAGCAGTCCAGTCGCTTCACTCAGACTGTCCTAAGGACGGCGGGGTGGCAACCCCTCAAAGCTGAATCACTGTTGGCTCTGTTTGAAACATCATGGGCAAGACTGCGGCCAAGTTCATCAGCCCCCTCAATCTGTACGTTATTTGTTTTCCGCTCCTCCCCGCCTCCACAGTGCATTAATTTAACAACCCAGGTTCATTCAGGCTGCAGAAATTATTTGTTGGCCAACAAAGGAGCACAGGGGTCTCTTCACTAAGCCATCCCCCAGTGCCTGGTACACAGTAGGTGCTCAATAAATATTTGTGCATGAACAAATAGATCTTTAAATGTACTTTTTTAATCAGAAAAAGTTTTTTGCTTCTAATTGTATTACCCTCATCCTATAATTTCACACAATAGATGAGAGAGAGCTCTGAATTTGCCAAGTGTTTTACAATAATGTTTTAGTTAATAAAGCTGTAAAGCCGAAACAAGCATCAAGTTGTTGCTTTTGACTTGCCAGTCACGGAGAGGTGGAGACCATCATTTTATCCTTCTGAGGAAGCCTTACAGAGGAAAGGAAATATGATCAGAAAGGCTCCGATTCTTGATTCACAGTGTGGCACAGACCTGACTCTCTGGGATGCCAGCTCAGTTGTTTAATGTTTTAATCATCACTACCTCCCCGCTTTGGAGTCAAGAGGCTCAGAGATGCCGTTCTGCACGATATAATTTTCTTAAGAGGCAAAAAACTGCTTCTGAGTATCTTCGCGAAGTGCTTCTCAGAGCAGCTTAATCACGTGCGAGAGCTGACTGCACAGTCCACTGTGGCGCCGAAGCTGGACACGCAGCCCAGGAGCAGGAGCCAGTGACCCCTGGGGCAGACAGGGCGTCGTGGTGACAGTGTTTTGGCGGGGAGCTGCATTGGCAGGGCCTGGCTCCGTGATGTCGGGGAGGGTCGGTCTGCCGTGTCCACGCTTGGCAGGGGATGGGTGGGGGATGGGCGGAGCTGGGGGGACGAGCCGGGGCTGCCTGCGCTGTCACCGCCGCAGCCAGGACAGAGCCACCCCGACGGGCTGAGCACAGCCGGGTGGCGAGCTCTGTGCCCTTCTGCCCCTTGGCGTGACGTGGCATGTTAACCTTGGCCACTGTGCTCCAGACAAGCGCAAGCCGATCTCCGAGAGAAGCGAATCTGATTCTGAACACTCACTTAATAGATGCAAGATTTGCAGGCTGGCAGAAGAAATCATCAGAACATGGCTATAGAGGCTTAAGCTGTTTCAGTGGGATGAGTGAGGGTCTCTGGGTGGGCTCAGAGATGAGTGGTTGTCTGGATAGCAGGATCAAGAGGGAGCAGGGAGAGTTTATAAACAGACCACGAAGGATAACCGCTGCTCCAGTTGGAATAACACTCTTTTTAAAAGGTAAAATTCTTTGTCCTCAGTTGGCTCCAGATGGAGAAGTCCCACATTCTACAAAATTTCCGTTTTCTAAGGAGGAGGGCATGGAGTAAGGATTCTAGAATCAACTCTGAAGTCACTTTGTTTTCCATTAGTGGTCACAGGATGACCACGGCCATGGCCAGTGCATCACAAGCAGATCCATTCAGGGTTACTCCCCCACCCGTGACTGTGCCACTGAGATGCTTAGAGGGTCCTCAGAGTTGGTCACATCTGTCTGCATGAAATTGGAACAGAGACGTTACCTTTCACTTTTAAAGAGGAAGGATTATTTCCTCTCATGTTGTTCCTGGAAATAGCTTACTAAGAAAATAATACCACAATTCTTGAAAAGCAGTCTACCTCCTCTTGCTTTTGTGGTTTAGAAAAGTGAGATCAATTTGACATTCAGTATTGAAAACTTCCCCGTGAAACAGGTATTTACTATCTTTTTACTTTGAGAAAAAAGCTCTGTTCCCTCGGGTAAGACCGTCTAATCCTTGTGCATCTTTTCTTCCCATAACTTTCCCTTCCTGTTGTCACATGGGGGCTAAGCTCCGGGTCCTGGAGACGGATAAGCTAGGTATCTTTTCATGCCTCCGTGTCCTCATCTGTAAATTGAAGACAGTGACAGGACCGACCTCACACAATGGCCGTGAGGGTAAATGAGTTAACATTTGTAAAGTTATTTACACAGTGACTGGCACGGATTCGGTAAGTGTTAGCTCCGTCCGCTTTTTAATCTCTCGTAGGATCGATAAGCTTTACTCACTAGTGTCAGGATTTGCAGTCAGGGTGGCAAGGAACGCTGATAAAATATTTCTTCTCCGGGGGTACTCCTTTTCATGATTCAGTTGGCTGTATTTTGAAAACAGTGACGCCATTAGCAATTTTGAGGAAGAACTATGTTGTCACAGCTGTTTGATCAATTTCCCAAGACATTTCATTCACATGCCACAAGGTGACGCTGATGGCTGGCGCACTTATCTGGGACTTACCCGTGTCCTGAGCATTTTCATCTGTTACTTTGTTAAATTCTCTCAACACCCCTCGGAGGTAAGGACAGTTACTATCCCCATTTAAGAGTGCAGGAAACTGAGACACCAAAGGTTTTGTTCAAAGTTACACAGCTATTATATGGCACAGCCAGTGTTCTTAACTGTGTCCTGATTGGTCCTTACCCCCCTCTCCAGCTTCATCTTCTCTCCTCTCTGCTGTGGTCCAGCCACATGGCTTCTGCTCCTGGAACGTTCTGCCTCAGGGCCTTTGCATTTGCTCTTACCTTACCCCAGCTCTAATGTATGTGTGTGTCTGTGGCTAGAGCCTGGATCAGAAAATAAAATCTTTTTTTTTTTTTTTTTTTTTCAGTGTGTGGGCAAAAGATACTACTTAAAAAAAAAATCTAGATATCTACATCTGTGTGGGGTTGTATGTGTTCTTCTTTCCCATAATGATTGCTTTCTTCCAGTGATTTAAATTAAATTGTATTCATTTCATTTGTTTGCTCTAGAGGCCTATCTACCAGATCTCTCTTCACGGTTTCCATTGGGGAATTTGCCAAAGAAATGAGGTCCAGGAACCTGAAACCAAGACCTTGACAAAAAGAGGTTTTCTGTTCCTTCAGCTGAGAACTGTGGGCTGCTGTCGAGGCTGCAGTCTTGTGTGAAGTGTCAGGGTCACTACCGCGCTGGAGAAATCCAGCCTGGACAAACCCCGTGTGATTTGGTTGAGTCGGTGGCCATCTTGGATGGCCGTCCTGCAGGCTCGCCTAGGCCACGTGTTAATGGCCCTTCTTCCAGAACACAACCTCACTCTTCCTTGTTCTGCCCTAGATAACCAGTTCAGGATGTCCATCCTTGAGCGACTGGAGCAGATGGAAAGGAGGATGGCTGAGATGACCGGGTCCCAGCAGCACAAGCAGGGGAACGGAGGAGGGGGCAGCGGGAGTGGGAACGGAGGAAGCCAAGCTCAGGTACGAGTCGGCGCGGACTGTCGCCTTTCGTGGTGTCTAATGTTTGATTGATGTGCGAGGCCGTCGATCACAAGTCCCTTCTCTGCTGCTGCTGGCGCCCTTCCTGGAAGAGGCAAAAGGCAGGGGGGTGCTTTGTAGTCCCTGTGTTTCTGAGTATTCAACTCCGTGTGCTGGGGAAGAAGCCTTGGACTGTGGGGCTTCTCAGTGGTTCATCTCCCTAAGCCTTAAATCACTTACTGATCTCAGAAGTCACTGCAGTTAGCTGCCAGCGGGAGGGCGGGCATCCAGTGACAGAACAGAGGCCAAGAGATGACTCAGATGCGCTGGGCTCAGAGTTCAATTAGAACCTATTTTGTGTTTTGTGTTCTATCTTTATCTCAAGTATAAATAGAGAACATAATTGTTTTATAAGGGCCCAGAGAAACTGTTTTGGTAATTTTTCAGTGCAGAACAGTAGAATATTATACATTCTGTCATTGTTACATATGCTTTTTCATCAGTTTCGTGATGAATGCATTATTATTGTCAGGTACAGGGAAATCATCAAATATTATTTTAGAGTCCCATTAGTCTTGAAGGCTTTATGTCAATTTCATTTAGGAGCTTCATTTTGGGGAAGTTTCCTAGGCAGAAATTATTTTTCAGGAGGCCCTAGAATAAATTTTTTTAATTAATTCTTTTTTTTTTTTTTTTTTTTTTGGCTTTGTTGGGTCTTCATTGCTGCGCGTGGGCTTTCTCTAGTTGCGGCGAGCAGGGGCTACTCTTTGTTGCAGTGCATGGGCTTCTCATTGCGGTGGCTTCTCTTGTTGCGGAGCACGGGCTCTAGGAGTGTGGGCTCCGTAGATGTGGCGCACGGGCTTAGTTGCTCTGTGGCATGTGAGATCTTCCCGGACCAGTGATTAAACCCGTTTTCCCCTGCATTGGTAGGCGGATTCTTAACCCCTGCGCCACCAGGGAAGTCCCCTAGAATGAATTTAAAGGGACTGATGGTGTTTCTTACCTCCACCACTGAGACATCACCTAAAAACCTCAAATAATTCCCCCTCTTTCTCTTCAAGATGAATGTTGATTTTTTTCTGAACAATTACATTTTTAAGTGAACATTTGGAGTTTTATGATCCTTGTAAATATCAAGTGTTAGTAATATTTTTAATAATAGATGAAACACATCTATTTCATCACAATAGATGAAAACAAAGCATATGGTACCACACCCCCGAAAGTAACCTTTTTCCGGGAATTTCCTTCTTATTTCTCTCCTATCTTCAGAAATCAATGGAAAAGGAAAGACTTGGCACAAAGTAAAATATTATTAAGGCTTCCTGTCTGCCTGATACTACTGTTTTATAAAAAGAAGTAAACATTATTTGCTATCTACCTCATGGCTAAAATAAGAGATTCCCATGAAATCCTTTTTCTTTCACCAACAAAGGCTGCATAAAGGGAATGGAGAGTAGTGTCATTTTATAGCTCAACTATCTGGCAACTGTCCTATTGTCTGATCCCATATTAACTGCTATTGAATACTCTTTCATCAGTTTAAGTTGGCTTCAATAAATATCTGTGTCTACCTTATGTGATAGAGATGGAACTGTTTTTGTTAATGCAAAGAAATTCCCTCTTTGGTCACTGCCAAGTGACTTCCGTGTGCCCCTGAATGTGTCTGTCTGGTGTGTATAGAGCAGCCGTGCCTGGGCCTTTCGAGTCAAGGTCATTCTGCTGCAGGTCGGGGTTGCCCGACTGTGCTCCTCTAAACATGTCACGACAGTTCTAGTGAGGGTGACATTATAACCATCCTCTGCCTTTTTATTTTTGCAGGCATTTTTTTTTTCCAGATTTCAAAACAAAAAACAATGAGGAGCAACAGTGTTTCTGTAGTAATTGAATTTCATGGGGTTTGTAACTGGACAAAATACCTTTAAAATAATACCAGAGAGGAGAATTAGACCAGAAGGGCCATTTATTCGGGGTGGGGCGGGGGGGGGGGGTGAAACGTAAACGTCCTAGAGCAGAGACTCAGATAAGCTGTTGAGGTTCCTAACTTTGATTCTATTTTTCTTCTTTCACAACCTCCTTTTACAAAAAAAAGAAGAAAGCCAGGTGGCTAACATGAGTGAATTTCTCTTTCTCGTGTGCCTCTGTTGTTAGCAAGAACGCTTAAATTTCGGTCTCTCATGCCTTCCCCAGTGTTCTTTTTGCTTTATATAAAGGACTGGGTTATTACTGGATTTTTAAAAATCTGTTTTTTCAATTGAGATATAATTGACATACAACATCATGTTAGTTTCGGGAGTACAACATAATGATTCGGTATTTGTGTGCATTGCAGAATGGTCACCATGATAAGGCTAGTTAACACCCATCATCACACATAGTTACAAATTGTTTTTTCCTTGTGATGAGAACTTTTAAGATCTGCTGTCTTAGCAACTCTCCAGTATGCAGTACAGTCTTATGAACTATAAATGCCATGCTGTACATTACATCCCCAGGACTTACTTGTTTTATAACTGAAAGTTTATACCTTTTGACCCCCTTCACCCATTTTGCCCACCTCCTCCCCCCACCTCTGGCAACTATCAGGCTGTTCTCTGTATCTATGAAGTCAGGAGGCTTTTGTGTGTATGTGTGTGTGTGTGTGTGTGTGTGTTATAAGATTCCGCATATAAGTGGCATCATACAGTATTTGTCTTTCTCTGACTCATTTCACTTAATGTAACACCCTCAAGGTCCATCCGTGTTGTTGCAAATGTATTACTGGATATTTCTAAGTGCTTCTTTAGGGAGAAAAATCCCCATCTAAGTGACTTAATTCTCCTTCAGAAGGAGCAGGGGAGTCAAGAGCTCCAGGCAGCCGGTGGTGGAAGCATAAGTTACCCTGCCTTGCTGTCCCCTGACAGTTTACTGCCTGCAGTGTTTGCTTCACCTGGGAGGCTGGGGCCATGTTTTCTGTTCGTTTCCTTTTTAGCAGTATATACTTTCCCTGAGCTGGATCAGCACAAAGCTCACAATCAGAGCGTCAGCTGCAGCGGACAGACTCTGACGTCCTTAGAGTTACAGAAAATTACCATGTGCCCAGCTGCGGACATGTGCCACTGAGCTGGACGCAGCACGTTCTGTTCTCCCTTTCGAGATGTCTTATTTTCAGCTTCATGCTTCCCGTTTTCTGTTGCAAATCATAAAGCACTGGTTTCCCACGCCGGCATCCGAACGCTGACTTGCTGCAGGGCCTTTGGTCCTCCGATCGGAACGCGTGCCGTTTTATTACAGTGCGCGCCTGGCCCCGGGACCCTGGGGAGCTGCTTTGAGAGCCGCGTGGTTGTCGTGTGCGAGAAGATGATGAGTCGCGCCTGCTGGGCAAAGTCCAAGCATCTGATCCACTCCAAGACTTTCCGTGGAATGACCCTCCTCCACCTGGCCGCGGCCCAGGGTTACGCCACCCTCATCCAGACCCTCATCAAATGGCGGTAAGGCTGGGGCCCGACGGCCGCTGTCATCCTCACCCCTCAACAGGCGTTCCTCTTAGGGGGTCCACTGGTGGAGGGAAATCTGGCCATTCGGGGAGCGTGGTAGCCTGAGAGCCAAGGGCTCTCTCTGTGGACAGTTCCAAGAAGTTCTATGAACTTCTGCCCGAGAAGTCCTGAGTGAGATGCTGAACTAAACATTGGACTTTTTTTTTTTTTTTTTTTTTTTAATTTATTTATTTTATTTATCTATGGCTGCGTTGGGTCTTCGTTTCTGTGCGAGGGCTTTCTCTGGTTGCGGCACGCAGGGGCCACTCTTCATCGCGGTGCGCAGGCCTCTCACCATCGCGGCCTCTCTTGTTGCGGAGCACAGGCTCCAGACGCGCAGGCTCAGTAGTTGTGGCTCACGGGCTTAGTTGCTCCGCGGCATGTGGGATCTTCCCGGACCAGGGCCCGAACCCGTGTCCCCTGCATTGGCAGGCAGATTCTCAACCACTGCACCACCAGGGAAGCCCCAACATTGGACTTTTAATTTCCCCTGGGCCTCTGGCAAAACGGAGAGCCCAGAGCACCCTAGGGAGTCTGGGGCTGTATTTCTTCACTCCAGGAATGTGAGACGCCCAGTTTGGTTTCATCTCTGTGAGTTTCATAACGTTCTGGTATTTTTTAACGTGGATTCATTGTGCAGTAATTTCTGGTGCTGTTCGTTCCAGCACAAAGCATGCAGATAGCATTGATTTGGAACTGGAGGTTGACCCCTTGAATGTGGACCACTTCTCCTGTACTCCTCTGGTAAGAAATGGGTTCATTTATTCCCCGAACTGTTTTTCTAGGCTGGCATAGGGATGTGCTTGGTTCCCTTTGTATTATCCCTCATTGAACATACGACATGTATCGGAGCTACTTCGTAATGGTAACGTTTTATGGCCCCATTGAGATCGGTGCCAAGGACCAATTTGTCAATTGGCAGCAATGGCAAAAGTCAAATATGTTTTTTAACTCGTACTGAGGAAGCTCACTTTGTCTCTCTGTTTTTCAGATGTGGGCATGTGCTCTCGGGCACTTAGAAGCAGCTGTCGTGCTGTACAAGTGGGACCGTCGGGCCATCTCTATTCCGGACTCTCTAGGAAGGCTGCCTTTGGGAATTGCCAGGTCAAGGGGTCATGTGAAATTAGCAGAGTGTCTGGAGCACCTGCAGAGGGACGAACAGGCTCAGCTTGGACAGAACCCCAGAATCCACTGTCCTCCAAGCGAGGAACCCAGTGCAGAGAGCTGGATGACCCAGTGGCACAGCGAAACCATCAACTCCCCAGAAATACCCAAAGGAGTCACCGTTATTGCAAGTACCAATCCAGGTAAACATTTTAAATGATGACGTCTCAGAACTTGGCAGATTTCCCTTTTGCTTTCATGCAGCTACCCTCAGAAAAGTCCATAGGATATTCACATACATTTAAGGGTTTGGGGATTTTTTTTTTTTTAGTGTTTCTAATTTTCCTTTTAGTTATTAGAATGCCTAGTGCTTCCCCCGGCCCATCCCACCCCAAAACTGCAGAAAGTAGCAAAAAAAAAAAAAAAAAAAAACTATGTTCATGCAAGAAAGAGCTACAGATTTTGGAGGAGGATTATCTGATTGTAGTATATGCTGCTGGGGAGTATTGAAATGTGAGGGACATGTCTTGAGTTCTGGCTTTGCGCTTTGTGTCTCTCAGGCATAGAGAAAGTGTTAATTCTTTAGGATTCCTAATCGTATCGCCTGTCCTGACTATCCTTTCTACTGTACTTTTCAGAGCTGAGAAGACCTCGGTCTGAACCCTCTAATTACTACAGCAGTGAGAGCCACAAAGATTATCCAGCTCCCAAAAAGCATAAATTGAACCCTGAGTACTTCCAGGCAAGGCAGGAGAAGCTGCTTTCCACTGCACTGAGTCTGGAACAGCCAAATATCAGGAAGCAGAGCCCTAGTTCTAAGCAGTCTGTCCCCGAGAGAATCAGCCCCAGTGAAGGAGTGAGGGACTACAGCCGGGAAATCTCCCCTCCCACTCCAGAGACTGCAGGATTCCAAGCCTCTGGATCTCAGCCGGTAGTAAAGTGGAATTCCAAAGATCTTTACATTGGTGTGTCTACAGTACAGGTGACTGGAAATCCGAAGGGGACCAGTGTAGGAAAGGATGCAACACCTTCACAGGTGCGTCCACGGGAACCAATGAGTGTCCTGATGATGGCTAACAGAGAGGTGGTGAACACAGAGCTGGGGTCCTACCGTGATAGTGCAGAAAGTGAGGAGTGCTCACAGCCCATGGATGATATACAGGTGAGCGTGGGGAAGGTAAACCTGCAGAGGCTGGTCCATCCGTCCTAGCTTCCTTGATCTTTACTGCCAATTTCGAGAGGTCGTGTCATTTTCTCACCAGTGAAGGGTTCGAAGTCTGGGCTTATATATAAGAATTTTGGACTGTCTTCTTTACTTGGGCCACGTTTTCACTTGTGACTCAAGCATTGTGAACAGGGCCTAAATACCAGGGACCCAGATCTCAGTAGAGCCTTGTACTAGCTCCTGAAAACTCCTACAGTAAGTCTTTTGCTTCCTCCTTGTATCCAGGGTGACTGATTTTGCTGTTTTAAGTACTAGTGAGAGTCACAGCCTGATAATGGCTAAAACAGGAGGCCTGTGGGTAGAATTTGAATGATGTAAGTGATTTGATAAGCACAACAAGCATCTAGTCCTTGTAAAGGCATCTATCGTCTGAGGCTCTCATGAGGGGCAGCGGAATATCCCTAAAGCTGATAATTGACTGCTTTTATAATAAATCCAGGATCCTTTTAGGGCATCACACTTGTTACAGATTAAGAGAATACATACTGAAGTAAATTTGAGGTTAGGCTCTTAAACAAGCAAATTCCATTAATTAAAATATACTCTATGGGGAGGACAAAATGAGCATCCTTAGAACATGTGTCTGACTTCCTCTCTTTCCCTCTTCCCATTGATAGAATCCAAAACAAATATAAAAGGAGAAAACTCCCATAAGAAATTCACTAGGGCACCTGTGCCTGTAGAAATGATTGGGGATCTCGTATCCCAGACAACATTCCTAGATAGGTCTGGTTGCTAAAACACTCCTGTTCATTGCATCCCAGGGGACCCTTCCTACCAGCCCCCACTGTTTAGCACAGGACAAGAATCATGCACGCTTACCAGTATGTTTCCATCCCTGGTGCGTGGTGGGCGCCCCACTACTGATCTACCAACCACTACAATTGTGGGGAGGCCTTCCCCAGGAAATCAAATAATATTTGAGATGAGGGGTTGGCACATTTTTTCTGGAAAGGGCCAAATAGTAAATATTTCAGGCTTTGTGGGCAATACAGACTTTGTCATGACTGTTCAGTCTGCCTTTGTAGCACAAAAGCAGCCTTAGACAGTATTAAACAAATGAGTGGGCCATGTGCCAATAAAACTTTATTTACACAAACAGCTAGCTAGATTTGACCTGCCATAGTTAAAGCCCTGTTTTAAACAATTTCTGTTGGAGCCCATACTAGATATTAATTCTGAGCAATCAGAACAATATTTATAAATATAAACATATAATAATAAATCACCAGACTATGAAAATCAGCAGCTTAAAAGAGGGGAACCAAGATGAGCATCTAGAACAGTGCTGGCCACCAGAACTTTCTGTAGTGATGGAAACATTCTATGTCTGCCCTGTCCAATATGGTAGCCAGTGGCCATGTGTGGTACTGAGCATTGGAAATGTATTCAGTGTGACTCGGGAATTGAATTTCTAATGTTACTTAAGTTTAATTAATTTAAGTTTGAATAGCCATTGGATAGCACAGCTTTAGAGCATCTGGCCCTTACTGAAACAGTTGATGCAGGAAATAGAAAATAACCTAAAAAAAATCTACTCTATATTTTCACTGAAACGTCAGAGAATATTTTGCTAATTTAAGAGCACATACCTGTGAAAAAAGCAGCAGTCTAAAGAAGCATTTTAGCCAAATGAAAAAAATAACAATTAAAATTAATGAAATAATTCAAGAAATGGCAAGCCAGAGTTCATGGAGGAGTGAACAGTAAAACCGGTAATAGTGATATCTCTGAATAATTATTGATAGTGTGGTTGCATGATAAGCAATTCTTTAAATAGAAGAAATAATGTTTCAAAAAATAACCTAGAACTAAGATTCTAAATTGTTTTAACAAAACCAGGGAGGTAGGGAGAGGAAGGTAATAGTGTACTAAAGCAGTTCCCCTGTCCAGGGAAAATCAAAGTTTGTTCCAATTATGATATTGATAGGTATGTATAGCCTGAAATATGCTTGTTAGAAATGTCAAGTTAATAGGTAGTGTAAAAACAGGCTACAGAATTTCTGTGTCATTTAAGGGGGAAAAAAGAAAATTTGGCCCATTCAGGAAAAGTTCAGTAATGGTAATAAAGAAAAAAGCAACAACAAAAATAATACTCTATAACATAATATTATAGGAATATTTTCAAACATGACTTATTCCCACTTTGGAAACTGTTAATTCTATTAAAAGATTCTCAGATTGGGTAAAAAAAAAAAGGAAGCAAAATATACTATATACTGCTTGTAAAAGAATTAAAATGAAATGAAACAGAAAGAATGAAAATGATGTGATAGGTAAAGATATAACAGACAAATGAATATAAAAAGAAAAATGATAAAAAGTACAGGTAAGGCAAATGGTATATATATATATATATAATTTGTCAAAACGATATGACCGTAATGAGCCATTATGCACCTAACGACATAGCTTCCAAATATTAAAGCAAGTAAAGATGAAGAAAGGTGAAACCATAACTATAATCATAGTGTGAGACTGACACAACTGTTTCAAGATTTGTCAGCTCAGGTATGAAGAGGATATGAAAATATTGACAATACAATTAGAAAGTTTGACTTTGTATGTATATTTAATATATGATATATATAATTATGTAGATGTATGAATACACATAGTAAATATACATATCAGTGTTCTTTTTAGATATCCAAGCCCATTTATGAAAACTGCTCATATACTAGGACCCAAAGAGAATGTAAATAAAAACCCAACATCATTTGAATAAAAAACCTGAAAGTCATTTAAATTCCATGGCCTTTTGTAGCTATCACAATGAAAAATCAGCTACTTGGTATCTCAGAATGTTGCATTTATTATGATATTAAGGTGTTCTTACACTGACACGTGTTTATAGAATAGAGGATTTGGGAGAGGAGTGACTACAGATAGTTATAACCTTCCGTCTCCAGAAATTCCACTTTTTAATACTTTAATGAAAAATAAATCAAGGTAGGACTTACCTCCTCCTGTTTGACTCACAAACCAAGAGAGCCAATATAGAAGGAAAAGAAAAGCTGTGATATTTTTTTCCCTAAATGTTTTCATTTTTATTCCTGTCACAATAATTCTTGTTCTTTGTTGAAAATTTAGAAAATTACCCAAGATAAGTGTTTTTAAGAGTTTTATTGAGGTGTAATTTACATACCATAAAATTCACTCACTTTAAGTGTTCAGTGTAATGAACTTCAGTGAATTTATACAGCTGCGCAATCATCGCAGTCCCATTTAGAACACTTCCATCACCCCCCAAAAGTTCCCTGTGCCCCTTTGCAGTCACCCTCTGTTCCCATACCAGCCCTGGGCAACCGCCGATCTGATTTCCCTCCCCCAGAATTTTGCTTTTTCTAGAAATGTTGTATAAATGGAATCATAAACTGTCATATTCTGTGTCTGGCTTCTTTCACTTAGCATAATGTTTTTCAGGTTCACGCATGTTGTAAGATAAGCATTTTGTCATTTTTGTATAGATCCTTTCAGAACATTTTCAATTCACTTAAAAACTTAAACTGCTATATTTCAACTTCCATTTTCAAGAGATGTGCAAGGAAACTTTTAAAAACAAGGTTATATCTCTGATTCTGACCAAATATATCTACTCCAGGCTAGTTCTGCGGATTCCTAAATGCATCCATTAGGAATGTATTTTGGGTGCCTGTATCAGCAACCTAACTCCAGTGGTTTAATAAGAAAATGACTTATTCTTCTCATAGAAGTCCAGAGGTTCAGTTGCTCAGTAATGCCTTCCGGGACCAGGATTTTTTCTGGATTTTCTGTTCTTTTGCCTCTCTTCTTCGTGCTTGTTGCTTTATGGTTGTAATGTGGCTTCTGGAGCTCATCTGTAGTCAGAGCAGGAAGAGGAAGGGAAAGGGCCAGGTGCATCGATACCTTTCATCAGGAAAGCAAAAGCTTTGCCCAGAGCCCACCCAGCAGACTTCTGTGCAGTCTCCTGTCCAGAAGTGGGTCACAGATCCTCTCCCCTCCTTGGTGCACGAAAGGTGGGAAACCAAGAAGGGGATTAGGACAGTTGGCTTGTATCAGTCACGAGCTGTCCCCTGGATGTTGGCTCGTTGCTGCTCTCTACAAAACTGGGGTTCTCTGGGCAAGGCAAAATGGGGTGATGGTGGTCAGGTAACCAGTAGTGTCACTACAATAATATGACCAGGACTGCCCAGTCATAGCATCCTTAACTGGTTGGTCCTAGCTGAGAGTAGAAAGTAGGCACAAGCCAGACGTTCTCGAAGACTTAAGGTTTGGGACCAAACTATGATTTGGAGATAATCAGATCTGGGATCTCAGCACATTCAGGTGAATTGGAAAACCTTACGATGAGATTGGAGGGCACTGGACTGAGGTGTAAGCCCGCCCTCTCTCCTTTCTTTCTTTCCAAGGTGGGGGGAGTGGAGGTAGGCCTGGATAACCTCTAAGGTGCCACCCTAACCTGAGTGTTCTGTGACCTCCGGGCTCCAGGTGAACATGATGACCTTGGCAGAGCACATCATTGAAGCCACCCCTGAGCGGATCAAGCAGGAGAACTTTGTGCCCATGGAGTCCCCGGCATTGGAGAGGACAGACGCGGCCACCATCAGCAGTACGATGAGCTGGCTGGCCGGTTACCTAGCTGACGTAGACCATCTGCCAAATGCCGCCCAGATCAGGTCAGTAGTGTCAGGTCAGGGCAAGTTCCTGTGTTTACGTGGAGGCTCAGGAGGCCCACTGGATCTGAGGAGTTCCGTGTAATGAACGCCCTTGTCAAGGAAGGAAGGAAACGTTAGGACGAGTTCCATTGCCTCTTCCAAGGCCCCCTCATGTCCTCACCTCTCCCATGATTTTTCTTCCCACATCAGAGCGCAGGAGATAATGTATCTTAGTGATCCCCCGCCAGTTCAACTGAAGTTTCACAATTGGATAGTGGACTCAGTGGATTTAATACTTAGCACAGTACTAAACTCATAACAGGTGCTCAATGTGAAGTTACTAATTGAAGGACATTCAGAGTCTGCTTAGCAGCTCTCTGGGCTGAGTGAAGGCATATCCTTCATGGTCCACAGTAGGTACCATCTTGTCTCATTGACCAGCGTGCAATGGACCATGCAAACCAATCACCAGCCTCTCTCCCCTGTGTCTCCTCTTGTTTCAGAAGTGCATATAACGAGCCTCTAACCCCTTCTTCTAATACCAGCCTGAGCCCTGTAGGCTCACCAGTCAGTGAAATAGCTTTCGAGAAACCCAGCCTTCCCTCCGCCGCAGACTGGTCTGAATTCCTGAGTGCGTCTACCAGTGAGAAGGTGGAGAATGAATTTGCTCAGCTGACTCTGTCTGATCACGAACAGAGAGAACTCTATGAAGCGGCCAGGCTTGTCCAGACAGCTTTCCGGAAATACAAGGTAAAAAACAATAGAGTCCTGATGTGGTGACACTCTTAAGATCCGGAAAAGTCAGAGTCATTCAAACTAAAACATATGCTGTTTCCTTTTTTTTTCTTCTGAGTTGATAGAATTGTTATTTGACATTATTAATTAGGTCCCATGAGATTATTAATAATTGTCAGAAGCTTTAGTGAAATAAAACTGACAAGTAGTGTGGTGGTTGTAACCATCTGAACTTAACTGTTGGTAATAATAATGGATATTTATTATCTAATTAATATAAAGTAAGTTGACACCTCTGCCGCAAGGAATTTATGACCTAGAGCAGGGGTTTCTAGCTGGAGGCCTGGTGACTGATTGCCCTAAAATTTTATGGTAAAGTGCATTTTTGGTGGGAGAGGGTCCAGAGCCTTCCACAGTTTCTCAGAGGAGTCTTTGACCTCCCTAAGAAGGTGTTACGAGCCATCAATCATTGATCCAAAAGTAGAGGACTCAGACTTCCCTGGTGGTGCAGTGGTTAAGAATCCACCTGCCAATGCAGGGGACACGGGTTCGAGCCCTGGTCCAGGAAGATCCCACACGCCATGGAGCAACTAAGCCCGTGCGCCACAACTACTGAGCCTGTGCTCTAGAGCCTGTGAGCCACAACTGCTGAGCCCTCATGTCACAACTACTGAAGCCCGTGCACCTAGAGCCCGTGCTCCGCAGCAAGAGAAGCCACCGCAATGAAAAGCCCGTGCACCACGACGAAGAGTAGCCCCCACTCGCCGCAACTATAGAAGGCCTGAGCACAGCAACGAAGACCCAGCGCAGCCAAAAATAAAATAAATAAATAAAAACAAAAGTAGAGGACTTGGTGTTATCTTAGGAAAGACAGCAGAGAGCGGAAATTTATAAGGACAAATAGTGCAATACCTAATTCTTTAAATACTTTGAAAGTGAATATTGTTTTAGGCCTCCTAACATCCAAATATGATGGTTCTATTTAGAAGCGGGAATAATCAGAGAGTTATTCTGTAAATTCATTTTTTAAATTTATCCTGGTATTAACTTATCACTGTATTTTGGTAAACCTCTGGTCTCAGTTCTGAGAAAGTCAATTAAATGAGTCATGATTCCATTTAAGTCTTGGGAAAGTTGCATTTTTTATGCTACATCATTATTTCTTTTCTTGCCTCACTTTCCCTTGAAGGGCCGACCCTTGCGGGAGCAGCAGGAAGTGGCAGCAGCTGTCATTCAGCGTTGTTACAGAAAATATAAACAGGTGAGCCAGCTTCTGGGTCGCCATGGGAACGTGCCTTATTCACACAGCATCCAAACAGGCCTGGGGAGTCTGGTGTGTGGTTTGGCAAAGAGCACAACATCCAGTGCCTGATCCAAAGACTGACTCTGAATTGTCTTGATTAAAAACCAAAGGGAAATGTTCCAGAAGGGAAAAAAACAAAAACAAGCAAACAAAAAGCCACCTGCAACTAATGCCACAAAATAATTTTTGTTCGGATCGTTGGCCTCTTAGTGGTATCACCTGCCTGCAACATTGGTCTGATACCGAGGAAGTTATTTGTGTCTGAAATAAGGCTCTGTGTCTCAGGCATTTTACCTATAAACTAATTAGTAATTAAAGAACTCAAGGGAATTTAATATGGTGATTAGAGCAGGTAAATACTAGTTGTTATCGTTGACCTTGAATTATATACATTACATCATCCTTAGCGGGTTTTCCTTTTGGCTTCTTCTTATCCAATTTAAAATGAAGAATTGTAAAAATCTGAAGAAGCCCAGAATATCTTAAACTGTTTTGTATTCCTTAGTTAAGTGTTGCAGGAAGAGTATCTGAGTTACTCTTTTGTGCAGTATTGCTATTTCTGAAACTACCTGCAGGGTCACGTAGCTCCCATCACTGGGGAAGAGAGCACCTAGTACGTCCTGGATCTTTTAGGCTCATCATCTCACTTTCTCCTTACAAAAATATCTGGAGTAAACAATTTTATTTCCATTTTACAGATGAAGAAGCTGAGGCTCAGAGAGATTAAGTAAATATTAGACCTTTCTAACCACCTAGGTGGTGATAAAATGTTAAAAATTGCCGAATTGAGTTTTGACCGGTTCATACAATAAAGCTCGGTCCTGTCAGTAGATTCTAGAACCTTTTATTAGGTTGTGCTTTCGGTAGGTCTTACATTTTTATTTAAGGAATAATAAATGCTGAGATGTATACCAGCCACACAGAAATTCAGGATTCTGTTCTCTTGTTATTTCTAGCATTTGTCTGATTCAGGTTGCCATGTTCTCAAGTTTCTTTAGGATTGAGCTCTAATGGTGAGGGGCGGGGAACCTCTTTAGCTTATAGCCAATCGAGTTCATGATCCCAGGAAATGAAGGTTTATTGTGTAAACGCTGACACCACAGTCCCTGTAGCCCCACAACAGGGAACCATCCTGGCTTATTGTTAGCCCGAGCAGTACTCAGAATCAAAGTTTCAAGTCTGTGATTTCAGCAGGTATTTATTCCAAAATGCGAGTTTGGTTTTTTTTTTTAATCCCCTCCCAAAGAAGTCTTGGCTACAACCAGAAAGACGGAAGGCATTTAAAAAAAAATACTGACAAATATAAGACAAGTATTTTAGAAGATGGAAGGCATGAAGATAGCCAGGTTGCCTTTTTTCCTTTTTGTTTTGTTTTTGGTTGGGAGTTTCATTGGTTCTGGTTCTGGTTTTTCATTTCCTTCTATTCGGCAATCTAACATTAATCTTGTATTTTCTGTTTCTCCCCCAAGCTGACATGGATAGCCTTGAAGGTAATGATACACCCAAGTCCTCTCACAAACCATTCCACCAGAGTCACACACTTCACACCCATCACCAGCTACAAGAAGGGGCCATTAAGATGGCACGGTCATTCCGTAGGCATACCCCCCTCGCCCGGCCACCTCACCACAGCACATCTATCCTCTGGGGACCACGTGGTGATGCCGTTGCAGTGGGTTTCAGCAGTAACAGTCATTGGACATTTTCTTGGCCAGTGTCCATCTAAACAATCCATCGAAAACAATTGCCATGAACCCTGTGAGCCACTGAAGATATTTCCCTTTTTCCCATCGTGCTTCACCGTGGCCCGGGAGGTTCTGACCATGCAGAGCACACAGGTCAAGGTGATGGAAACGCTGTAGGATGCAGCGCTCTTGTCTTAAAAGACTTTTGGCCAAATGAGAATGTCAGGCGGATCAGATAAGACTAAACAGGATTCTTGCAGAAGGGCCCTGTGTCTGTTTCCTTCCCTCACTCCACCTCGTACATGCAGAGAGATACTTAGGCGCAGGGATTTTCTGAGGAATACTTGTCCCTCTGATGGTAAGTCGCCTTCTTGTGAGCAAAGCGCTTCTCTGTGACTTCTCGTCCCCAGAGTTGTAGTCTATGTCGTTAGCAATCTGGACATAGTCTTTTTTAAAATCTGGAGAGCTCTGCATTTTTCCTGCCTGAACTCTGATAGGGAAGAGGACCCACCCTCCCCGCACCGTGCCTTCATGCCTCACTTTCCATCTCTGCGGCAAGCTGGCCGGAGGGTGCTGGGCCTGCCTCCCGAGCCATCCCCGGCTCCGGGGCCGCTTTCCAAGTTTCATGGCTTCACCCCCCTGTCGGTCTTACAAGCGTTAATCTTTTGCAGGTTAAAATGGCTTAAAGGTGTCAGCGTTTCATGATAAGCCTTGTATTTGGGACCTTGTAACTCAGAAATTTGTCGAGTGGAATGCTAGTTAGAAATCAGATGCTGACTGCTAAGTAGATTTGTGTTTGGCAGGAATTGGGAGGCATCCAATTAAAAATGGGAGGTTAATTTAAAATGTTTCCAAACTGGATAGGAAATATTCATCTTCAGCATTTCAGGTTTTACTTCCTAAATAATACTTTTTCGATTCCTAAATGTTTCAGTTTATTGCCATTAAAACGTTTTTCCAAAAAGGGCAAACAATTTTGATATTTGGGGGTAAAAAAACCCACATTTAAAGCAATGCATTGTCTGAAGGCAACCCTTAAAGTAACATTTTGCCTTTTGGAAAGGTAGGTGAAAAGATGCCTAGTTTGCCTCTTTAATGATGCGACCCCAGCGAATATGAAAAGAAAGGGAAAAGTTTTCCTTCTTGCCGTCCCCACCTGGTGGGCTCAGAGGGCACCCAGGCCTGCGTGGCCCCCCTTGTTACTGCTGTGCTTCTTCTTGTCCCCCCTGCAGTATGCACTTTATAAAAAGATGACACAGGCTGCCATCCTGATCCAGAGCAAATTCCGAAGTTACTACGAACAAAAAAAATTTCAGCAGAGCCGGCGTGCTGCTGTGCTGATCCAGAAGTTTTACCGGAGTTATAAAAACTGTGGCAGGAGACGGCAGGCTCGGCGGACGGCAGTCATCGTACAGCAGAAACTCAGGTGGGTCAAGATTCGTGGCGGCCAAGAGAACCCCGACTGAGTCGAAAGAACTGCCCCGTGTTGACACGCAGGCCTGTACAAGGAGTAAAGCGTCTTGCAGCTCTTTTCTTCCCAGACCAGTCTAGATGGCGCGTGTTCGTAGAGTTACACCTGTGCGCTCTGCCTGTTTTTGTCTATTTAGCTTCTCCTTTCTCTCTCTCCACCCCCCATCCAATCATTTTGATGCCGCCACCCAGTTTCAACTTGTATCAGAGTCTGGCCGGACCACAGTTCCTACTCAGAAAGGTGGCACTGTAATATAATGGTCTAAATTGTAGCGTTTCTGTACCTGAGACCTTGGGAGAGTAAGTAGCACTAAGCCACTCCATTTTGAAGAGTGTAATAAAAACTTCTAGCGCCGGAAAAATACACTGACGAAAGAAGTTTAGAAAATAATAGCCCAAAGAGAGCGGCAAACACAGGCGAATCAATTTCTACACCGAGAAAGTCTGTCTAATGCCTTTTTGAACAAACGAGCTTATAAAGACTTGGGGAAGAACAGTTACAGGACATCTTATCTTTAGTCTTTCTATTATCTCCCTCCGAGTAGGAGAAAGTGTCTGTAGTCCCCTCCTTCCTTCTCTCCCAGTGATGCCCAGACCCAGAACCATAAAATAGGCTTGTGCTGTTGGATTTGGTTAAGAGTTTGGTTAACCAAACTGTTTGGTTTGAGTTTTGGTTTGGTTAAGAGTTTTCTTAACTGAAAACTGTTTGGTTAAGAGTTTTCTCTCACCGCTGACCTGCTTTCAACTTTCGCACATGAAGCTTTACAGCACCCTTCTCGTGACGGTAATTCATACTCTGGCTTTTTCAGGAGCAGTTTGCTAACCAAAAAGCAGGACCAGGCTGCTCGAAAAATAATGAGGTTTCTACGCCGCTGTCGCCACAGGTACATTAACCCTCATCCTGACATTTTCCTCGTCGAGAATAATAAAACCACCCTCATCGCCTTAACCACTCATGAACTCCTTGGTGAAGCTAATCCCCCACAAATAATCAGGGTACACGTCCCAAGTGACACTAGGATGACAGAACTCTTTAACTAGGGACTGAGTTGCTGCTGTGAGAATACCGGTCGCTGTTCCAGACGATGCTGTGTAGAGACTGAACCACGGAGATCGTGCCAGTGTTTTTGTTTCAGTTTGGGTGCAAGGACAACTTAGTCGGACTGGCTTTTCATTCCAGATTTTTCTTTAGCCGTGTGTTCTTCACTCTAAACCCTTACTGTGCTAACGTGTGTCCAAACAGAAAAGACACAGAGTTTTCTATTCTGAAGGAAAGGATGGGACACCACTCATGCCATCCAAATTTTCTGATGTAGAATTTCCACTAAATAGTTGGTGCCCTCTACTGGCCGTGTCAGAGCTAACACCCTCCATCAAGTGATCAATTCCAGCTAGTCTGTGATGAGAAACAGGAGAGAGGTGGTCAGAATGAAACTGGGCAGGGCAGGAAACGCACCCGAGATGGAGGCGCATTTCCGACTAGAAGTGGGCTCCGGTGACCCCAGCATCTTCCTGCGGAGCTACGCCAGGGGGGTTTCTCTTTGTTTTCCTGAGTTTGGGATGCCTTGGTGAAGACGAGGTCCTTAACTCAGATTTTGGGGGCTGGTGAACCGTGTTTTTCTTTTCTTTACTTGGGTTAATATTCCGGCCTGACCTCTGTGACATTGGCCGTCTGAGCTGTGTTTAGATGGCTCTCCACGTAGTTTTGTCGCTTTTCTGTGCATCGGGAGCTATGCAGTTTACAGACCCAAACTTGAAAGCAAGCTCTTTAACGTCTGATTTCCTCTTTCCTGTTTAATTGTACCCAAAGCCCGAGTGTCCAGGTGCAGTTTGATTCCGCAGAGGTTTCACTTTAGTTTGTTTTCCCCTCAAACTGTCTACTTGCTAACTTTGACAGTATTTTAACTTTGAGACTTACTAGGGGTTAACTGGCTACTTGTGTGCACTTTTACTTAAATTAACAAAATAATTCGTTTACATGACCATGGAAGGGAACGTGGACAGAACCACACATGCACAGTGATAACAACTTTTAAAGGAACATTTTTTAGGTTATATACGGTGTTCTCTAGCTAGAATGCTGCCAGGGCAGCTCATGCACATTTACCGTATTCCTCCGCTGCGCATTTGCTGTCCACCACGCAGTGATGGGGTGTTCCCCTTGACGCTAAGCAATGAGGTGCCCATATCAATACTCTGAAATAGCAAGTCTTGTTAGGAAATGCATATCAGAATATTCGGCATGGCCAGGATGTAATGAAATGAATCCTCCAGGCCTTACCAAAGTCAGTCTCTTTTCCTTATTATTTACTCATACCTTTGATTTAGCCTTAGGGGACTTGCAGCCAAATAGAGGAGTTGATTTTCTTCCTTTGGTGAAAATATCAAGGCCTTACCTGGGCCCTTTTTCATATATTCTCACACGTGCTCACACTCTTCTCCCCTTTTCCTCTTCTTCCTGCAAAACAAAAAACCCAGGAGGATTCAATCCAGCACTGCTGAGTCAGTGGTTAACACTTTCCTAGCAGGTTTTATCTTCGAGGAAATCGCCTCAACATGGCTCTTCCTTAAGCCACGTCAAACAAATGTTCACAAGTTAAATTCTCCTTGGTTCTTCTGGTCTTATCCTCAAACTTTGAAAATATGTATACGTAATGCCACCTTGGTCATTGTGAGCAGAACTACATAAAGTCCCATGTTCATTTTCTTCTTCTTCTTTTTTTTTTTTTTTGGCCAAAGCCTACCGTGGTTACATTGGGTGAACTGAGTGAATTGAGAGGGTGAGATATTTAAGCAAAACATAAACGCCTGAAAGGCTGCTTCCCACAGAAGGCTGAACGAAGGAATCGTTTCACTCGTGTTTTTAGAGTTCTCCTTTTGTAAACGAGTAGAAAAGCATTTCTTGAGGATTTTGCCTTTCTTTGGTCCATATTTTAACCAGTAATAACCTCATGAAGCTAATAAGAAGGTTTTTTTATGAAGAGAGCATCAGATTATGGGTCTGAATTTCTGTTCCTTATTTGGGATTAAACAATGACCCCTACTGGCTCTTTTCTTTACTTGCCCTTTGATATTCCAGATGCTAGAAAAATGTGCAGGCAAATTGGAATAACCTTTGTCTACTGACTGTGTAAGGTCACTATTCACTTTCCATTCCCATATATTCAATGAAGGAACCTGAAGAAATCCTGAAAAATCTATCCTGGAAGTTTGAACTCATTTTCCCTAGAATGAGTGTCACCCTGTTGCCATTCTGGGTTATTGAATATTATTTTAAGAGAAACTGTCATCTGTATTGTCCCCTAGAAGCATTAAAATAGGAAACCTCATGTGACACCCTCTCAGAAAAGGTAGGTAGGAAATGGCTTCAGGAATCAATAAGAAGTGTCCCATTTCTTTAAGGATTTTGCTCAGTCATGGACCCCAACATTTTTAGACTGAAAAAGAAATTGGTGAATTTCCTACCTGCTCATTTCACATATGCCACCACCACTCTCCTTTTCTTTTTTTCCAAAAAAAAAAAAAAAAAAAAAACACTTTATAGTCTTTTTTGTTGAAATAAAGCTATTTATAAGATTTCTGTTGTGACCCTCACATGCTAATAGCTCTTTGGTGTTGTTTTACTGTCCAAAGCCCCCTGGTGGACCATAGGCTGTACAAAAGGGTGAGTTTAGCTGCCTGCTAGCCAGTTTCTCTTTATCTTCCATTTTCAATATTTTGCTTTTTGCTTGCTTGCATGGGGCTGCAGTCTAGGTATGCCCGTAAAGTTTCACATCCATTTCGAATGAAATAAGATAAAAACTAACCCTAATTACTAACACTGCTACTTTATACAACAGGAAAACAGTCACATACAACCGTAGACATACAAATGCATGAGCGAGTGAAAGGGAGGGCCTTCTGAAGCCACCGTAGGGCATGCGTAGCACGTGGTGGGAGAAGCCGTCAGTGTGAAATACACAGTGGCTGGTGGGACAGGTGTAAATCTAAACAAGCCTGCACTAGAACAAAGCCTTAAGCAAGTGGTTATTTGCGATGAAAATAATCTGCCACGTGAAATTCAGCTACTGCCGTGTCAAAATTTCTAAAGGAAAAAGGCTCACTAGGCAATACTGATGTTTTTCTTTTAACTCCTCTATTTCTTGCTTAGAGTTACATAGTTTCATCTTCTAACTCTCCCTTTCCCTGGTGCTGTGAGGTAAGTCAGTACCCAGAGCTGCCCTTTCTGAACCAACTCAGGACATTCATTATCCAATAGGGAGCAAACCTGTCTTCCAGCATTTAATGACAGCGCTGAAGAAAGACAGGGTGGTGTGAAGTGTCCGAAATCTGTATATTCTATTTTGCAGTCAAGAGTGGATGTTCCGAGAGAATTGGTGTTTTAAAGAAATGATAGTGAGTAGGTGTTCCACGGACACTGTGAGTGTTCGTGAGATCTTAGAATGTGATGCTGATTTGTAAGTATGCAGATGTGACTATAACACATCTTAAGTTATAATAAACGGTTTAGTGGCAGAAAACTGGTTTTTAAAAGCCAGGAATTGAATTCACCAAAATCAGACTTGAATTTAGATTAACTTGACAGCTTTTGTCTTAAGAGAAGATGCATTTAAACTCTAACGTGGCAAAAAAAAAAAAAAAATCTAACGTGGCAAAAAAATAAGGTAAAATATAACATGGCAGTTAGCTCTATCAACTCAGCTACATCCAACACCCTCCCTTCTTACCTTACACTAATACTGTATTTAGTCATTTGCAAGATTTCAGAGAAAAGATCGTGCTTCAGAAAAAATCTCAAACTTCTAATGTCTCTGGAGAGATCATTTCCCATATCACTACATTTATGTTGACGGTAATATTTATTCACTATGTTTTAAGGCACGTGTCCAAAAACATTTCCTTAAAAAGCCAGATAATAAATGTCTGTTGCAATATAATAGTTCCCCCTTATCCATGGGGGATACGTTCCAAGACCCCCAGTGGATACCTGAAACCGTGGATAGTACCGAACGCTATGTATATGTGTACGTACACACACTGTTTCTCCTGTACTAACAGGCAGGTAGCGTATACAGTGTGGATGCGCTGGACAAAGGGATGATTCACGTCCCAGGCAGGACGGAGTGGAGCAGTGTGAGATTTCATCATGCTACTCAGAACAGCACACAATTTAAAACTCATGAATTATGTATTTCTGGAATTTTTCATTTACTGTTTTCAGACCGCAGTTGACCATGGGTAGCTGAAACCTTGAAAGCAAAACCATGGATAAGGGGGAACCACTATACTTAGTTCTACCACTGAAACATGAAAACAGCCACAGACAATCCAAAAATGAATGGTTGTGACTGTGTTCTAATAAAACCGTATTTATACACAGACCTGCACTGGGCTGGATTTGGTCCATGGGCTGTAGTTTGCCAACCTGGGGTGATAGAAGAATTGAGTTTTTATAAGTTCTTCCTAAATCAAAACCTGATCCCTGTAAAAGGTCTGAAGCCTCACCTATTGAAAACCATGGATAGTCACCGAAGGAGAAATTTGTTAAAAAAATAATAATAATAAAGCAGCTACTTGTCTTTGTAAATTTAACTAGTCAGACCTCTCTAGAATTAGGCAGTTGCTTCCAATTAAAATATTTCAGGTCCCATGTAGTGGAGCTGGCTCAGTGATGTCTGTGTTTGAAATATAAGAGAAAAGGGGGACACAAATGTCCATTTTTCTAGTCCCTCTCTCTCTCTGCATACATAGATAATATCTCTTTCCATTAAAAAAAAAAAAAACCTCCAAGAGAACAGATGCATGCCCTAGTAATCAATTTAACTATAAGTTGTAGTGTCTTGCATGTTATATGCAATTTATATCGTCCGCTGCAAGGATCCAACATTTTAGTAAAAGTGGTTGCTTATGCACTTTTGAAGCCTGTTAGGTTCTGGTATGTTAATGATCATTTTTAAGAGTACATTTTCTAAAAGTGCTTTTCCATGCCAACCAGAGTCCCCACCTTAACTTCCTGAATGCTTGCTGCATTCTGCTGTGAGTTCCTAAAACTCCTCCTCATGCATGGAAAGTTGGAATTTCATAACATCCTCTGTGCCACTCAGTCTTAGGGGGTTTGAGAGAGAGGAACTCAGAAGCTTTCAGGTTTCTTCCAGTGTGGTCATTTTTCTCCAGCGAATGAACTGAGGAATAGCTTAGCTGTGTCTTCTCTAACTCCCAGTAGGATCTCTCGTCTTCTCTGTCCATCGGAGAAGTCACGATGGTCCTCCAAGAGTCCCCAAGTTGAAGTTACTCTTGGGAGGCAGGACATTCTCTGAGGAGGATTTATATTCCTGGAATTCGTGTCAAAGAAGCTAATATACTTACCAACGTATAAAGTGTACCATATTTAAGACATTTAAGGTTTACATATCTGAAGATAATATTTGAAAAATGAAGAATTAAATTTTATGGTACAGTATGTGTAAAACACGATTTGACCCCAACTTTTAAGTTAATGAAGCAGAAGGATGTCTAAAAAGGGAGGTGACATCAATTATCAGAATTAGGATCCAGCTGGCTAACTCCAGCAGCAGAGCAATCAGAAAATACCAATGTGTCTTCAAATTTTCAGCCTCGGGGAAAGCTAAGAAAAAGCACCAAATGGTCTTCACCGAAGCCAGCTCATTTTCACTCAGTCGTTCCTCCAGACTTAGCCCCTAATTTATCCAGTAACTTAAAATGAAGTCATCCAGTTCCTAATACCGTCAAAGGGATTTGTTTTGTCTTGGACACAATAACTTGTCGAGAGAAAACATTATACACAGAGAGATGTTTGAATCAACAGTTTTAATTATTTTTCTTAGTTCACTTAGGTGTTTTACTACTTCAGCAAATGACTGAAGGATTTCTAAGGTTGAAGGAATATTTAAGTGCACTGGCTGAGAATACTATATTCCAGTTGGAGTTTGAATATCTTGACAGGGTGTTATTCAGTGTTACAGCAGAAAACCAAGATGCCTCAGATGTAAAGGAAATAGTAAAGAGCTGAATTACATAACAGGTTTGTCCTCCAGGTATTGAGACTAAAAAGGACAATCAATGCCTTTGACAAATTTCTTCTTTCCCCAGTGAGATCAGATTTCTGTGAGAGGGCTTTATAACCTAAAACAGTCCCTGCAGGTATTGTAAACAGTAGGACTCCTGGTATTGAAATAACCGATTTCTTGTAAATTGCTGGCCTAGTTACCCATGTTCAATAAAGGTGGGTGAAGCCATCCAACTGGAATAAAAAGAGCCCTGATTGGAGAAAGAAGAGATAACACTTTCCAGTCACCAATTTTTAAACAAGAGGTTTTCTCTCTATTTGACAACTGGGTTTCCAAACACTTAACCGGGCCAGATGCTGCTAGTTATCTTGGTAAGTAGCGTTGACAGCACTGATTCTTGAGAGCAGCCCTGCAAAATATCTTCAGTGGGTCACTAGCAAGTTCTGCGGGTCACACTTAGACTTTTTGTGTTGTTCTCTACATGTTGGTCCAAGGGGCAGTTCTTTAACAATGCCTGCAAGTGAACTGTTTGAGAAAAGTAACAGTGCTCTGTCAACAGCCTGGATGTCACACTTCCCTAGTTAAATTTGACGTGAGGTGTGGTTTCCAAGTGGCCCAGTCTGCTCGGTAAGGAGTAAGCAATGAAGGTGGGATGCGTCATCTAATTTAAATCTCCAAAGTAATTCTGTCTTACTTGCCTCTTTTAGGTAATGAATCTTTGGGGAACACAGTGGCGTGTGTTACATTGCAGACAACACGCTCTGTGTCATTCTTATTGGGCCTCTCTGTCTTTTTTGTTTTGCAATCCAAATGAGATTTCTGGAAAATGGCAAGACCTCTCTTTTCCTAAACCCCCCCCACGAGCTATTGCAGCTCTCAGAGCAACAGGTAACTAAGCAGAAAGCCGCATCTGGCTGCCCTGTATATTTCTGACGTCCAGCATTGCGAGAATATACCTGCCAAAATCCACTGACTCATGACACATTTCTCTGGCTGAGCATTACTGAGTAGATGTTAACGAAGCCGCTTTGCCTAATGCTTTACCCATGGAGCCATTGTTCGCTACGAGTCTCTGAAGCAGGCCTACTTCATTTATCCATAAACGATCATGGGACGTCTGATGGAAAGAAACCCCGTGGGCTTCTGCTGGCTTTCAGTGCTCTTGCTTACCACATCACTTCAGTACATTACAATGCAATGTGGTTTGGGTTTGGGTTTGGGTTTGGGTTGAGACTGCAACAGTATCCCAAAGATTATTTTCAGCCTGTAGAATGCTTGGGGGAAATCCTGGGATTGTCTTTAATTTTAATAGTTGGATGGTCACAGGTCAAAGTCTTGCTATTCTAATTACCGTAATTCAAGCCAGTAACACGAGTACCATTTTCCAAGTTACTGATGCGCAGTTCAGAAATGTGGTCCTGGCAGCTCTCCTTATAGTAGCAATTGCCTTGTGCCTACAGAAGCTACAGTTTCTATCTTGTATTAATTGTCTTCCCAGTCTCAAGGAAGACTGCTCTGCCTGTCTTCCATGTGAAGAAATGCAGAAGTAAGTGTAATTATCATGGGATTTGTTTTTAGATAACCTGGACATTATTAGACTCAGTTCTTTCCTAGCCCTGAATGAGGCTAACACTTACAATTCTTTAAGAGAATCCAAAACTCAGTAATCCTTAGCTGAGTTTGCGTAACGTAACAGAAGTTTACTGGACCTCTGTATTCTCAGTTCTATAGATATGGTGACTACAGGTACAGAATTTTCAAGTATCATTCCAATTTCAAAAATTCTGCTCTACCAAGTTTTCACACTGAAAACATACTTACAGTATAGGTAATATCAGTGAAACTAGCTCAATCGATTTTTGGTTTTGGTCTATAAAATTGATTTTTTTTTCCCCTCCACTGAACTTTTCAGTTGTTCTTTTATGTCACGTGAATACAACATTTGTAAGACACAGTAGTAGTAACAGATGGATAGAAAAACATCTTAGAAACTTTTTTAAAGGATGACAAGCAGGGCTTCCCTGGTGGTGCAGTGGTTGAGAATCTGCCTGCTAATGCAGGGGACACGGGTTCGAGCCCTGGTCTGGGAGGATCCCACGTGCCGCGGAGCAACTAGGCCCGTGAGCCACAATTGCTGAGCCTGCAAAATAAATAAATAAATAAATAAATAAAATTCTACTCATCCTTTAAGGCCAATGCCATTATCAACATTTCCACAAAGTCCTTCCTCTGTTCTGAACTTGATTTGACTGAAAAAAAAAAAAAGAATGACAAGCAGAAATAATTATTATGAAGGAAACACATACTCACTGTAGTACATTTTGGAAATACAAATAAGCAAGGAAAATCACCCAGAGATAATAACTGTTAAACTTTTTGTATCTTTCTCATGGTAGAGGCATTTTCAGCTAACCTATGCCTTTTCATCATTATTCATGTCTTGAATGACTGAGACAAGGCGGCCACAAATTTCTTTGACTATTTGAAACACTCTGATTTGAAACATCTATCTCTTAGAACTTACTAACAAAAATTCTAGTATCAGATGTTGTTCTCATTCACTTCAGTGAATATAATTAATTGTTTTCTGTTTCTTTGGAGGCAGAATAACAGTCAAACATATTTTATCCAATTGACATTTGATTTACAGCAAAACAAAACAAAAAATTAGGCACCGCTGTCTTATCCTAATAATCTACCCTCAAGTAACATAAACCTCCATTTGTGATTTCAGTAGTGCAGACTGTAAAAGTCTCTCAAGTTCATCTAAACTTGCAGAGCTAAGTGAACACCAACATGGTCTGCAAATTGGAGAATGAGGCTAAAAGTCTTCGGTTGCCTTGATTCTTAGACCCATTCGTTTCATGTTTCAGATCTACTTCAGTCATAAAATTCATAAGTACGTTTTATGTGGAGGTGTTTTTTTTCCTCCAAAACATTGTAATAGAATCAACATAGGGTCTTTTAAAGGATGACGTCTTAGAATTTAGAAAATGTAACTGTCATCATCAGTTTCAACAATGTACTCATCTCATGCCATGGAAATTTTCCAAATGCATGTTTTTTTTGTACAGACTTTTAGGAAAACCAATAAAGTAAGAATTGGGTTTAAAAATGTTTTTTCTTGTTGTTGCCCTGAGATATTGTTTGAGGCAGCAGAGTGGAGGAGTGAAGTCAGACAAACCTGGCTTCAAATCCCCTCTCTGCCATTTATTAACTATATAATTTGGGGTAGGTTGCTCAATTCCTGTAAATCTCAGGTTCTACATTTATGAACTGGAGACGATTCTGATATTGTGAGGACTACATAAGGCAACACATAATAAGGAACCCATGTAGCTCTTGCAACATCAGTGTTCTTTTTTTTCCTAATTTCTCCTTTAACAACTTCCCATAAAAAAAAAAATTCCTGTGCCATTTAATTCATTTTAATATTAGGTACTTATAATGCTAGTAGACTGTGAAAACTGCACAATGAAACCAAAAACTAAATTCTCCAGTGGAGTTCAGGAGTTAGGAAAGCCTAGAAAATTGGAATGTCTGAAAATTGGAATGTCTCATTTTTCCTGAGTAGACAATCGTGGTCATTCTGTGTGTGGACGTGCATCTCTCCTTAACTTAATGCTATGTGAGGCTAGCACTAGCTTTATAGCAGAGTATTTACGTGGTAACTTTAAAACCTTGTGAAAACTTTGTTGACATTTGAATTAGCTCAGAAAGAAACTGCCAAAAAAACTGCAGAAACAAATGTGACCATTTTAACTAAAAAAAAAAAAAAAAAAAGTTTATGTTATACCCACAGTGACCAGCTGATTACAGATTCTTTGGTATGAAACTATATAAAACATTTCTGGTTCATAATTCACACTCCTTTTTATTTCATCCCAGCGATGAACTTAAGATTTTTAAAGCCTTCCTGTTCACGCTAGCAAAATTGTGAATGGAGATCTTTGTATTTATGCTCTCAGGATTTGAGTTCGGAATTCTGCAAATTCTAGAAATCTCATCAGCGATGGAGTCTCTGTTGCACATTTGTGAATGAGTCCTGTACTCGTGCAGAAATAAAATGTCGTATTTGAAGTAGCATGCACATTTTGCCGTAATGCAGCAAGGAGGTCTGCACAAGTACAGATACATTGCATGCCCAGAAGTAAGGGTGGCATCAGTGCACGCCTTGCATTTTTCCAGCCAAAGGGCTGTTAGTATAGATATTGCATGTTTAAAAATTGAACACAGAATATAGCATGTTTCAATTTTTAAAAAGCCATTTATCAAGTATGCATGTCCAAAATTAGGGACCTATAATGATGCACATTTCTGTACTGCAATATGATCCAAATCACCTGAAAATTTAATAATCCATAGTATACTTAATTATAAAGTTTAAATAATACCTGGATCCAGTTAGGAATATAACAATGTATTCTAAATGTACCTATTAAGAAAGAAGGCATTAATAGTTTCGAAGATACACTGTTTGATCAAGCTGAGCTTGGTGTATTTAGTAAATAATCAGACAAATAAGTACGTTTTCAAACATTATAATTCTTTTTAGTATTGATAAAGTGATAAAGCTTTTTTTCTGAAAGAGAGCATCTTCTCTTTGAAGAGACTGTATCAACTTGGCAGAATTCTCAGAAACGATTCTGCTTGGAGGTGGTAAATATAATTTTCTTAAATTGCTATTATAGTACATATGCCATTCCATTGAATGCCAACCTAGGTAATAGAGCAGTAACTTATTACTGGTTTTTCAAAATGTTTTCTTTCCACATGAGTGTTCTCTAGAAAGGAAACTAGCATTCACTTTAAAATAAAATTTAAATTTACTGGTATAACTTAAGATAACAAAGAGGCCCTACTCTTAGAGAACCAGAAAACTGTATTTGGGAGTTACTGACCTCAGTATAGGCCCATATTAGGAAAACAAATCAGGTTCTTTTCTTGTCTTGCTGTTGAGGTAGAGTATATGTGTCCTGAGAAAGTGCTACTTCTATCTGGCTAAAATCATCCTCTCACACCCATTTTTAGCAAACGTTATTATATGGTATGCAGTGCTACAAACAATCTGTGACTTACAGGGCATACACTGACTTCAGAAGTGAGACCCTAAAGTCACATTTGCATTTGATCATTCTCATAGTCAGGCAAGCTCTTAGTTATTTGTCCATAAAGAGAAATAAATACATTCTTACAGCTTGGAATCTCTTCCCGGGTACCCCATCTGCATCAAGTGGCCATATTGAAAAGCCAAGGCAAATTTTTCTATTAAAACATATCGACTGAAACTGGTCATTAACAAATACTTTGCCAATGTGAACTTTCCATGACTCTATTTATAGCAATTGAAATTTGTTTACTACAAGATGTTTGATAAACAGAACAAAGTCCCTTACTGGTATTGCACCCTGTTGCTGTCCATCTGGGGGAGCTGGGGGGAGTGACCTGAACATCTTTTAAGGCTACAATGTGGAATGGGAGGAAAGTAAGCAATTCTGAAAGTCATAAAGACCGCACGTCACATGAGCGAAATCAGAGTTATGCAGATGAGTGATCAGGTTCAAGACAGCTCACGATCTTGGGTCTGTGAGCAAAACAACAACTTACTCCCTAGGTATAGCCAAAGCTAAATAAATGTGTGTGCAGTTTCCCTAACTTGCATCCTGTGGAATTACAGGGCATTAACAGGCGTCCACCAGGCTAAAAAGAAAGTTATTTGAGCGATGAACTTTTTTCTACAGTGTGCATGTTATTGTTACACTTCATTTAATGCAGTCAACTTCGGTTTTGCTTTGTGTTTAGAGGTCTTGATATAGAGCAAAGTTTCAGGAAGGGTCCCAGTCTTCCTCTTGGAATATTTTCCCCAGCAATTTCACAGGAGTTTCCTTTGCCATCAGTCCTCAGAAGGGTTTTTGTCTTGGCTTTTCACTTCCGGGGGAATGGCCCTGCCCTTTCCTTTATGTGGTGACAGTTTCACTCTGTAGTTATCACCTGGTCTTTTGTTTTGTTTCTCTTCCAGAGTGAAAGAATTGAAAAAGGCCAAGGAACTTGAAGACATACGGCAGCATCCCTTAGCAATGTGACACTGCTTTTCAGACTGTTTTCATTTCTGTTTTTAGCAGAGACATGCGACAACACACACACACACACACACACACACACACACGCATGCACGCACATGCACACACACACACACACACAACATAATCCCTCTGCAGTTTTGGGGAGATGAGCTGCAGGATTTTAACAGGAATGTTTTGGTCATTGCATTTGCACTTTCATGGACAACTTTTAATTTGATCAGCAAGACATCTTGGAATTCAATCTTCTGTTGGATCATGGGCAAACAAGACACCACGAGGAATCGAAAGAGGCTTTCCTCCTCTTAGGAAGAAGCCGTCTTCCTTCTCACATAGGGCTGTATTCAAACATCGTGTGGAACTGTACAAATATTTATACCAAAAATATAGATAAGAAAAGGTGGGGATGCACTAGCAACAAAGAGAATGCTGTTCCTGCACCTGTCAGTTATTTCCAAGAAGCTGAATCTTTGGGATTGATTCTCAGTGGAGGGCTTAGATCATACAAATCTTTATTGGGTCCGTGTGTTCTCATTTCCTTCACTGTGTTTAGTTGATTTTAATTTGTCTGTTTGTGTTTCAATCTTTACAGCACACTTAATGCAACTTTTAAAATCTGCAGGTTATTAATGTCTTGCGGAAATTTGCAGAGGGGCGGGTGCGTGGTAAACGGGTAATGCGTGGGCAATGATGAGGAACAGCGTACAGAGTTTAAATTTATTTTCTGTCCCCACCACCTCCCAAGAACCTGCGAGGGTAGTCGTCATCTTGTCCCTTTTCTCATGTTCAGCACTTTAATTTTTTTGCCTTACTTTCATGTGCAATGAGAATTACTTAGAGAATTGGTAAAGCATGTAGCTTTTTTTAGTAGCCTTGGAAACTGTAGTCATTCTAAGGAATCATAAACCTTGCCTGGACATTTGCCACCTAAAAGATCAGTGTGGTGCTGCGTTCTGGCCAGTAAATTCCATATTTTTGGCTATATCTCATCCAACCTGAGCAGTTTCTGTGTATATATAGAAGGTAGAAATGGAAAGTGAGAAAATATTTGAAAGGGATTATATTAATTGCTAAATATTTTATTCACAAAGGTCAATAACATGGCAAGATAAAATTATTTGTATAGTTTTGTCTGAATGAGCGAGAAAAAATGTGGATGTATTGTTTGTATATATTGTATATATTAAAACAAAGAGATATGTGCATGAAATCAAGAAAAAAGAAATGAACAAAAGCAAAGCATTAGTGGCTATGGTCTGTAAAATGAAACAAAAAAAAACTTTATTTCACTATAAGAGTACTTTATTTTAAATGTTCTTTAGAAGAACATTTTGCTAAAGCATGACTAAACTGCAAAAAAAAAAAAAAAGAGCTACTGTATTAAGACTTAGGAAAAAAGGCAGAGTAACATTACTTTTAAAAAAAAGGGTATGTTTACATTTAATTTTGGCTACCAGGAGTTTATTTTATTTTATTTAAAAATTTTTTTTGCCAATGGTGCCAAGTAATGTGAATGCTGATATTGCTTAAAAAAATTAAGTTACTTTTGCTAAACAGATAATCATGAGATGAATCAGTATATCGCTTAACACCATCCACTCACTCCAACAAAGAACACTTAGAACGGTCAAAACCTGACAAAAGAAATAGGATGAAAAGTAGAAAAATGACTCACGTTTTCATATCTCCTGCTGGAAATCAGAAAATGTAATAAATATTGCACAAAAAATAACTACAAATTAAAAGAATGCAAACTGGTCTCGTAGGGAGGTCATGGTATATGATTACTATTTCCACATAAGGAGCCAAAGAAATCTGA